>NW_028227270.1:103908138-104508138 GCF_978045245.1 Mus caroli | reverse complement strand
TAGTGGTTACAGCCTCCAGCACACCAGAGCATATTAACTTGGGCATTGCTCGGGAATATTCATGAAGTTTTATCTTCTCTACTCCTAGAGGAAAGGGAATAGAATAAAACCCTGTACTGACATGCATTTATCCATGTTTATACAATCAGACTGAACATCTTCATGGAGTATGTTGAGCTGATCAGCAGAAACCTACTGTGTGTCTCCATGCAGAATGCACAGAGTCCATGTAACAAAAGGCAGAAAGCAAGCAGCCTGCCTCTGTGGTTTCTACTTCAAGCTCTTATTGGCTTCCATTAATGATGGACTGTAACCTGAAAGCTGAAACAAACTCTTTCCTCGGCTATTGCTTTTGGACATGGTATTTATCATAGCCTCAGAAAGCAGACAAGCACAGCTAAATAGAATATCTATTAATGTGTGTTGAGAACCACAACGATCAATCTGCTCTATTCCTTAACGCATAGCTCTCCTGTGACCAAAATCAAACCACATAAACAACATTTTAGCTCTCATGAACTCTTCCTTACTACTAATAGGAAGAAGGCATCATGTCTAGAGATTACTAAAAAGCAAGTCTAGAGATTACTTTTGGTTCTTCATCTACAGGTTCCCTATCCAACATTCAAGGAACTTTGTTTTCTTTAAATAGCTGTTTTTTTCTCCCTGCCTTGGGAAAAAAAAGCCAAAATCATTAAAAATCAAAAGTGAAAATAATAAGTCCTGCTGCAGCTAATGAAAGATAAGCATTTAATGTGGTTTAACTAAGCTCATACAGAAAAAAAAAACCTTTGTCAATGAACGGTGTACAATCTATTCCTTTATGATATACAATCTATTTCTTTGTATTTCTAGGAATGCAATGTTCACTTCTGATCTAGCCTTTAAAGGACCTAGAATTCTTCATTGTCAATCCTACGCATAGTGTTGAGCCTCTGGAACACAGTTTGCTGATGGACCTTAGAGACTGCCTAGCCTGCACCCTCCTAGACAGCCTGACCCCATAATTCCATCCTGCTACATTTCAGGAAATAAGAGCTATATGGTTTTTTAACCTAGAAGTTTTGATAAGCCCAAAACTTTATTCACTTGAGATAATTATGTTCTTGTGTTTTCTAACTGAATATTTTTCAGATGGTAAAGACCAGAAATGCAGAATTTTGATTTGTATTGAGTTGTTTGAATTGTAACAGCTATTTTAACCGGAGCTGAGATGCACAAAATACTGTGAACTTTTCTCATTACATTCAAATAGACCCAGCAAAACTACAGATAATGGTGTGTCTTATATAAAACAAGAGGCTTATGTGTAGCACAGAAACATTCTCTCAGCCCTTGTTTTTCATTCCTGTGGTTTTAAGATAATGGGCCCCTGTTGCACAACCTGGAGAGTCAAAGCAGACCTTGAGTTGAAATGGGAACATAGACAAGAGCTACAGAGCTCCTGATGAAGAAACAGGCTTGCTAACTTCCTTCCTTTGAGAATGATTAATAGCCCACTGTATTTTAAAAACTAGAAAATGTTGTATGCCTACTCGAATAAGCATTAATCTCATTCACCATATTCTAAGCATGTTTTAATTAAGATTATAAAAATTTATTAGAGGAAATATAGAGACACAGAAGTCAGAGATACAAGCCCTAGTTCCCCAAGCAGCTCTCAAGACACTGAGAAATCAGATAATCTATGCACACTGCTGAAGCTCATTGTGATTTGGGGGAGTGTTCTGCATGCTTGCTTCCCAGAGGCAACTGCAAGGCAATTCATATTTCTGTCCCCAGCTTCCTCGGTGTCCTGAGCAGTTCTCTGTAGTGGTTATCCCAGTGCCAGGAAGTTACAGCAAATCCAGATTGCCTAGGCTAACACCTTTTATAAAACAGTGTTGTCCATCTTTAAAGTCTCTTCTTGCACTAATGAGAAATATTTAGGAATGTGTGTGTGTGTGTGTGTGTGTGTGTGTGTGTGTGTGTGTGTGGCATCATTTATTTCTATTAAATTATTATCTTGAAGACTTCACTTGAAACAAACCTGAAGTCAACAAATCTAGTCTGGCTTGCTAGCACAGTCTTGGCCTCTCCTCTCACCTGAGTTCTTTTGTAGCAAAGAAAACAGTACAGTTTGTCCATTTATAGCGCCTTGGCATCCTTAGCTGAATAACAGTTCTGTATTTCTCTCAGTGATTTCTCTTGTAGCTTTTCCACTTGCAATCCTAACAACATATCTCCTCTTCTACCTTGTAAACCCAAATCCCACATGTCAGAGAATTCTTGTCAGTGTCATCATTTTGTTTTGATGGAGTCAAGAATCAGAATCCTCAGGTCCTCAGCACTAAAGATTGATGTGTTCTTTGGAGCAGATGGGAAGGGTGAGGATGGAGTGGATTCCTGGAGTATTTCTAAGCATCAAGCAATGAGCTTGAATCTTAGCACATGTGGTCACACTAAACCCTCCAAACTCAGCAAGAAATATATCATTATATTTATTTATGATTTATTCTTTTGGGTTATAACTTGTCAAAAGTTTTATAACTAATGAGATTGTATTTATTAGTAAAGATCAGAAATATGTATGGCATTACATCAACATGAAAATTTTTTAGTATTTAGAGGCTTTAATAAGTCTGGTATTGAACAAACACATACTCCTTTTAGAACTACATGTAGGGTTTAGGTGTGTGTGTGTGTATGCGCGCGCGCGCATGTGTAGGTATATGTATATATGTGTATTTGTATGTATGTGTGATGGGTATATGTGAATGTTTATGTGTTTGTATATGTATACATGTACACAGATATATGTTTATGTATTAATATTTATGTACTTATGTGAGTGTTATTGTTTGAGATTCTTATGCTGTATGAATGCCCATATGTGCATGTAGAAGTGTATGTGTGTATTTTATTATTTGGGACTATTGTGCTGAAAACTCACTGCTCTTGTCTCTACAACACTCTTTTTAGTTTGTATATGCAAGTAAGTAAATTTGTATATGCACATTCATTTGCATGTGTATGAAATTATGTATGCATATGTAAATATGTGTACCTGAATATGTGCATTTGCATGAGTGAGTAAGAATTCATATATGTACATATGTGTCTGTCTGCATGTGTGTGTTCTTATTATTTGAGATGATTGTCCAGCTAACTCACTGCTCTTTAATTACCTGGGGGAAATTTGCTATTACAAATAATCTAATATTTTATAAAGTTTATTTGGGTTCATTTGCCATAAGCCAATTTGTGTTTCAGATACATGGCCTTGTGAGAAACTGTTGGATATTAATGTATTAAAAACTCTTACTACTTATTCCTATTTTCAACTCTTTGTGTGGTACATATATTCCCTGAAGGTTGGATCCCTGTGTGGTCCATATATCCCCTGAAGGTCAGATCTTGGACATTAACATTACAGCTATCCCACAAAGATACTTCCAAAAATGAACCAAACCCAGAAATAAGCAAATAAATCTTGTGTTTAATTGCACTAGTTTCACAGTGGCCCTTTACATCTATTTTCTTGTCATTTTTCTCATAAATCCTTGAGAGATAAATATAGCCTTTTGCTCCAAAGACCTGATCTGTCCCATCCAATCTGTAGATGAATTAAAAGTGGAGTGTTGTTTATGCAAATAACCTTGACACAATTGCTCCAAATACAGCACGTATTTTATGAATAATGTCATTAGAGTTCTAATTTCGAATAGTTCACAAACTCTCAATTATCTAATTCACCAGAAGTTCTCAGATTGCTTCAACATTAACTGTGAGCTTGTGCGTGAAGGCATCTGGCTGACAATGATATTAAAGTGTGTGTGTGTTTTTTTTTTCACCTGACTTTCTCAAAACAGGCCTTCACATGGTTTGAATCTCAGAATCATAGTTTACCTCATTTAAAGCAAGTTACTACTCATCTTCTAGTGAGTAGCTTTTTTGTGTAAATAATATACTGTTGTCATCATATTTGATCAAGTACCTAGGTGGTTTTTGCCTAATCTCATCTCATTTATTGGCTGGTTTGCTTAGATATCAGACTGACAGTTCTCAACATGTGGCCTGAAGATATTTGTAGGTACCTGAAGCCCTTGGGGGGTCAGGGGCAGGTCCTTAACAGTCAAATCCATGTACAGATTAATAAAAAGAAGGCACTATTATTTTATTTTCTTAAGAATGTATAGTGGATTTCCTTAAGCTGCATAGCACCGTAGAACACACCTGCAAATGACTGTACCCTTCTTTCTTTCCATCACGCATAGGAAGGATGCCCATGACATTGCCTACCTTCTCTTAATTGTGAGATTGTGTATAAAGGTATCTGGCTGTCAGTTATGTTGAAGTGAGCATTGGTGGTATTTAAGTGAGTGTGACAGTGTTACTAGTGCATTTTAATTAATTCTATGTTTAAACTATACTTTGGCTGTGATTAAGTTTAGACAGACAGACTCATATAAGTAAAGACCCTTCAAGGTCTTCAATAATTTTTAATTATGCAAAGTAGTTCTGAGACCAAACAGTTTAGCACCAATGCCCTAGACAAATGTCAGTACTTCCTTGTAAAAGACACAGCAAAAGATTAACCTTGGTTTCCAAAAGAGAAACACAACTCATGAAGCAAGTACAGAAAGGACATACAAATGCTATGTCTTTCTCTTTCCAAAATATTTGAACTTTATTCTCATACTCTGGTCTTGTAAATAAACATTTTCACCCTGATAACTCACTGTCAGAAGATAATAGGAGAACTTCTCTATATTAACACAATCTGTAAACATAGTTGAATTTTTCCCTTTGTAGCTTTTTCCTGATGATGAGAATTCGAGTATCAACTGATAATCTGGCTTTGTACCCATTCCTTACACTATCTAGAGACATTGAGACAAAACACTAAGAAATCTCTCCCCAGCTGGGCATGGGCAAGATGCTTTGGAAACTTGTCAAGTCTGACTTTGTTTTCACCCCCAGGAACTTTATCAGTTCCCACCAACTATAGATCACAAAAAGGCTGATTTTAGTTCTGCATCCACATAATAATGGTTAGATCTCTTTCACTCTCAGAAGCCTAGGAAGAACAATGCAGCATTCTAGAGGTCTCAGGTAACATCCAGGGGTTTGCCAGTATGCTTGACACCTGAGTCCTCTCGAGAAGGGCATAGTTAACTTTCCTTTGAAGGTGGCAAAGTTGCCACTATCTGGAGACATATGGTGACTTCTTCCTTGCCAAAGAAACCAAGCCCCTCTGCCAGGGACTGAGCTAACCAGGACTGACTCCCAGACCTCCTTTCCCAGGGGAGGGTAAATGAGCAGCCCCCAGCATTGTTGTCTGTTCTGAGTCCAGCGGCATTTTGAGCTCCTAGGTATCATGGTGTCAGGCACACAGAAAAGGAGAGGACATGATCAATAGATAGAAGAGGTGATAAGAAGGACAGTAGCCCACTCTGATCTCTGCTGATAGAAAAGAGATTGGCGCCCAGGTTCTGCCCAGCAGGTTAATCCCATCCATTGACACAGGAAAGGAGCCCAGTCAAATGGCTTGCTGTTTGCTCTCAGGTTCAGCAACTTTAGCTTTCTGTTGATCTGTGCCATAAAGAGATACTTAGACCAGTTGGGGTCTGTTTTCTCCCCCCCTCCCGGATTCCTTCATTTTTTTCTTTTCTTTTCTTTTCTTTTCTTTTCTTTTCTTTTCTTTTCTTTTCTTTTCTTTTCTTTTCTTTCTTTTCTTTTCTCTTTTCCTCTCTCTCTCTCTCTCTCTCTCTCTCTCTCTCTCTCTCTCTCTCTCTCTCTCTCTCTCCCCCCCCCTTGATTAATCATGCATATCAACAAAGTAAATTCAAACAAATTTGTAAGTTTGATATAAAATGACAACATGGTTCATATATTTCAAGATATAATTATTACTCATCTACTACTGGTAGCTACAAATTTTTATTTTGTTTTGTAGCCAGAAAATATTCAAGAGCATATGTTGTGGGAATCCACAGCCTGCAGAAGTCATTGCTACAGAATTTGAGGTCAGACTGTCTGATTTGAATACAATTCCTCCATTTACTAGTATTACAGGCAACTGAGATTTCCTAACACAGGGGTCCCAGAGATTGTGAACACCCTGGAGTTGTTGAGAGAGGTAAGGCACACAAAATACTACCTGACTCATAGTAACAAATAATGATTTTTGTAATTACTATAATTAATGTAATTATTATTTTTATATGCTTCCTCTTGAAAACAACAAACATGCACAGCATACCCCATTAATTTTAACTTTCCCTTTCACTTCTGATAGGTTAAAGTGGTTGCAGTTTTCCCATGGAGCTCCAGATCTACCTCAGTTTCTTTAATAGTCATATGAATTTTATTTTATTGATAAACACTTAAAATTTCAACTTAACTCACAATGACTAGCATTGGGAGTTTCTAGGTTTCTTTTAAATTTTTTGTCTTTGTTTTGTTTTTTGTTTTTTTTTTTTCTACTTAGATACTGCTTGAAATTTTCTGGCTAATAAACTCGAGTGATAAGCTGCTATCCACCACAGGATCAAGGAGAATATTTTTTAAATTATTCATAACTATTTTAAACAAATCTATTTAGAATTTAACTTTGATATGTTGTGAACTGAGGCTCTATTTTTTGACATTTTGCAAACATTATTAATTGAATGACATATATTCAATTCATTGGAGTAAAAGACTAGTTTCAACATAGTGAGTTCTGAGTCTATTTCTAGTTTATATTCTATTCCAATGACATTGTTATTCCTGCATACCAGTTGGATTATCTCTCAAATGCACCAAGTAAAAAGAGATTTCAAACTCTTTGTGGAAGTGTCTGAGAAATGCATGCCCTAGAAATGCTACAATAATATATAACTCTTTTTCTCCATTAACCTCTCAGCTTTGAATATTTTCAATTATTTTGTCAATCTGTTATTTGGAAAAACAATATTATTATCTTTTGTTCATATATTTTAAATCAACCATATAATTAGATAAGCTTATGCATATTTAGATTTCCTTTAGATTCTGGTTTTTATCAAGATAGTTTTTCATAATTTTAACAATGGTTTTCTTTCAAATAAGTTAGCTTTTAACTACTAATTCTATTTATTTTAAGACTTATTTCAAAATTTACCTTTAATTGCTCTTCTTATATTTGTACAGTATATTTATCTGACTCAGTGTTTACTATTTCCCTTGAAAAAGTCATGACCAGGATGTATGTTTCCATAGAGTTTTGCACTATAGTAAATAGATACACTACGCTCTTGTTGGTGTTTCATCATATGAAAAGTCAACATAAACAGCAACAGTTATTTTGACATACAGTTTTATAGGTTTCAGTCTGTGGTTGATTGGCCACATGGATTTGTACCTGTGGCAATGCATCATGAAGGGAAAGCATGACAGAGAAAACCAGCCTTCTTACAGATATGGCCACACCAAGAGTGAAAGAAGGAAATCAAGCCTTGGTCCTTTCAAGGACATGCCCACAATGATCTGAAGGCTTTCACTATGCTCCACCTCTGAAAGTTTGCCCCATCTCTTCCTGATCATACTGAATACCAAGTCTTTACACATTAGGTTTTAGACACTTACACTACCAAGTTATCTTACAAACACCCATGCAGACATGCATTTTCTCCTTATTGATTTCTATTTCTTTGTGAAATTTATTTTTATGTATAGATATTTTTAAAGATCAGAAAAATATTTTATTTTAAGAGCTCGAACCTATTTTAAAGTATCCTAGTTATCTATCAAATAGATAGTTTGCAATAATATTTACTGAGTAGTTTATCTTTTCAAACTTGATTTAGAATAGCAAAAATCATCAGATATGCATCTGTATATGTATACTCCAATATTGGAATGCACTAGTTAATAACTCAGATGTGAATGATGTCTAATTTGACTGATCCTACTTCTTTCCTTTAAAAACTGATTTTGATGGCTGAATATTACTAAATGAAATCTGCCATAATTTTCCTAATTTTCATAGCAGAAAAAACACACTTGAGACTGTAATATAAATAAATCAAATTTCATGTTTTGAGTATTGAAATGATTAAATTGTGGGAGCATAGTCAGTGTTCATTTCCAGTTCCCCACTACATGTCATTCAACTGAAAGTTTTGGACCTATGATGACCAAGGGCCATCGCATGAGTCCAAGAGCCAAGGGCCATTTCATGGGCCAACCTGGACTATGGTTGCGATCTCCTATGTATTGACCTTCTTTTTTCATTCCAGTTATGTAGCCTGATGGGTATTTTTGGATAGCTGTCCCTTCTTCTATTTTGAGAAGTTTGTACTCTCTCTTACCCATCTAGAAACATTTTCCTGCTGATAAACACAAGACCTGAGTGCTCACTCAGTTTCAAATGCCACTTGTTAGTGAGCTTGCCAGCATCCAAGCCTTCCTGCATGATACAGCACACTTCTCTTAAAGCTCACACTCTGCAGATTCCTTTCATGTTGTTAAGCTCTCTATGGCACTGAGCATCATCACAGTGTAATATGTTATTTACTCTATGTAGTGTCTATCTCTCTTCCTTCTGCCCAGTCTGATAAACCTAGAAATCCTTTTGTTCCCTCAATTTTTCTTTTATTGGAAATAGATATTTTTCAAACAATATATTTGATTACAGTTTTTCCTCCCCCACATTCTCTGAGAATTCCCCATCTCCCATCCCAATTAATTCCAAACCCTTTCTGTCTCTCTTAGAAAACAAGCAGACATCTAAATGATAATAAAATAAAGATAAAAACAAACAAACAAACAACAAAACCAGAAGAGAAAGAGCCAAAGAAAAGCTTAAGAAAAATGTATACAGACACGCACATAGAAATAAATCACATAAAAACCCCCCACAAAACTGGAAGTCGATATATATATATATATAATTATATATATAATAAATATAATTATATTAATATATTAATATTAATATATTATATATTATTATATATTATTATATACTATTATATACTATATACTATATACTATATACTATATACTATATACTATATACTATATACTATATACTATATACTATATACTATATACTATATACTATATACTATATACTATATATACTATATATACTATATACTATATATACTATATACTATATACTATATACTATATATATATATATATATATATATATATATATATATATATATAATCAGGCCCTTCCCTTGAGACTGGTTTGTATCCCCAGTGAGACCCAATCTGAGACAAGTAATTTTTTTATTTGCAAATGGTTAGCAATTGGTGATAGCTTCTGGGTTAGAGATGTGAAAGTCCCTTCATTTCTCTCAGCTTTGGGACCAGCTGCCACAGTCCCATGCAGGCCCTGTTGTATGCCACCACCATCTCTGTAACTTCACATGTGAATCTCTCTTGCTGTAATTAGGCCTTGTTTCCTTGGTGTCCTCCATCCTCTCTGGCTCCTACCATCTTTCTCTTTTCCACAGACTTTCCTGATCTGTGAGGAGAGAGATTTAATATTTTGCACTTGTCTGGGTTGGTGCTTGTATGGTAGTATGCAGAGTACCTTTCTGTACCACTAAACTAGTCTGTGGGGCTTATGGAGCTAGGTAAGCATCAGATTGACTTTTCTATGTTCAGTAAGATATGCTCCAAAATGTAATAAGGACACATGCTCCACTATGTTCATAGCAGCCTTATTTATAATAGCCAGAAGCTGGAAAGAACCCAGATGTCTCTCAGCAGAGGAATGGATACAGAAAATGTAGTACATTTACACAATAGAGTACTACTCAGCTATTAAAAACAATGAATTTATGAAATTCTTGGGCAAATGGATGGATCTGGAGGGTATCATCCTTTATGAGGTAACCCAATCACAAAAGAAGTCACTTGTTATGCACTCACTGATAAGTGGATATTAGCCCAGAAACTCATAATGCCCAAGATACAATTTGCAAAACACAAGAGAATCAAGAAGAAGGAAGATCAAGGTATGGATACTTCATTCTTCCTTAGAATAGAGAAGTGAAAAGAGAGGCCCATTGGTCTTGAAAACTTTATATGCCTCATTACAGGGGAATGCCAGGGCCTAGAAGTGGGAGTGGGTGGGTAGGATAGTGGTGGAGGGGCATATGGGGGACTTTTGGAATAGCATTGGAAATGTAAATGAAGAAAATACCTAATAAAAAATAAATTAATTAAAAATGAAGAGGGAACAAAACACCTATGGAAGGAGTTTCAGAGGAAAAGTTTGGAGCTAAGACATGGACCATCCAGAGACTACCCCACCTGGGGATTCATCCCATAATCAGCCACCAAAACCAGACACTATTGCATATGCCAGCAAGATTTTGCTGAAAGGACACTGATATAGCTGTCTCGTGTGAGGCTATGCCAGTGCCTGGCAAATACAGAAGTGGATGCTCACAGTCATCTATAGGATGGAACACAGGGCCCCCAATGGAGGAGCTAGAGAAAGTACCCAAGGAGCTGAAGGGGTCTGCAACCCTATAGGTGGAACAACAATATGAACTAATCAGTACCTCCAGAACTCGTGTCTCTAGCTGCATATGTAGCAAAAGATGGCCTAGTCGGCCATCATTGGAAAGAGAGGCCATTGGTATTGCAAACTTTATATGCCTCAGTACAGGGGAATGCCAGGGCCAAGAAGTGGGAGTGGGTGGGTAGGGAAGCAGGGCGGTTGGGAGGGTATAAGGAACTTTTGGGATAGCATTTGAAATGTAAATGAAGAAAATATCTGATTTAAAAAAAAAAGATGTATAGGTGTCTGCAGTCAGGCTGTGGGTCTCAGTATTTGTTCCCATCTGCTGCAGGGAGAGCCTCTCTGATGATGGCTGAACAAGGCACAACCTGAGTATAGAAAACACCATTAAGATTCATTTTATTGCTCCCAAATGGTAGTATTTAGATTTCTTCTCAGTTTGTGACCTATCTAGTCTCCGATTCTTGGTCACACACGCAGCTTTGGGTACGGGCTCCATCTCAGGTAGTGGCCTTGACTCCAATCGAATATTATTAGTTGCCTTCACGAGCTTGGTGTCTCTGTGGCACCAGGGTATTTCCAGCGAGACACCACTGTGCATACAAGGGTGTGAAGCTGAGTTAAAGTTTACCTTTCTGCTTTGATGGTGTGCAGAGTACCTTTCGGGGCCATGAACTCTTGTCAGTAGGGGTGAAGGCTTTAAGTAGTGTCTTAGTCAGGGTTTCTATTCCTGCACAAACATCATAACCAAGAAGCAGTTGGGGAGGAAAGGGTTTATTCAGCTTACACTTCCATACTGCTGTTTATCACCAAGGAAGTCAGGACTGGAACTCAAGCAGGTCAGGAAGCAGGAGCTGATGTAGAAGCCATGGAGGGATGTTCTTTACTGGCTTGCTTCCCCTGGCTTTCTCAACCTGCTTTCTTATAGAACCAAGACTACCAGCCCAGAGATGGCACCACCCACAAGGGGCCTTTCCCCCTTGATCACTAGTTGAGAAAATGCCTTCCAGTTGGATCTCATGGAGGCATTTCAGCTGAAGCTCCTTTCTCTGTGATAACTCCAGCTGTGTCAGGTTGACACAAAACTAGCCAGTACAAGTAGGCACCAGCTCACCTTCTTCATGGTCAATGAGTTGAATAGGTGCTGTCTTCAGCAATAAGGCTTAAAGTCAGTTTGTGGAAAGCAACCAGCTATAGCCTGGTTGATTTGGAATTCCTATGTGTCCCTGTGGCCAAGAACTCGGCTGCATCTAACCAATTCTGGAACTGAGAGTTTCATTTGGTGATGAGAGACGTCCAGTTGGGGCTAGGTTTCCTTTGTTATTTGACAACTTCATTTAAATTAGCTTTTACATATAAGTATCTATACAACCACTGAAGGTAAAGAAGTTGATCTGGTGCCTACCTAGGGCCTTCACCCTCTATTGGCTAGAGTTCTGATACTGGAGAGCAATTTGATAGGGACCCTTCTGTGTACACACACACACACACACACACACACACCAACATTTCTACTGTATTAGGCTGGTATACAACCCCTCAAATGGCCTTAGTTTAAGATGTCCCTCCACATATTTCCTGAGTTGTTTCCTTTTCTTTCCCCTTCCTTGTTTGAAACTCTAGTTCTTGTCCTTGCCCACATCCATCCATAACTCCATGTATTCTATTAACCCTTCCTAAGAAACCCATCCCACCCCCATTCTCTTCATCTATAAACAACCTCTGTATTTAGATGGATTGCTTGCTTATCTTTGACTTAAGAGCTAACATTCACAGATAAGCAAGCCTAGGATTTCCTAGTACAAGAACTTTTTCAAAATGATATTTTCTGTCAAAAATACAATGTGGTTTAGAATGTAATTTTTCTTCAAGTCCTTCACATACAAGTGATTTATAATATATAATCTTATTTTTCTGTTGTAAAGGAAAGTGATTCTTCTGACTCGTTTTTAACTGGCAATTTATTGAACATAAAAAGGGGTATTTATTTTAACAATGTTACTATCTATTGATTAAATAACACCATTCTTACATATATAGCCATTTGTACTGATGTCTGCCTTACAGGAGACTTTCTGATATTCTGAGTCTTAGAATCTTTTGCCCCCTCTTCCACAATATTCCCTCCGCTATAGATGCAGGAACTGTGATGTAGATACATCCCTTGAGGATATCTGTTGATCTCTACTTTTTGTCACTCATAGGTTTGTTTTGTTTTATTCTATTTGCTATATTGAGGGGTTTATTTGATGAGGAGGTCGTAGCTAACTTGTCTCTGGGTATGGGGATATAATTTAGAATGTAGAATTGAATTATGCTGGTTTAGTAAAGTGGCAGTAGTGATTTCATGACCTCACCAGCCTGGGAATCTGTCTAGATTGAATGTGTCTAATTAGATAGCTATTGGTTGCCATCAACATGTGAATGCTACTTATTGCACTTTTATGCATGTTTTGTGATGCTGGTAATTCTCATGCTTCATAGGTATTATACCTTTAAAGGCTTGTTTAATAGCTTTTCTCCCTTGGCAGCTTGCATAGTATTTTCTGGTACTATGGAAACTACCAAGGAGGAGGCATTTAAGATAAAATCATCTCTAGTCACTGAGTCTTATTTCAAATATATACACTGTCTCTAGCAATTGGGTCCCCTCCTTAACTCCGTAGAGACCACTAAGTGTTAAATCAATAATTTATATGGTTTTTGTAGTCACTTGGAATACCATGACCAACCATTAAAATGGAAATTTTTCATACACAGTACTAGAATTTTGTTAGCCTGTGGTTGTTGTGGGAAACATCACCAGTCCAAGTGGCTTAACTTTCTTTAAGATGCACACATATGTGCACATACATTTTTATGTGTTGTGTATGTTTATAACTTTGATGAATATGAAGTAAAGTTATTTTGGTGCTTTATTAAACAATCTTGATGTTATTTGTCCCTTTTCCTACCTCCCCCTTATGTATTGACTACCCACATCCTTATCTAATAGAAGCCCTCTCCCCAGTATTCTGATTCCTACTTCATATCTCCAGTATCCTGCTATTTCACTCCAATGCCCCATCCACCCTTGTTTCCTTTATAAATTTCTAGCTTCTGGGACATACCATTTTGTATACTCACATCTGAGCATTTGAAGCTAGGAAAGAAATCCATATATTCTTTTTTGCCTTGTTCAAAGCTCAAGTCCAAGTGGATCAAGGAACTCCACATAAAACCAGGTGCACTGAAATTTAAAGAAGAGAAAGTAGGGAAGATCCTCGAACACATGGGCACAGGGGAAAATTTCCTGAACAGAACAACAATGGCTTATTCTCTAAGATCAAGAATCAACAAATGGAACCTTATAAAATTGCAAAGCTTCTGTAAGGCAAAGGACACTGTCAATAGGACAAAATAGCAACCAACAGATTGGGAAAAGATGTTTACCAATCCTACATCTGATAGAGGGCTAATATCCAATATGTACAAAGAACCCAAGGAGTTAGACTCCAGAGAACCAAATAACCCCACTAAAACTGGGGTGCAGAGCTGAACAAAAAATTCTCAACTGAGGAATATTGAATGAACAATAAGAACCTAAAGGAATGTTCAACATCCTTAGTCATCAGGGAAATGCAAATCAAAACAATCCTAAGATACTACCTCACACCAGTCAGAATGGCTAAGATAAAAAACTCAGGTGACAGTAGATATAGGCAAGGATGTGGAGAAAGAGGAACACTCCTCCATTGTTTGTGAGATTGCAAGTTGGTACAACCAGTCTGGAAAACAGTCTGGGAGTTCCTCAGAAAATTGGACATAGTACTACTACCTAAGGACCCAGCTATACCATTCCTGGGCATATACCCAAAAGATGCTCCAACATATAACAAGGACATATGCTCTGCTATGTTCATAGCAGCCTTATTTATAATAGCCAGAAGCTAGAAAGAACCCAGATGTCCCTCAACAAAGGAATGTATACAGAAAATGTGGTAAATTTACAACGGAGTACTCAGCTATTAAAAACAATAACTTCATGAAATTCTTAGGCAAATGGATGGAACTAGAAAATATTCTGAGTGAGGTAACCCAGTCGTAAAAGAACCATGTGGTTCGTACTCACTGATTAAGTGGGTATTAGCCCAAAAGCTCTGAATACCCAAGATACAATTCACAGACCACATGAAGCTCAAGAAGAAGAAAGAGCAAAGTGTAGATACTTTAGTCCTTCTTAGAAGGGGGAACAAAATACTAGAGGGAGGAAATATGGAGACAAAGTGTGGAACAGAGACTGAAGAAAAGGCCATACAGAGACTGTCCCACCTGGGGATCCATCACACATACAGACACCAAGCCCAGACACTATTGTAGATGCCAAGAAGTACTTGCTGACAGGAGCATGATATCATTGTCCCCTGAGAGGCTCTGCTAGAGCATGACAAATACAGAGGAGTATGCTTGCAGCCAACCATTGAATTGAGCATGGGGTCCCCAATGGAGGAGTTAGAAAAAGGACTGAAGGAGCTGAAGGGTTTTGCAAACTGATAGGAAGAACAAAAATATCAAACAACCAGATCCCCCAGAGCTCCCAGGAACTAAAGCACCAACCAAAGAGTACAAATGGAGGGGGCCATGGCTCCAACCACATATGTAGCAGAGGATGGCCTTGAATATCATCAGTGGGAGGAGAGGCCCTTGGTCCCATGAAGACTAGATGCCCCAGTGTAGGGGAATGCCAGGACAGGTAGGTAGGAGTGGGTGGGTGGATGGGGGAGCACCTTCATAGAAGCAGGAGAAGGGGGGTGTAATAGGGGGGTTCCCAGAGAGGAAACCAGGAAAAGGGATAACATTTGAAATGTAAATAAATAAAATATCCAAGAAAAAAAGAAAAACAACTTTTATAGAGAAAATGCAATATTTGTCTTTCTCGGTCTGGTTTCCTCACACAATATATTTTCTTGGTCTATCCATTTCCTTGCAAATTTCATATTTTCATCTTTTTCTATAGATAAGTAGTATTCCATTTTCTATAGAAATCACATATTCATTATTCATGAATCTGTTGAAGGACATTTAGGTTGCTTTCATTTCATGGCTATCATATATAGGGCAACAATGAATATGGCTGAGAAAGTATCTGTGGAGGAGGATATTGAGACGTTTGGACATATGTCAAGAAGCAGTATACCTATGTCATACAGGAGATGAAAACTATAAAAGAACCAAGTTGGTCACTTTTCAAAACCAACATACCAGAATAACATCAAGTCCCTCAAGAGAAACTCTAAAACATTGGAAAGCATGAGATGATAAATATTCTTACTTACATTTTTATTGGTGAGATAAGACCATGACCATGGCAACTTATAGAGGAGTTTATTTTCTCTAACAGTCTCAAAGGGTCAGTTCATGCTATTAAAGCAGAACCTAAGCAGCAAGATCTGAATCTGATATATCTGACTTTGTTCATGAAACTTACTTCTTTAAATAAAATGAATTAGACGCTAGGGAGATGATAACAGCAGGACAGGGTCTTGAGTACAATCATGAGGACCTGAGTGTGAATCCCCAGCACATGTGTACAAGCCAAAGGCAATGGCATACAGCTGGAGCCACAGCTGTGAGCATATAGATAGAGGAAGATCCCTGGAGATCACTGCCAAGCCTGTCTAGGCCAGTTGGTGAGTTCTAGGTTCATGAGAGACCCTATCTCTTAAGGTAAGGTGGTGAACAATTATGGAAGACACTGACTTTGATATTTAGTATACTTTGTGTGATAGCACAGAAAATGGAATTAATAATCACAGATAAACACAAAAATGTGATTAATAATCATTCACATGCTGAGGAAATTAAGGCTATTTGGGACTATTCAAGCATGTTCTATATAGACATACACGCATACTATGTTCTTGGGAAAATGAAGTCTAATTCATATTTCAATGGTACCGTAGTACCATTTAATGTAAAAAAAAAAAAAAGGAAAATAGTGCTGTGTTAAGAAAACTGACTTTTATTTTGTTTCCTTTCAAGGGTCAACACTGTGGGAGAAGCAGAAACACCTGTTGAGAACAGGTTGCCACTAACAGTTGGCATCCCCTGACTAATGGGCAGACATGGTTGAGCAACCGGAGCTTGCACATTTAATACACAGTGCTTATTTGCACTGCCCCTTCCAGTCAGAGAGCATGATCAGACCAGATTTAAGGCCTAGAGTAGTGAGCCAGGGATTGAAGACACAGGGAGTCTGGAGACAGAGGGCGCAGATAGCTACACAGAACAGATATGCTTGAAACAGGCACCATTCATTTAGCATCTCTATTTAAATGGACTTCTTCCTGCTATCCCAGTCTCTGGGGAATCTCACTGACTTGGGAGAGGTATTGCTTTGTTCCAGACTGAAGACTGAACTGTGACTTGAGGATTGTTGAGAACCACAAAGACATCATCTGTTCCAATGTTCCTAGCTCCCTCCATGCAGGGTTGGCCAGGATAAAATCTAGACAGAAGTAACGGGGACACCGAAGAGAACAATGAGATGCTGTTTGATCTCAATTTTTAATTTTTTTTTATAATTGCAGTCTATTGAAAACATGCTTATCCAAACTCATGTTTGTAGAATTACAAAGGCTTTAAAGTGTCAAGATTAGAGATTAAAAAACTAAGCCAACAACAAAACAGTAAAGAATGCCAGCTCGTAATGCTGGACAACTGGGTTTGATTTGGCTGGAGTTCTTTCAGTCTCTGAAGCTGGGACTTTGTTTTTGTTTCTGAAACAAAATCTCACTATGAGCTGAGATTGGCCTCGAACTCAGTTTTGCTGCCTCTACCATCAGTGCTAGAATTATAGCTGTTTGACAACCCACAAAGCTTGTTGAAAAATTTTCTGGATGACTATATTTCTGTGTGACACATGTTGATTATGAAAGAATGAAAGTCAATGTCTTTTGTGACTGTATTGAAAACTCCAATAAGTGAAAGTGTTCCCAGCTCCCTTAAGTGAGAAAGAACAATTTATAGCATCGGAAATGTCCCAGCGACAGTGGCTCATCGTGTGCCACTTGCAGTCCTTAATCAAAGCAGTAACAAGAAAGAACATTTAACTCCAGCGACACTGGAGCAGGTTTGAATTCTCATAAGCATATTCCTGTTCAGACCCCAACAATATTGGCTTATGACCGAACGGTGGACAGAATGCAGGAAGCACTAGGCTGAAGAAAACCCCTCTTACTGGTGGTGACACAACTAGTCTCTTTGGTGATGTACACAGTGTGTTACCAGATACCAGACCCCGAATTTCAACTCCCTGATACGGAGGCCTGAGGTTCATTTAAATACTAAGGTCAAAGTTAAAGGGAAATTGCTGTAATTTTGGGGGGTAGTGGGGGATGCATACTATTACAATCACTGAGTGTATAAGCAAAGATTTTCTTTCTAGCCAAGGCAGAAAATGTGTGGTGATTTAAAAAGTAATCTTATTCATATACATATTTGTTTGAGAGGCTATAAAAGATATATACTTCATCTGAAGAAAGAAGAGGACAGAAATCGAGTGTACAACAACTTCAGGAGTCACTTTGAAATTATTTCTCTGAGAATGTCAACATAGTAAGTACAAAAATAATATCAAGATCATATAGTCGTTACAGATTTGTTTATCTGTAAAATGAAGACACTGTAGTGACAGATAGTTTTCCATGTTTGTTTTCCCTTTTAGAAATTATGTCAATAAATCCATTATGGCTCTGCATTGTGGGAGTGAAAGCCAATGCCATGCTTGTTCTGCCTGAGAAAGGCTTCTGTTTGGATGGCTTCCTAGGTCTCATTCATTCCTATGCATTTGGCACTAATTGTGCTTGAGGTTTGGATAAGGCAGGAACTTGGAGGAGACAATGAGGGTGATACACATAAAATGCTTTCAACTTGATCTGTGGCTCCCTGAGGTTGGGTGTGTCCACTTCTAGGATTCAAGGTGACCTTCCTAGGGGTATAGGAATCATGAAAGCCAAAATGGTGACCTTCAAGTATGATACAGCACAGGCCAGTTTGGAGTTGTGATTCGGAGAAAATCACTCTAACTTTAATGATGGCCTGAGGAGCAGCAAGTCCCCAGGACATTTTTTGAAGTGCTTTCCATCTTTAATTTAGATATTCCAAGGGAAATGTTATCCATATGTTTGGGATTCATTTGGACTTAACTCATAAATATACTTCATCAAGGACTGCCAAACTCTGCATTTACCAGAATCAAGCAGTTTCATGGGACAACAGTACAGACAGGAAATTTGATATCCAAGAGTCTATCACCTAGACAAGGAAGAGAAACTCTCAGGTCCAACCACTGCCTGTAAATAATCATTTAGCAGTAATTTGCTCTGTAATGCTGTCATAGCAAAACAAGCCACTTGCAAACTGTTCAGGGCACACACAGATGCACAAACCTTCAATACATGTCTCTTAACAGTAAAACATCGTAACACACAATCTTTCTTGCTGCCAGCTCCAGGAAAATTAACAACTCTAAGAAGGAAATACAGCCTGCTACTTAGTTCCATACTTTAAAAGTCTGGATAGACTCTCTCTGCTTCTTTCTGTATATTTTTAAAGTTATACCTGACAACCATGAGGCCTGCTAGGTCACAGGCTGAGAATCGCTGTGCCTTCTGGGTCCCACTGATCCATAGGATAACTTTGCCTAACTGTACTGAGTTTGCATTGTTAAAATGACATTTTTTGCACATATTATAACAATACTGTATTGCTAGGTAAGATTTAAAAAAGAACTCAATCTCTCCCCATCTGAGATTTGTTTATGTTATCCTTGATAGCTATGCTCTGAGTGCTATGACTCCTAGTGTCTTATACTTGGAATTGTACTAATATACTTGCTTCAATGAAGACAGAACATAAGTTTATTGTTTTCAAAAAAGGGCCACTTCCTATATATTGTTAATTAAACACTACCTTTCCATGCAATATGATACCGTATCATAGAGCCTTCCTAAGTAAAGAAGAGGAAATCCACTGTCCGTTTTCATAACTGAAAATTTTTGTACCAGTGCTACCTGATACCTGAAAGTACCTGAGGGAATCTAATTACCAAACACATCTCAGATATTATGATCATGTTACACAAGAGGGAGAGAGAGAACGAGGGAGAGAGGGGGCAAGAACAATGATACATCATATGAGACTGAAACATCTGCATATACTCAATTCATAATTATTTGTAGACAGGGATAGCAGTTTGCTGCTGGGGAGGAGGGTAACTCATAATTAAGATGTAAGATGGCTTGGATAGTCTCCTACTACCTCTTACCCAAAAAATTAAGTGACAATTATGGTATTTGTTCATTAACAAATGTGAGGGAAGAAAATTAATCAATCAAGTAGATAAGAAAATATAGAATTGTCTTTTTAAAATGCATGCTGTTCTAGTTTAAAAGATCACTTATTTTTTACTTAGGAAGAAAAATTACATTGTATTCTTCTCTTCTACAGGAAAAGATTATGTATAGTTTTAAAACAGAAAGACAAACCAGTCTCAAAACAGTATGAAGTTAGTACTAGTTCTCCTTTTAAAGTGACAAAGCATGGTGGAGAGGATGCTCAGTGTCCGTCACTCTGTACTTTCACTGTTGGGAAGTCAAAGGACCAATTTGCTGGTAAGTACAATTGGCCCACAAGCCTAAATTCTTGCTGCTGGGTGAGACAACCTCTGAAGGTGTAACTAGTATGAAGGAAAAGGAAGGCAGGCAAAAGATGAAGAAGCAAACCAAGTGAGTTCAGAATGTTTGCTGGTTTCCTTGATTGTGGAAGCCACCAAATCCTTCTCCTGACTTCAGTGCAAGACAAACAAGGAAGGAACGGTTCTTCGGGTTCTTCTTGAGAGCTGGTTTGAAAACCACCAGACTGAGGCAGTTTTAGCCTGAGCAGCCAAACCCTGCTGGGAACCATGACAAACTTACCTGGGTAACTCTCTCTGCCTTGCCATGTTCCTTACTCACAGCCTCTAGGCATCAATCTGCTTCTGAATGGCTAGCCTCAGCCCTGCCTAAAACCACAAAACTCCAACTTTCTTACCATCTAAATGTCACTGGCAAGCCCTTCCTGGGAAGTCACAGCTTCCCATGACAAACTCATTACTGTCAAAGGTGGTTTCAAATTCACTATACATGGCTTTCTTCCCTTGGCCTGTTGAATTGTTTTGTTTACTTATTTAAAAAAAATGCTACTGGCTGGATGTACCCTATCCTTAATTTTTACAAAGCTTCTGCTCTAACATCTTCACCACTGATTTGTTTTCCTTATGTCTACACATGACTGAAAGTGGTCTCCTTCACCCTTGGGTGGGTTTCTTTTACAATCCTCAGCGATGCCTTAAAGGGAATGACTCAACACAAAAGAGGTCCTTTTGTTATCTGTTGTTCTAGAGAAGGAGCCTGGGCCACAGCAGGATTAACAAACTGGGTTCAGGTTCTTATCCTCCACAAGCCAATTAAAGAGAAAAGCAGTGGTAGGAAGAAGAGAAAGGACACTGCTTAAATGCAGAATGTCAGAAAGAAGAATGAAGAAGCCACGTTACCTTAAAAAGTCTATCTTTGGGGTAATAAATAAAAGAAAATAGTTAGAGAATTAAGTATTTATTTATGGATATACTGTTAGGGTGAGAAATATTCAGCATGTTTTAGTAGTCAGAGACATTGCTTGGAGTGCAGTGTTAAAGGTTTGTCTAAAATTTACATCATGTGGGCCCTTGGGATTGAACTCAGGTTCTGGCCTTGGTGACATTCATACTCACGGAGCCAGTTTAAAAATTTTTGAGCATTAACAAAATCACATTTGGGTCTTCATTTTCTGTTATAGTTAACTATTAATGATAAATACAATTTAAATTTTTTTCTAAAACCTCTTTTGATTAAAAATTATCAAAATTTACAGGAAATACCAAACTTTATAATTTAGGAAAACTGTTGTCTTATGTCTGCAATGAGTGTTGCTTCACGTAAACAAACTGTACTGTAAGGACAGTCTGTAAGATACTTTATTGTCCTTTAAAATATTTGATTTAGATGATCAAGTATCTCTCCTAAATCATTTAACAAGAGATTTTTGTTGTTTTTCTTTCTTTCCTTTTCTTTTTTTAAGCCTCAATTTACAGAATTACTATTTTTAAGTTCCAGGACCCGATGACTACCTGAACGGAAGCTCAGCACTTAGGTCTAGCTGAAGGGAAGCCTGCATAACTTTTTTTTTCAGTCTCAACTGTGTTACTATTAACCATAACATGCCTATATTTTCTTTTAACTGCTTTTTTCTTCAGAGAAAAAAGACACAAAAACAACAGCTCTTGTATATTAATAGACTCTAAAGGTTACCCCCCAGACACATTCACATACTCACACACACTGTCAGTTCTTCATGCCAATCACAGTAGCGTCAAAGTACAATAAGTTCAAAAGCACAATAAAATGAGGACGTGGCCAGAGGCTTGGACTAGCTTTCCAGCCATCCTCAAGGCATATCACTGTTGTGTTGTGCTACTTTGAGGAATATAAGTTTACAAAAAGACTCCTCAGTGCAGTTCCCCCTAGAGGGCACCATTATAGACAGACTTAATATTTTAATGGCTACACAATCACAATAGTGATATCAACAACCCAAGGTCCCACAGATCCCTGACAACTTGAACAGACTTCTAAAAGACCAAACATTACAGTCTTTTCTGACACAGGATGATTACCCAAACGGTTCAACAGGATTACATTTGCTACGAAGAGCTTCTCAACCTAAAATGGTGTAGCCTTTTTGTTTTTATCCTTTCCTTCCTTCCTTCCTTCCTTCCTTCCTTCCTTCCTTCCTTCCTTCCTTCCTTCCTTCTTCCTTCCTTCTTTCTTCCTTCCTTCCTTCCTTCCTCCCTCCCTTCCTCCCTCCCTCCCTCCATCCCTCCCTCCCTCCCTCCCTTCCTCCCTTGTTTCCTTCCTTCCTTCCTTTTATTTTTTGTCTTCCGTTTGTTTTGACAAGTAAAATTTTGTGAAATGGAAGACAAATTCCTGCTCTGGGTGGTACCATGGTGGGGTTCCTGGGGAAACTTTCCTTTCTCAATAGTGCGATAATCAAAGGGAATCCCATTCCTTCCAGGATGCTTACATTTTGAAGAGAATGTCTCCAGACTGAGAATTCTATTAATGCATAGTATACTTTGAGCTGTAAGCCTCTTCACTCTCTACTACCTGTTTGGAGTTTAAGAAGTGGGACCACCATGAGAAATGGTGGAGGTGAAGAAATAGTGGCAGAAGAAAGGAGTTCCCTGGGGGTTGTCACAGATCGGAAAGAAAAGGAAGGCTGCACCCAATTATCTACGTTAGAAAATCAGTGCTCTATAGTCAGGAGCCACACTGGCAATGACATCACAAAACCTAGAAGCAGTGTAACTTTCACCTGATCCTACTGTTCTCATGTGCATGCGAGGATCAGGAGTTGAACCCTGATCGTTTGGGAAACACATGACATTGTCTATAAGAGTGACTCTAATAGGGTGAGATGCAGAGATCATACCTCCTGGCCAGCAGGATGTCAGAAATGATAAGGGAGAATGTCTTCTATAGGGACAAATGCCATGTTTTCAGAAAGAAAAGGGGAGTAGAACTGTGTCCTGTGATACCCACTGGACCAATGCTCCTGGATTTCTCAATGAAATGGCCTTTGGTGTTTCCTCTTCTGTTTCAGATGCTGCACTTTGGTATTTCTTTCATTTTCCCATGGAAATACTGCCTGATGCAGAACTCTATCCAGTAAAAGCACGTGATTTATACAAAGCATAAATTTCTGAAATGAGCAAACAGTTTAATTTAACTGGAGTGAGAGTCCACATAAGACAGTAATGAGAAAACCAGACAATCATCGCAATGGATGTTGGAAAAAGCACTGGACAGACTCCAACACCAGAGATCTAAGCAAAAATGGATGGCTGATTCCTTATCACAATCAGAAGCATCTATGTCAGAGGGTGTACTTGGCGATAAACACTACAGGGATTCTAATTAAAATGAGCCACAAAACTCAATAAACAGCAGAGTAGACACTTACTAAATGTGATATTTTGACACATGCTCAAATTCCTGACATGACTACTTTTCTTTTGTTATTGGAATTTGGGAAAATAGCTCTAAAGTTTATGGACAAAAATGAGCATGCAAACAGCAAAGGTCTTAATATATATTTAACCTAGCAAAAATACAAATGGCTTAAACCTGGCATAAGAATTAATGAATGAGGGACTAGAGAGATAACTCTATGGTTAAGAACATTTGCTGTTTTTGCAAAGGACCTGGTTTGGTTTTCTGTACCCACAAAACAGCTATTTGTAACTGCATCTCCAAATATTTCAGCTCCCTTTTCTGGACTCTGCAGACATAGGACTCATGTGGTACACATACCTCTATGCAGTCAAAGCCTTCATATATATGAATAAATAATTATACATCAGTTTTTATTTTAAAAATCACAGAAATATTTTCTGACAAAATTTAAACTGATAAATTTTAACTATTATTTATTAAAAACAGGCAATAGAACTATTTGCTATTCATAGGAATTAATTTCTCTCTCTCTCTCTCTCTCTCTCTCTCTCTCTCTCTCTCTCTCTCTCTCTCTCTCTGTGTGTGTGTGTGTGTGTGTGTTGTGTTTTAAGGAAGAGCCAAAAGAAAGTGGAAAGCAAATTTGTAGTTAGTCATTTGAACCTTTGGTTATTGATAGGACAGCTAAAAATCTTTAAACAATACATTTAATATATATAAATATGTTAAATGGATGTATATGTGTATGCATATGTGAAAACCCAGGAACAGTATCCCTATGGGACACATAAGTATAGGAGGCACACGTCACAAACTCTATGACTGTACCCATGGTACAGATGACTGCCTTCCTCTTCCTAGGCTGCATTTCACTCCAGGAAAAAGTGATCAGAACACACCCAGGTCAGAGGCTTCCATCTAAGCTAGCTATAAAATTAGCAACATATTCCTTTGTGGTTGTGAATCACTTATTTGATAGCAAAAGAAGGTGAAGAATTCCTATGCTGAATACACAGGTAAAACTGTACCTGTACATGTAAAGAGAAGCCTTGTCCTAGTGGCTGTTGCTAATCACATCTCAAAAACTGTTCTGCTGTGCTAAGCTGCTGACATATTTCAGAGATTAACCTGAGTACTATTGCTTGGGTCTTGGCCAGCATGTGCTGTTGGGTAGGTTAAGAGAGGAAACTATTAAACAGGAGAAAGAATTTTACTATATTTACATGGATTATATTTTTTTAAATAGGAACTTTTTTCTAGTGATGCCATTGCAGAATTCCTGAGTTGCCCATCTATGGTTAGCTAATCATCAGGCAAGTACCAAAGCCTATGGAGTTGATTTTTCCTATAGGACCTGATTAAGACCTCAGACTGAGCCAGTGCTTGCTCTGTATTGTGCTCTGTATCGTGTTCCCACCCACCTGGCTATGACTTCTGAGCCATGCTTAGACCTTCCTGATGTGAGGGAGTAATTACAATGACAGAGGCAGAAGGCAGGAAAGGTTTTCCTTCAGAAACACCAAGACTAAACTTATGAAACCCAATCCTGGTACTCAGCTCAGAACATGGTTCTTTCCATCCTCTTCCCCATTTTAGAAGGCATCCTTTGAATTTCATTTCTTCATGTGCTTTTTTCCCATGTACAGATTTTCTACATTCAATTTTCTACCTCACAGTTAAAGGCAGATTTTCCTCTTTCCTTCATAATGGAGTGAACCCACTTAATTTGCTAGTAACCCAAGCTGGAATAAAGAGAGGCCGCTCTGACAAACTAACCATGTTCATGATTGAGAAAACATGGGGGAAAGTTTTCAGAATTCCTGCATGCCTGTTAATGATGCCAGACAATATAATAGTGTAATATTTATTTGCAATTCCCTACTGACCTGGCCTTTCCTTCCATATCCTAAGCTTGGAAGGAGGACAGTTGTACCATAGTGGATGCTGTGCTTGAATCAAGGACAAATATTGCCCCTAAGATACCTCAGAAAAGCCATTGAAATATGCTTTTTTAAAAGGCACACCCATGTGGATTTTTCTCATGTACCCTCAGTGTCTTGATACTGGCACAACTGGGAACTCTTACATGTGATAAATCTTTTTAAAAAAGGACATTCTTTGTTTCACACTGTAAACTAAATGCTTTCTTTCCTTAGAGATCTCAGAATTGGTCTGCATGCATGATACCAAACACCTATGCTGAGAAAAACAGGAGCAAACAATGCCATAGGGGACTGCCTTTGAAATGGAGTCTGGGAACCAGTCAACCACACAGCAGTATTTGTTTGCTTTCCTTGTTTTCCCAGAACAGTACTCACCTGAAGCAACAGCCTGCACTTTGTCCTTTGTGGGGATGAGGAGGGGCACAGAAGGGATGCTTTCTGGCTGCTTGTCAAGGCGTTCCCAACAACACAAGATGGCTCAGAGCTTGTATCTTAGGTAACCCTGGGGCTACTGTTCACTTCACTTGGGTAGATATGCAAAGACTATGGCATCCTCAGCTAAGAAGCAATTCTTCAGCCAAACCTTAAACACAAAGTCTCTGGTTCCCTGGCACTGGTGTGAGGTTTTTTCTGCATACTGGAGGTAGGGGAGCATTTAGCCATCTCTTACTTTGCATTCAGTCTAACAGAAGCAGTTACTTTCCTCTGTGAACCTTATTCCCAAATATCAAAAAAGAAACAGGGGACTCTTTTCCAGGACAACCTATTTGCCAACTTGCTAACCCTGCCATTCACTCAGGAGGGCAAAGGTGAGCCACTCTCTTCCACTAATACTGGAACCTAAGTAAAAGTCTTAGGCTTTCTCAAATGACAAGACCCAGGTGGTACCTTACAGGCCTTGTTTGGTGTGGTTGCTTTAAATATACAAAGTAAAGACGACATTATACCAGAGTTGAACTATCACTGTATATGGGAAAACCCAGAGCTTGGCAACTTAGACTTGACATTCCCCAAGTCAAGTATTGGGCTGTCTCTGCTTGAAGGTCTAGCTCCTTGATTTGTTTGTGTGTTTGTAGAGACAGTATCACTGTATAGACTATCCTGGCCTGGAACACCTGCTTCTTCCCATTTGGGGGGCTGCAGGACTGTACTATGCACCTTACCATTGTGATATTGTGTCTCCTCTGTATTTCTGGAGCCTGGCATTAGGTATCTCAATCGAAACCTGAGAAATGTGATGTCTGAGTTAGTTACTATCTAATAAAGGTTATTATGTTAATCAAATATTAGCTTCAATCTTCCTGTTGGCTGACCACCAAGAGAACTCTCTTGGATCCCCAAAACATCCTTGGGCTGCTAGTATAAACACATAATTTGACCCTTTTTTCATGAATGAGTGACTTCTGTGTATCATGGCTTCATTTGAGAACTATAGAGTTGGCATTCCAGGAAACAAGCTTTGTCCAGTTCTGAAGAGGCACTTTCCAAATTGGGCTTTGGTAAGTAATTTAAGTAACGTAAATCATCAAATGTGTACCTTTGGACTCTCTCATCGTAGTGTAGTTAGAAAATAAGATGAGGAGACTATTTTTAACCCCTCCCAGACATCTAATTCTTTGGTAAAACATGCTACATATCTAGAACTCCAAAGCTTCCAGTACCTTAGAGGTAAAATTGACTCTTGTGACACATCATGGCTAATCACAGAAGTGACACTAGAGTGGCCAAAACAGGAAAGGGATGATACTAGGTGACTGGAGGCTAGTAAGAGTTGGCTATAGGCTACATGAACACCCTGAGATAATCTAAAGGCTTGATTGAGGGGTCTTTGGCAGTACATTGGCAAGCACAAGAAGAAACACAGATATGTAGTATGATAAAAAGAAAATGCCAAAAGTAAAGAAGGAAAGAAGGAAAAATAAATAAAAGAAAAAAATCCAGCCTTGAAATTTATAGAAACCAGAAGTTAATTCTGAGGTGCCATTAAGTAAGGAGCTTAAAACCTTGTCTTAGTACCATTCCTATTAGTGTTAAAAGAATACATGAGACTATGATCAATGAAGTATAAAGGTTTTGTCTAGACCATGGCTTGGGATGCTTGGAGGTCACAACCATGTCTTCCATAGTTCTTCACTTTTAGAGAAAGAATCCTCACATTGCTTTTCCTCACAGCAGGAAGCAGGAAAGCAAGTAAGGAGTGGTAAAAGACTATTATGAGCAACAGCTTTGATTTATAGACGATCTAGTTCACATGAAAGGGAGAACATACTCCTAAAACACACGAACCTTTCTAAATGAATGGCGTGATCACCTCTTAAACTCCCCCCAAGGGCTACCATAATGACAATCAAATTACAATGTGAGTTTTGGAGAGGTTTGCTTTTCCCCTGCCCACCTAGAAATACTATCTATTCTGGGACTTACCACACCTTTCCATTTGTGTTGTCCATTTGTGTTTTCCATCTTGTGTTTTGTCCCATTTGAACTCTGTCAGACTTTTTAATACTCTCTTCCTGCAGTAGTCGTGGAAGGAAGCAAATTCTGGCCCTGGGATGAAGTCAAAATACTCCAGGATATTACAGAGATACACATTTGATGGACTGTCCTTTGTAACATTGGAAGGACTCCTCTCTACAACAAGGCAGAGTTGTTTGGTCTATGCCTTCTATAGTGAAGCTCTGAATTACTTACCTACACAGAGACTCCCATCTGTCTTACTTCCCCTCTCCTCAGTACTCGGTGTAACGTTTGAAAAGTTACATGCATCCCACTGCCATCGAAGAACTACTTCAATTTTCCAGTTCTCCACCAGCCTTCACATACCACTGCTACCTTGTGCTTGTGATTGTCTCAAAATTGTTAAAATGCTTCCATAACCTTTGTTGTGTTGAATCAGCATACCTGTTTATGACCTAGGCACTATACCTGATATTGCTTTGGCTTTTTTTGCAAATAACCGAGATTTTACTGTCTGGGTGAGATTGTACACTGCAAGATTCTCAAGAACATATAGACAGAGCTAAGGAAAGCCAGACCCGTGGTCTAAGCTCACCCACTTCTCTCCACACCTAAAACTCTCTTCTGTCATTTGGCCAAAATCCTGAGAGTTGTTTTTGTTCTCTGCTAGCTAGGAAACTGAAGTCTAGAAAGAATCTTACAAACTAATATTTCAACAGGCAACAGGTCACCCCTCTCTAGGACACTGCATTTTAATGAGCTTCCATCAGTTATATAAAATGAAGAGAAGCACTCCTAAATACAAGACTTCTAAGCAATAAGAGGAGTGTGTTCCAGAGATACTGGGGATGCGTGGTTTTTGTTTGTATTTGTTTGATGAATAGCTCTCAACCTGCATCATGTGCAGGGTTCCCTTGTCTTGTTTCTCTAGTCCTTTTAAGGAATTACTCTTCTGAGAGATTGATTTCTGCACCTGCTAAGAGTACGAATACAGGTAGAGGTACTCCACTGTGATTGCCTCATAATAAGTCAGGATTGTGCTTCGCTCTAAGAATCAGCTCTGCTTGTGTATTTTCTCAGCGTACTCTCTCTCTCTCTCTCTCTCTCTCTCTATATATATATATATATATATATATATATATATATATATATATATATATATATAATTTTTAAATTTTTAAATTTTATTTTAATTAGGCATTTTCTTCATTTACATTTCCAATGATACCCCAAAAATCCCCCATACCCTTTCCCCACTCCCCTACCCCCCACTCCCCTACCCCCCACTCCCCTATCCCCCCTCCCACTTCTTGACCCTGGCATTCCCCTGTACTGAGGCTCAGCATACTCTTGTTCTGAGCTTTACCACATGCAGTCACTGTGGGTCTCTGACCATAATAAATGCAATCTAGCCATCTGAACCTTGGGCCAGTGGCAAGCAGGAAGGGTTAAATGTTTCTGCATGAAGAAAGCCTGGCTCAACCCCATGAATCTCTTTTTCGCATTTGCTGCTTATTCATAACCCAAGCCCATCTGCTGTGCAAGTAACGATCGATCAGCGGCTCCTGTTTCAGATGTCAACCGCCCCAGCTGTTTCTCTCTCTCTCTCTCTCTCTCTCTCTCTCTCTCTCTCTCTCTCTCTCTCTCTCTCTCTCTCTCTCTCTCTCTCTCTCTCTCTCTCTGTAAACACAAAGGGGGAAGCAATTACCACATTAATATTCTGACTTGATTATGCCTATGCAGTGAAATGAAGCCTAATGAGTTCTCCTCTTTTCCCACTATCACCTCAGTCCTCCACAATGTGCTTCTATGCAGCCCAGTTCAGTTCAAACCTCCCAAGAAAGCTCAGGTGACTCCTACAGCCTGGACTATGACTCAGGCCAGCTATTAATGCAAAGATGAGCATCGTGAGTGTGAGAAAATTAACAGCACACTTGGGTCCTGTGGAGCTTTGAGAAGTCAACACTGAAATTAAAGAGCAAGGTCTGAGCTGAGTATGGGAACACACAGCAGTTACCCTAGCACTTGATATGCTTCTGTTAGAGGATTGTAATTCCAGGCCAACCTGGGCTAGAAAGGGAGTTTGAAAGAAGTCTGGTTAACATAGCTGAACTTTGCCTCAAAGATAACAGAGAAGAGAGACTGGGAGAGTGTGGAGGGGAAGAGGGAGAGGGAGAGGGAGAGGGGGAGGGGGAGGAGAGGGGAGGGGGAGGAGAGGGGAGGGGGAGGGGGAGGCAGAGGGAGGAGATTAATATGATTAGCATCAGCCCCAGTGTGACCACAATAATTCTTAGAAATATTCTAATATAGAATTTTATATGCCTAATAATGTCTTCTATTCAATTCAAGGTAAACATCATACAGAAAGTCTTATGAAAAACATGTTTTTCTCCAGCTTTGTGTTTTGTTTTGTTTTGTTTTGTTTTACCTACCAGGGCAGGAGAAACTGGAATGATCTTTCTTACCATAAAATTTTTCTTCAATTATTTAGTAAACCTATACTAAACATTAGTTGAGTTTTCTTGAGTCACAAATACAGAGCAAGTCAAGTTATGAGGCATTACAAGGCAACATGGAACACTGCAAGATTTCCTCAACTAAACAGCCAATTGAGTAGAAATTTCGGAAAAGAAGGGGATAGGAGGGACTGACTCGGCATTCCTGCAGTTCTGACTCTGCCATTTACCAAGTTCATGGTCTTGAACATGCTGTGTTTGTTGTCTGTGTCAGCTTCTTTATCTGAAAAGTAAAGATAGGGTTATTGGGAGAACTGAAAACATTGACGCTTTGGCCACTGTTTTGTCAACTTGACAAAAGCTACAATTATTTGGAAAGGCAGACATGCCTGCAGGTGAGAATGCAGGGGTTTTTTTTTTGGGGGGGGGGCAGAGGGGAAGCAGGGAATTCTACCCTTGGGCAAGTAGACCTGAGTCATATAGGAAAGCATGTCGAGAAAACCATACAATGTCAGCCAGGAAGTAGCATTCCTCCATCGCTTCTGCTTCAGTTCCTGCCTCCATGTTCCTGCCCAGATTTACCTCAGAAATGAAGAGTGATCTGAGGGTTGTAAGCCAAATAAACTCTTTCTTCCCTAGGTTGCTTTCTGTGGTGTTCTATCACAGTGACAGAAACTTTATCTAGGAAAGTTAATAAGTTAAAATTGAATACAGAAAGCTATGCAACAGACAATGTGAAGTATTCTGCGCTTACTGTTCTCCACATTAAAGGGTCTACACATGAGAGTCTAAATGAATCATAGGAGAAATCCTCATAGTTCTGCATTTATAAGCCAAGCTCTGGCCAAAGGAACAGGAGCTTCATACCCTCAGAGATGATGGAAGCCAAAGGAATAGTCAGAATACAGGGTAGAGGAGCCAAGTAATTTTTTTTCCCCTGTCATCTGAGTCAACATGAGTGCTGAGTGCCTGATGTGAGCAAAGGGGGACTTCGAGAAAAAGATGGCATATGTGACAATCTAGAAGGAACTCAGTGAAAAACTGAGAAATTGGGAATGTGTTCTTACAAAGCATGAAAAGCCTCGGAAAGTTTGTAAGAGATAAATCCATACAGAAAGTTCTAGGAACAGACCATAGGGGGTCATTTGGAATGGTTTCCTAATAGCAAAGTTAGCAAAATACAACTGTGTGGAGGTGTTTTGAGGAACTTTTATTTGGGGCAGGGGGAATTGTAGAACTTGTTCAGTTGTCTTTAACTTTCACTATTAAGTTACTGCATTTGATTGAAAATACATCTTGTTTTCTGAAGCAGCATTCTCTCTCTCTCTCTCTCTCTCTCTCTCTCTCTCTCTCTCTCTCTCTCTCACTTTCACTTTACATCCCAATTGCTGTCCCCTCAGTTCCCCCTACCAAGTTCCTCCCCCAACACCCATCCTCCTTTTCTCTGAGAGAGTGGAGGGTCCCTCTGGGTATCTCCCATCCTGGTGCATCAAGTCTCTGTGAGGCGAGGCACCTCCCCTTCTCCCACAGAGGCCAGACAAGGTAGCCCAGGTAGAAGACCATATCCCACATACAAGCAACAGCTTTAGGTATAGTCCCTGCTCCAGTTGTTCAGGACCCATATAAAGACTGAGCTACATGTCTGCTATGTATGTGCTGCAGACCTGTTCAGCCTGTGTATGCTCTTTGGTAGCTCAGTCTCTGAGAGCCCCCAAGGGTCTAGGTTATTTCACTGACTCTATTGGTCTTCCTATGGAGTTCCTTCTTTGGTGTACTGGCTAATTTTGTGTCAACTTGACACAGCCGGAGTTATCACAGAAAAAGTAGCTGTAGTTGAGGAAATGCCTCCATGAGATCCAACTGTAAGGCATTTTCTCAATTAGTGATCAAAGGGGAAAGGCCCCTTGTGGGTGAGACCATCTCTGGGCTGTTAGTCTTGGGTTTTATAAGAGAGCAGGCTGAGCAAGCCTGGGGAAGCAAGCCAGTAAAGGACATCTCTCCATGGCCTCTGCATCAGCTCCTGCTTCCTGATCTGCTTGAGTTCCAGTCCTGACTTCCTTGGTGATGAACAGCAGTATGGAAGTGTAAGCTGAATAAACCCTTTCCTCCCTAACTTGCTTCTTGGTCATGATGTTTGTGCAGGAATAGAAACCCTGACTAAGACATTTGGGGTCCTCAACACTCTCCCAACTCTTTAAGCAGTGTTCTTTTTTTTTATTAGATATTTTCTTCATTTATATTTCAAATACTATCCCCAAAACCCATTATACTCTCCCCCCACCCTGCTCCCCAATCCACCCACTCCCGCTTCCTGGACCTGGCATTCCCCTGTACTGGGGCATATGATCTTTGCTAGACCAAGGGCCTCTCCTCCCATTGATGGCTGACTAGGCCATTCTCCGCTACATATGCAACTAGAGACACAGCTCTGGGGGGGGGGGGGGGGTACTGGTTAGTTCATATTGTTGTTCCTCCTATAGTGTTGCAGATCCCTTTAACTCCTTGGGCACTTTCTCTAGCTCCTTCATTAGGAGTTCTGTGTTCCATCCAATGATGACTATGAGCATCCACTTCTGTATTTTCCAGGCACTGGCATAGACTCACAAGAGAGAGCTATATCAGGGTCCTGTCAGCAAAATCTTGCTGGCATATTCAATAGTGTCTGGGTTTGGTGGTTGTATATGGGATGGATCCCCAGGTGGGGCAGTCTCTGGATGGTCCTTCCTTCTGTCTCAGATCTGAACTTTGTCTCTGTAACTCCTTCCATGGGTATTTTGTTCCCCATTCTAAGAAGGAACAAAGTATCCACACTTTGGTCTTCCTTCTTCTTGAGTTTCATGTGTTTTACAAATTGTATCTTGGATATTCTAAGTTTCTGGGCTAATATCTGCTTATCACTGAGTGCATATCATGTGTGTTCTTTTGTGATTGGGTTACCTCACTCAGGATGATATACTCCAGATCCATCCATTTGCCTAAGAACTTCATGAAGTCATTGTTTTTAATTGCTGAGTAGTACTCCATTGTGTAAATGTACCACATTTTTTGTATCCATTCCTCTGTTGAGGGGCATCTGGGTTCTTTCCAGCTTCTGGCTATTATAAATAAGGCTGCTATGAACATAGTGGAGCACTTAAGCAGCATTCTTTTAGTCTATGTACAGAGGCCTATATATGTTCTGGTACGTGTATGTACAAGTACATGCTTATGTGTGAGCTGGGGTTGGGAGTAGATCCAGTAAAATGGCTTTGATTCATATAGTAAAATCTCACCAACTTTTAACCCTGTTCTCAAAAATCTCTTCTTTGTCTCATTATTCTAAAACTGCTTTAATAAAGAATCAATTCCCTTTTTAAAAATTTCTGTTTAGCATGTGCACCATGGTGCAGACGTTTGTGATTCAAACTCCTTCCTCACCAACTAGAGAATCCATGACCTTGTGTAACCTATCCTCAAAAATGGGGTTAGTTTAAAGTCTTGTAAGGAGGACTAGAAGGATAGTGTAAAACATCATTCACATCCCCTAAGTACAATATAAATGTGAGCAGCTACCGTTGAAAGAATATCTATCGATGCCAAAATAGCAAGGTCATTCGAGAAGTCAGTCATTATTTCTTCCCTCAGTCTACACTGTATCATGTGATTGAAGGTTAAGCCTCCAAATCCAGTTCTGCCACTGTCTGGCCAGCACCTCCTAGTGCTGAGTTTCCTTTTCCGTCAAATGAAGCTGAGGACCAGTCTTTGGAGTATTCCCAGCAAAGTGAGCTAAGATCTTCAAAGCAGTGAGAACCCTGAGTGGCTTATAATGACATTGTTGAAATGTAATTGCCAGTGATACTAAAGATTAGGAAAGATGGAGACAAGAAGCAGAGGAAACGGGGTGCCACTCTAAAATTAAGGTGACCAACTGAGGCCTGAAGATGCTTAAGGGAGAGTTGTCTGCTAATAAAACGCCAAGCCTGCCACAGGGCCATGGCTATCCACAAACTAGTCATGCTGTGAACACAATTTCCCAGGTTATCCCAGTGCCATGCTCAAACAAAAGCTCAGCAACCAGAGCACATAAGCAGAATGGTCTAGGTTGTCCCAACATGATGACTTACCGGTCATGGTGTTGATTTGAACATACCAGTTTTAATACTTTGGTTTAAAAATATGTAGGTGATAGTACTACATAAAGCAGATGAGACCCACAACTTGAGGGCTACTGCTTGGTAGAAACTGCTCCCTGGGACCTAGTGTGAGCCCCATGTTGAGACTCTTCTATGCTTATCAATCTACATTTCCTAAGCTAGTGAAGAAGAAGAAGAAGAAGCAGAAGCAGAAGCAGAAGCAGAAGCAGAAGCAGAAGCAGAAGCAGAAGCAGAAGCAGAAGCAGAAGAAGAAGAAGAAGAAGAAGAAGAAGAAGAAGAAGAAGAAGTATAACCTTTGGGAGAAAGAATAAGGAGAAGCAATCACTGGTATTACCATAAGATTCCATCCAAATAGAAAAAAAATAACTTTTACAAATTATTTTTCCTCATATATTCTTCCTTCCAGGTGCATTCCAAACCTGATTTTCTCTGCACGCAGGGCTCATGTACAAGTAGTATGTTCTGGAAAAGCTAAACATGTAAAAAAGCAAGGCAGCCCTGTAGGAACAACATCTAAAAGCAATAAAAACAAACAAATAAAAGAACATCTTTTCTTTATGAAGAATCTGAGTGATTTAACATGGAGTGTGCAAACCTAATGTCAGCTGAAAACCAGCTGCTGCTCTGAGGAGCAGGAGCCAAAAGACTGAGCCAGGAGGAAGCTGGGAAGAGAGCTAGTTAGTTCTTTAATGCTCCTGTGTGTGGATAAAAGGGTGAGAAGGAAAAGGAGGGGCTCTTCTTTGGCATAAGTAGCATTTTGAAGCAGTTCTAGAAGTTTCTGCCTTACTGAACCTGATCTTCTCCCATGGCCGGCTGGAAGAGAGGACCAGGGCCAAACATATGGGGCAGTGCTGTGGCCTGCGGGTCATGCACCTGTGAGTCGAAGCCACCGTGATCTCCAGAAGCTGCATTTTGACTTAAGAGAGCACAATTTTCCACCCCATATGTGCAAACATTTTATCCATTAGTGTCTTCTTGGCTCTTTGGAGCTTTTTTTCCATTCAAAAATAAAAACCTTCCCAAACTCCCAACTCATCACACACAAATATTTTGCTTCTGAAATCCACCCCATTTCTCCTCAAAGACTGGCATAGAGGTCAACCTGTAGAGCCTCCGTCACTGCCATCTGCTTTTGATTAATGCAAGCTCCCCTCTTTCCTGGGTCTGAACTCAATCACATGAATGAAACAAGGTCTTTTCTACTGTGTCGTGAGGCATAAAAAGAGACTGTGAGCAGCTGACTTAAAGGAGCTTACATTTTAATTTAATGTAATTTAATTTTAATTTAATTTCCATGTAACTGCCTGTCTGATTTCCTCAATTTCTACTGTAGAGTATACTCCCCACCCCCAAATATATGCTTTCAAAAACTTGCAAATCAACACCATAAATCCCATATAGTTGAAGTGACTCATGTGTGTCTGCCTTACATGCATGCCTACAGAACAACACACAAAAACAAAAAGATATCTACACTAAGTCGTTCAGGTTACATACTGTGCCAGGAGGCTATATATATATTTCATATGAGACTAAGAAAGCATGAAAGAGGAGAGAGGACAGTGACAAGATAAGGCAGCAAAGAGAAGGACTGCAGTCAGGCAGGGTTGAGAGACAGCAACCTACAGGAGACAATGGTGGGGAAGAAAACAGGGTCTAGACATCTTCAAATGTAGTTTTGTAAGACTCACTTGTATACTGGACTTAAGGAGATATAGAGAGTTTTCACTGTCAGCTTACCGTACCCTCATAACTGATCAACTCCCTATGAACACAGTGAGTTAAGTTAGGAACATATTAACTGTAAGATCTTCCTGGGAATCCCAGGTGTCTGTGTTCAGCCAACAATTAGATAAGTAGACAAGTCTGATGTTGAGAGGAGGTAGCATTGCTAGAATACATCAAGATGCATACAGGATACAGCAGGTTGACCAGGCAAAGAAGCAGATAAAAGCAAAGTTGGGTGGCAAAGGTAGATGGATTTAGGAGCCAGGGCAGAGCCATGGCAGAGCCATGGCAGAGCCATGGCAGATAGTGCAAGTGTCTGGAAAGGTAAGCAGTGACACGGTAGGAGGACTTTCCAGAAACTACTTCAGTGCCATGGCTGGTGAATTAAAAGTGACAAGCCTTGAGACTTGCTGGAAGGCTTTCAGTAGAATTTGTGTGAATATGACTCCTGTGTTATTGTTCTACAATGATAAAAAAGTTATTATGAATAAAATTGGTACAGCAGCTGAGATTGAATTCCCCACAAATGTGTGTGTTGTTCTAGCAAGTGTGCAGAGGAACACAGTCACGTCATAGTCTCTAGCCTCATCCAGTCAGACAAAAAGCACTAGTACCAAATGTATGTCCCAAGAAAATGAAAGAGCTTAGGGTCGATTTCAGTGTGTGAAAGGAAGAATTTTAAGGACCATCAAACACCGAGGATAGCTGGATGCACATTTACATTTAATGGTCTGATGTGAATGTGTATAGTCTCTTCACTACTCCTCCTTGACTGCTTAGCTGATCAACCTTTCCATCTGGCAGGGATGCAAGTGGGTGGTTGCATATGTGTTAATTAAAGTTTAGTGAGCATAAAAAAACTCTATTAGAAGTGACAGAGATGGGCCTTGGGGGCCTTACCTGTGTGTGATGGATTCATCAAAGAATAAATTCTCCATTTCTCTACTGAGCCAAAGTCCAGTCCGTGAACTGTTTAAATAAGTGAAACAATTTTAACCAATCACAAACTTAAACAGTTACCCTCCATTCAAATAACTTGTATGAAGAGCTCACTTGTGCTTTGAAGGAATGTGCAATAATTTTTTCCTTTAGAAACTGTGGTATTTCTGCCTTGATGTACCTAAATTTGTGCCTCTCGTAGTACTGAAATGCTACAATGGAATGTAGTCTATGGAAAGCGTTGTCTGCAAATGCCTGGCTAGAATTGTTTGCTGGTTCTCGGGTATTGATTAATCCTTCAGATAATTATAAGTTCCCATGTCTTAGTTAACAGTGGCTTGTTAGTTCTTGTCAGGTGTGTGTAAAACTCCATGATTTGAACCTAGCCACCAACAAAGTTCACAACAAAGTCAGGAGCCTTAGGTACATGCTCCAGTTACTCCCACCATTTCTTGTTCTTGCTTTGCTGACCATCAGAATGTTTCCTTCTCATGACCTGTGACCTTCTCTACAAGGAGGCAGGTCATCACAATGGTCAAGAATACAGCCTCTAGATTACACTTCGGAGTTCACTTACTGGGCCTGACTGACATCTACTACTCTGTGTTTCCCCCTATCCAAAATGGGAATAAAATAGTACTTCTCCAGACTAGTTATTATGATAATTAATATGTGTAATGTAAATGGAACAGTGCCAAGCACCGTTAACTATCAAAAATGCACGGTGAGTGTGTGGTTGGCTTGTTACTGCCTGCTTTCATAAGTAACAGCTTCCCGTACTCCCACTTGACGGAGTGCCCCCAAGGAACCTGGAATCTGTAAGTTGCTTTTACCCACAGAACACAGCCTCTTAGCACCCAGCCCCTGGGAAGTTCTGTGAAATTACAAATATATTCAGGTCTTAAGACTGCTCTTACCACTGAGAAGTCACAGAAGAGAGCAAAATCAAGCTATGGTCCCCCCAGTTTCCTTTTAGTTTTTACTATCTGTTTGTCAATCCTTCAAAGTTTTACTGTTTGTACTACTTCTTGGCCTATTCAGTTGCTAGGGAAGAGGATAATTTTGAGATAGTCTAGGGTCCCACAAAGATAAGGCCTATAACAGATGTCATAACCTCCTTAACCATTTTCTAACCTTTGAACAACTGGCACAAAGCATTCTCATATGAGTTAATGAGTTCTCTGTCTTTGGACCTGGGAGAGCTGCTAATTAAGCACCGCCCACCCAAACATCTTCAGGTGGTACACAGAAAAAGAAAGCCAACCCTCCCAAAAAAGCAGTAGGGTTGTAGCTCAGGAGGAGGCCAGGGACAGACCCTAATGGAGGTCTGAGTCATAGAACCCACACAGGGAAATAAGCACTGATAGTGCACAGGGCAACAAGCTGGTAGGAGGCCCCTTTTTCCACCATGCTCAGAGGCCTTTCTGCAAAAAGGTGTATACAACCCTTAAAACACCACTTATAAGAGACAAGTGAGATAGAAGGGAGACCCTGATAGGAACAATAGCAAACTGACTTTACTGGGCTCATAGATCTACTCTACATTGGATTGTACTTTGGCTCATCCATGAATCACCAAAATTTATGTTCCGTACCCTCATCTTTGGTGGTGGTGTCTGGTGAGTTAGTATCATAGTCAGAAGAGTCTGTGAGATAACCTTTCTCTGCTTCAGCAGATACTGTGAGTATCTGGAGCTGGGTAATAACAATTTGTGGGGTGATCTGTGCTTTAGTGTGAATCAACACCTTTGTTTCAGCCCCCGGAAGACCAGTAGCATCCTTCTCTTACCTAAGTGATAAGCACTGTCCCCAGACATTCCTAATCGTCTCTTTAGCTACAGTAGTGCCCTTGTTTGGGAGCTGATGCTCTAGAGAAAGGGATTGGGACCTTCTGATTCAAGCTCTTGCTACCAATGTGCTGTGTGTCAATTTCCCGATAAGCAAAGGGACTATCCAAGTCGTATTGTTAAAATTTTAACAGAAACTATTCTAATATCATGATTAGGAGAGTGCAGAGCTCTTGGGAAGTTTTAATACATGTTCAGCATTTTATTTTCATTAAATTATACTTCTTTTTCATGAGATGAGGAGATGGATACATGGAGACGTTAAACAGCTTGCTACATTTTCAGTGGAGTATGTCACCAGGCTGGGTTTAAAAGGCAGCCTCGCTGTCAGTATAGCCTCATGTCTTCCACTGGCACTTCTGAGGGGACAGTGCAGGGAGACCCTAGGGCTGAAAATGCCAGAGAGATCTACTTGAGGTCCTAAGGAGAAGGGTGAAGACCTGGGAGCCTGGTCACTTCCTGATAAAAGAAAAGACCTTTGCTAACTTCCCACCTAACATCAGAGCACAATTAGCCCAACCAAGCAGCCACAGCAGTTCTCTGGCATTTGACATTGTTTGTCGAGTCACAAGTGGTCACTATCAAGGATTACTATTTGTGTATCCATGAGTCACAGTGTGCCAGATGTGACAGTTGACCCAGACAAGGCACTCAGTCCAATCCCACGCATTCTGTGTATCAGGCTTACGTCCATTCATAAAACAGTTTCCTCACAAAATATAAGACTTGAAAAAAACACCCTCAAGTTGGTTGTGCAATTCTGAGACTAGCTGCAATTGATTTCCAAGTCTTTACCCCCACGCCTCTCATACTTTTAATTCTAGATTAGTTCCTCTACGGTTCATGGAGAAGAGGGGAAATAGCATCCATCATTTGACCCCAGAAAAGGAAACGAATAATATGACATATATAAGTAAACATAGGATAACAACACTGATTTTGTTTTCTAAATGTTAAAGCTACAAATCTCCTGCTCAGAATAAGACATATGTTTTGTTCAAGCCCTGCTGTTTCCCTTTCTTTTCCTCTTCTTCTTCTTCTTCTTCTTCTTCTTCTTCTTCTTCTTCTTCTTCTTCTTCTTCTTCTTCTTCTTCTTCTTCTTCTTCTTCTTCTTCTTCTCTCTCTCTCTCTCTCTCTCTCTCTCTCTCTCTCTCTCTCTCTCTCTCTCTTAAACCTTGTACTGAGCCACATTCTCAGAACAACAGCTAACAAAAGCCCTTAAGCACACATGCATACAACAGCACTCTCACTCTCAGGAGCTCAAGGTGTCTGGAGTAAGGATTAGAGAGGTTCAAGTCGGCTTTCCCCTTGTTAAAATTACAGCTGCACTGAAGATGGTACAGTATATCAACCCAGGCCTCAGGAAACTCGTCCGGTTCTCAGGAATGAGAAAATGCAGCTGTGCTGGATCAGGCAGAAGGTGGAGGGTGATGCTTTCTTTCCCCATCACAACTCTATCCAGAAAGAAATGTCAGGGAGATGCCTAGCTGACCCTGGCAGCATCCAAGGGGGGTGGTGTTGAAACACACACATCTGTCATTTTTTTAACTGTTCAAAGGACAGGTATACATTGAAAATGGTATTGAAAAGCACCAGAAATGAGCTCTGGGCTTAGTATTTTTCTTTCCATTTTTCATTTTCACTCTTTGTTTTCCTCCAGGGGTTGAAATTTAATCTCTCTTTTAGCAAAACAGAGCTGGCTCTCTCTTTCTCTGGCTTCCTTTTCTCTAGGATTCTCTCGGTGCTTGTTCCACAGATACTCTCAGCAACCGATTATGAAGTCTGTGAATTGTCACCAAGGCTTGTTGTCAGCACGGAAATTATGGGGCAGGTGCTTCTCCATCCGGTCCCCTTCATCTATAGAAATGTCTGCAGCCCTGGTCACCACACTAACCTGCAGCTCTAATGCTTGTCACATGGTAACAACAAAGGAATCCCTTTACTTTTGCATACACTTGGGATGTTCATGTATATGCCCCTCTTCCAACTCTCTTTCTTTCTTTTTCTGGTGTGTGTGTCTGTGTGTCTGTGTGTGTGTGTCTCTGTAGCTCTTCTTCTACAAATGGTTCCACATTTCCCATGGGCCCCACTCTAGCAATCACTGGAAAAGCATGACTTCATTCAGTAGCTGTGCTAAGAAACTCTGGTCCAAGGCTAAGCTTGTCCTTCCTGGGATGGCCTCTTTGACATTTCTCTTCTCCCCAAGAGGCACTTTTGGTAAGTGAGGCAACACAAACATCATTCTCCAGCTGCATCTCTGCCTCTACACACAGTGTGACCTATGTTATTGGCTAGGACAGAGTCATTTTGACTTTAACTCATGTCCGGTTAGACACAAAGATATTTTAAGGTTACTTTGTGGGGGGTGAGAACACATCAGGGGTCATTCCAAATTCATTCCAAATCCAAATTCGGCCCAACCACACAAGGAGCTAGCAGGAGGAAGTGAGTCACTCCCTGGGCCCAAGGCTCTCTGTTATTATGTTAAAGCTCCCTCTACTATTCAGAAGGCTGAGGACTATCACTGAGACTCAACTGACTCAAGAAATCCAAGCCCTGACTCCCCAAGCACACATTGCCTTGTACCTTCCAGAATACCATTTCCTAATGATCCATGCCTATGTACTAGACCATTCTCATATCATATAAAAACTTTACAGAAACGGTTTCCCCAGACCATGACTTTCCTGTAGAAACCATTGCAAGCTCAGTCATAGAAATAAAAAGGCTCAGTAAATAAGTCTTCAATAAAAATCTCTCCTCTTCACCACCATCAGACTCATGATTTTCAAAGGGAAACTGGGAGATAATGTTGACAACCTTGCTTTTCATTGGCCAGAACTTTCTTCTATTCAATATCCACTCCAAAGGGGATGACAGGAGACAGACATCCCCAACTTCTTAGTGGCTGGCCAGGAAATAATAGGGAGTAGGGGCAAACAATGACAATAGTGTAGCACTGAGGTATGCATCTGAGGTAATGGTGCAGGGACATAATACAGGTGGTCAGTGCCACCTGCAGGCAGAGGGGAGGTTCCTAAGAGAGAATGTTCTCCTGTTCCTGGGCAGATGACCACCAAAGTCATGCATAACAAGCAATAAGACAATCTTTGAGTTTTCTTTCACCTCTTGACCTTGTAGCCATTAAGGAAACATCTGGCACATTTAAGTAACCAATAAATTCCCATCAAGGAAATCTTCAACAAATTCACAGTGATTAGTAAAGAAAAGATGGGGCAAATGAAGTAAATAAGAGGTAAATGAAAAAAGTTTCAGAGGAGGAAGTGTGATCACAGGGCATCTGAGTGTCTTACACCACTCAAGCCTCTCCCCTTGCGTGATAAAGCAAAGGCTCTACAACCCTCTTAGACTGTTTCCCCAGCAACAGGATGAAACCAGTTTGTGCTTGTAGACTTTTGTTATGAGGAACTTGATAATGAAAGTAGCATAAATCAGTACTTGGAAAGAAGGAGAGAGGAGACTGTCTTCTTTATAAGGAGTGGGAATATGCTTCGAGGACTTGGGTATAAGATTGGGGTCATGGCCATCAGTTAACTTCTGAATCACCTATGCTGTCAATAAGAACAAAGGTTAAACAGATGAACTGCTTATGTTGTCATACTTTGGGACCCTATATGACATAATTAAGAAATAGTATGACACTCAGGAGTCATTCACCATGTGTATTTGGTCCTAGAAGGAAATCCTGAGCCATTATTCCAGTGTTTTTCTGTCCTTCTACTTCTTGGAGGAAAGGTAGTCATCAAGGCTTCTTTAGTTCTGGAAAATGAAGCACTATTAGTTCTCTAGAAGTATTTATGGAATTTCTCTATTCTTCATACTTATAATTTGCAAATTAGTATGAGTAATATCTCCAAGCTCAAATAGTTGTCATATCAACTGATAGGAAATGAGAACCTCCGAGGAGTCCTACCCAGCAGCTGACCAAAACAGAAACAGAGACACAGAGCTAAACATTAGGCAGAATTCAGGGAGTCATGTGGAAGAGTTGGGCAAAAGGTTGAGGGACCCAAAAGGGATAAAGACTTCATAAGATCAACAGAGTCAACTAACCTGGGCTCTTGGGGGTTTCCAAAGACTACCAACCTAAGAAAATGCATGGGCTGGACCTAGACCCGTCTACACATATATAGCAGATATGCAGCTTTGTTTATACAGGTCCCTCAACAATTGGAGCAGGAACTATCCTGACTCTGTTGCCTTCATGTGGATCCTGTTCCCCTAACTGGGCTGCTTTGTCTGGCCTCAGTGGAAGAGGATATGCCTAGCTCCACAGTGACTTGATATGCCAGGGTTGGTTGATAACCAGGTATGGAAGACTGCTCCTTCTCAGAAGAGAAGGTAGGGGGTATACCTGAAGGGGGACTGGGAGCTGTAAGGAGAGGGGCTATAATGGGAATGTAAGTTGAACAAATTAATTGATGTGAGTACTGAGAGCGTAATAAAATGAAGGTCAAAGAGGAAAGGATGCAGAGTGACTTACGAAGGGTGATAAAGGATCAGTGTGACCAGAGTACATGGTATTCATATTCAGAAATGCCCTAATGAAACGCTACATGTTTTATTCTTAGTACACACGAGTAAAGCTAAAAGAATAGAAGTCTAGCCAGGTGCACATATGAAGAATGTGGGTTGGGGTAGGAAAGCCCATTTGCCTCATTGGGGTGCATGAGCGTAAATCAGATTACAGCTTGGGGCAAGCTTCTGCTCTCTTCCTGTCCTAAGGCCACCTGTGTGGTTCTGACTGTGAGTCTCAGAAGGACCTGAACACTATATCCTTAGGTGAGGCTGCACTGTATCCTTAGGTGATGCTGCTAGCCTGTGAAGCTTGAGCACAAGGCCATACTGCCTTTCTCTGCTGCATCACTTGACATATGATTGTGAGTTTTTGCCTGCTCCTTTTGAGACCCTCTAGGAATTACAGACACAGAACTAATAAATTCATTCAGAGAAAAGTTTCCATCACCCTATTTTACAGCATACTAATTCATATAATCCAGAGAAGCTGAATGGTAGCACCTGAGTCACGAAGAGGGAAATACTCAGAAGAACTTGAAGATGATTTTGAAATCATATATTTATTTGTGGTAAGGTGACTTTGAAAAATAGAATTCTGTGGCTAATAAGCCAACATTGCTTCTACTGCCTCTCAATTGGTCTACAGCTACCACAGAAATCCAGTTTCATTTTTATCCATTCTTCTTCTTTTCTCCTCTGATTTGCCTTCACTGAAGAGCACACAGCCACACTGTGTGCTGTTTCTGATACTAACAAAGTAGGCATAAGCATAAATGAGATAACACCATGGTAATAGATTACACAGTGTGCCAACTTTGGTATCGACTCCCAGGTCTGCAGTTAGAGCATCTTGAGAATTCTGGGTAAGGACTGAGAAAGAAACCAGATTTTTCTGAAAAACGATCCATTTTCCAACAAAAGACAACATAGTTGAAGCTTTAGAGATGAGTTCACAAACAGCACAATAGAAAGAAAATGGCAGTATATTGACAGCACATATAAATAAATCTGACCTAACTCTAAGCCCTGGTGAAAGTAAAAATAGACTGATTTTTGTCAGAAAAACCTATGTAGGAAAAATAGATGATTTTGGCTATCCCAGATTTCGAAGCTCATTAGATGCTCAGGGCAATACCAAAAATGGCTACAGAACATCACTGGCCAGTCGAATCAAAGGTCGACTTCATACTGACACTTTAAGTGGTAAGGAAGAAACCACAAGGCATGTGCTGTTGATTTTAGACAAGAAGGTCTCCACCTAAACCACACTGCTGTTATAATCCAGTTGGGCTCGCCAGTGTGCGTTCGTGAATAATTAAATAAAGGAAACCAAAATTTGTTGAGTGTTTTAGGAACTAAAAATCACATTTCTTTTCATTTAATCCCCACAGTGAATACATAGGAAAATAGGGACACATTAACTAATGAATAATGAATAAATGTGACCTTTATCGAAGGAGAGAGATTTACTTAACACTAGTGATAAAAGCAGAATTAGAAAACAAGTTTGTTTGAGAAGAACAGAATATAAACACCACTTTAATCTTCCTGTGACAAAATACACATGATAATAGACCATCACAACTATGCTTATAAGAACAAACGTATATGTTTGTGTGCATATGTTCATACATGCCCATACACATGTTTAGGTGTGAATCGAAAGAACAGGCATGAGTGTGGTATGGTTTCTCTAGACTACTGAACACTATTTGCCCCATCTTATTTTTTGATGCAGGGTCTCTCACTGTCCATAGAGTAGGCCACTGTTCATAGAGTAGGCCACTGTTCATAGAGTAGGCCAGGCCAGCTGGTCAGAAACCCCTGGGGATCCTTGTGTCTCTGTTTCTTTAACTGTAGCCTCCCCTCCCCCCAGCCTCAATGGTTCCACTGTTTACACCTGGATGGAGCTTGCCACTCAATCATTCTGCCACGCCCACTGCTGGAACCTGACGCTTTGCTGTTCCGAAGCCATCACATGGTCACCCTGCTACTGGTCCCCAAGATTATTTGGCGGGAATCGGGCCCCTCCCCCTTCCTTCATAAAGGAGTGCCAAAATAGTAAAAATTGAACCTTGAGCAGAGAGCTTTGTCTTGGTTCCTTCCTTATGTCACGCAGCCCAGCCCTTCTTCTCTTCCAGGTTTCCAAAATGCCTTTCCAGGCTAGAACCCAAACCTGTGATCTGCTGGCCGGACACAACATTTAACTAGAGGATTATAAGCATATTCAATCATACCTGGCTTTGACATTGGATCTAGACATCAAATTCAGGTCACACAAGTGCTACACTGGCTGAGCCACCTCCCAAGGGCAATGATAACCACTATAAAGTCAACCAATAGGAAGCATTAACGTGTACCTCATATTGTTGAGCAGGGACATTTTAATCTTGAAAAAGAAAGAAAAGAAGCTCTGTATACTTTGAATATGAAGTGCTCATTTTCCTTTATCCATTCCCTAAAAATCAGTTTACTTTGTATGAATTTGTCTAATCCAGATAATTCTTATAAGTGGAGTTTTACAGTACTACTTTTTTCCTTTTTTGCCTTATTTATTTCACATAGCATCATGAATTAAGATCATTGGCATGGTAGTACATATGAGATCTCCCACTGTTCAAACACCTAATACTCTTCCAATTCTGTGCATATATCATGTGTTTTATTTTTGTTTATCTACTGATGGAAAGATACTACATCTTATTCCATGTTATAGCCATTATGAATAATGCTGATATAAAAATGGGTATGAGAATAAATTTTTGAATATCTAATTTCATTGTTGCTGGATCTGAGTTCTGTAAGATGAATAATATGCTGCTTTGGTTTTTGATGTTTTTAAAAAGTATAGATAGTATTGTCGCACCACATGGTTTTATTATTAGCATCAACATAATGTCACCAATATTTTCTGTTTCTCCGTTCTCTCTTTCTTCTTTCCGTCCTTCCTTCCTTCCTTCCTTTCTTCCTTTTTTCTTTTTTTCTTTTTCCTTAAATTACAGTATCCATTGTAACATGGCATGTGGTTTGTGGTGGTATTTCTCTAGATTTTAGATATCATGCAAGTTTGTTCTTCATCACTGTGACAAAATACCTGAGCATTCTTAAACGAGGGAGGATTTATGTTGGCTCCCAGTTTTACAGATTTCTGGTTATTGTTCTTTGGCTCCATTTTAAGGCCTTGTGGAGAACATGGATGATAACCATGCTATCCATCTCAGACTAGAAGGAAAGTTTGTGAGTGAGTGTGTGTGTGTGTGTGTGTGTGTGTGTGTGTGTGTGTGTGTGTGTGGCCAAGGGAAAGAACCTTCCCTTTCAGCTATTTATCTTATAGATTTCATTACTTTCCAATCATCTATCAAATTATATATCGATTTTTCAGTTGGTAAAACCACAGAGGAGTTAGAGATCTTATGATCCAATTACTTCCCAAAGCTCAAACTCTGAACATTGTTGTATTAGAAACCAAATATTAAACATAGGAACTTTAGCAGATGCTTCCTATCTCAGTAAAATCCATACTGTTAAGTATTTTTCATATGCTGAGTAGTGATTGCCCATATCCTTTGGTGAAACAGTACTGATCCTTGGTCTATTATTCAATCAGATTATTTCTGATGTAGTTAATATGCAGCCCATTATAAAGTTTTTTTTTCCTTTAGTTTTCTGAGATTTTGATACTATATCTAAGAAATCAATCCTGAGTCCAATGTCATTCAGATTTCCTCCAATATTGGTTTAAATCAGAATGGCTCCCATGGAATCATATGTTTAAATGCTTGGCCCATGGGAGTGACACTATTAGGAGCTGTTGCCTTTTTGGAGAAAGAGTGTCACTCTGAAGGTGGGCCTTGGGGTTTTATGTGCTCAAGCTAAGTCTAGTATGGCAGTCTCCTTTTGCCTGCAGATTAAGATGTAGAACTCTTGGCATCTTCTCTAGCACCATGTCTGCCTGCATGCCACTATGTTTTCTGCCATGATGATAATGGAGTAAACCTCTAAAACTGTAAGCAAGGCCCAAATAAATGTTTTCCTTTATAAGAGTTCCAGTAAACATGATGTCTTTCCACAGCAATAAATCCCTAACTAAGACACCTCCCATGTTCTAAGAGTTTTACAGATTTAGCTCTTATGCTGAGGTCTTTGATATATTTTGACTTACATTCTATATATTATACATGTTATTGGTTCATTTTCTGTTTTTAATATGTGGATATGTAGTTTTCCCAGAATCTTTCCTCAATAAATGACTTTTGTGTCCTTGCTAAAAATCATATAATCATATATGTAAGAGTATATTTCTGTATTTTCTATTCCATATAATATATGTGGAATACATACGTATTCTGGTCCTCATATCTGTCCTTAATTGAGTACCATACTATTTTCTTAGCTTTGTGGTAAGTACAATTAGGAAGCATGAGATTTTCACATGTTATCTTTGGATGTCAGTATAACTACTTAAAGACTTTTTCATTTTAAAGAATATAAATATTGAAAGTTATTCAAGTCCCAAAAGTAAATTAAGTACTTTAAACTTGGAATTGCCTATAAGCAGTCAGAAAGAAACCAGAACATTCCTCTAGTTTAAGGAAATAATAGTTAATAGGCACCTGATGATGCTACTCGCTCCTTTATAAGTAAGGTCAACTGACTCTAGAGTCAGCCCCACGCGGTCTCCTCTTCCTACTGTTTCAGCAATTCCAAGTCCCAGTCAAATGCTTTGTTAAATGAGATGCTCTAGGTGGGAACTTATTCCATATCCACATACTCAAAATCAGGAAGCTAAGAGCAGCAGATCAAAGACAGCACATCAATAGGATGAAGATACGGAACACATAGAGGATCCTGTCTGGTCAGGGAAAGTAGTTCCCTGTCCACTTCAACTTAGTGGCAAAAAGTTAAGAGTTTTGCAGAACCAAAACACAGAATTCCAAATGAAGTACCTCTTCTAATCCAAAATATGAGACTGAGAGTGGATAATGGAACATTTCTTCTTTCCTGAAAAATACATATAATCAACGAGACATATGAGCTAAAACAATATTGTCACATTGGAAGAAAATGGTGAAAGGTTCAAGGGTGCTTAGAGTCCAGACATAATGTTAAAGCTAATAAAACAAGGGGCGGGGGGGGGAGTAAGCACGCTAGGAAAATACATATAGAGATTGCCTCAAGGATTACAGGCCAACTTTCTTCATATTCTTGAGGCCTGGTAGGCTTATCTGAGGCAATAGTGGAAAGCAGAAAAGGGATTCATCTTCTGCAAGACTCTTCCCGAATCATCCTCCTCTCACATGAATTCTTGACGCCACCACTATGAGCTCACCTTCCAAGAAATCATTGTGTTATAAATTGATCCTACACACCCAAACTCCCTTATTCTCTCATCTCAACTCCGAATACATGCATACACATACTCAAGTGTATGTACACACTCACAGCACATGTACACGCCCACGCACATACACACACCACTACCATGTACTTTCCTCTTTCCCCACCTTGATTTTATTCTCACAAAGGAGTCACAGTCCTAATAATAAACAGAAGGAAAAAAAGAGATGTTTGCTCATATGGAAACTATGAAGTGGGTCTGGGAGAGAGAGATTTGGCCTCCTTTGATTAATGCTTTCTCCTTTTACACATAGGCCCAGCTTACAGGGAGTGCAGACTGGGCTTAAGAGACAGTCACATGAAAAGGCAATCCCTCACTATTAGTGAAACCTATTTTCCCTCTGAAAACTGCATTGACCAGAGAAAGGCACACAGTGAGTAAAACATAACTATTGGTCGATTCACTGCATCATTGGTTCCTCACATATAATTTCAAACATAGAATGAGCCTTGACAGATAGCAACCTCCTGTGGGCTTGTAGCCCAGTGCTGTTGGGGAGTTAACTTCTCAGGTTCAGTGAGGTAAAGAGAATAAGGGAAAGCTAGGCACAGTGGGAGCATCAGCAGGAGATCCCAACACAGTCTTGTGGGAGCCAAATAAGGCATACAGGAGGGAAAAGAAATATGGACATCCTCAACTCCTACCTAGCCCAGCCCAGGACACTGCTGGCTCAAATCTGCTCACAGCTCCTGCCCTGTTTCCTTCAGTTTTAGGGCATTCCTAGGAAGAAAAATAGAAGCTGGTTACGACCCGTTCTCCTTTTACAGGGTGTGGCTGTGTTTTATGATTCTATTCCTTTCCTGTGTTCTGAGTGACCCCAGCAACATCTCCTCATAGCAACTGCACTTTTATATGGATTAAGAACCAAATGTTGAGAACACAGCAGAAAAAAGGAATCTTACTGCACTTTCTGATCTCACTCAGTCTTGCCAAGAGCCAGGACCTTCAGGGAAGCTAAATCAATTACTTAAGAAGTTTCCATTTTTCAGCTTTTCTCAAGAAAATTTGGAGGGCAACTCAAACCTACCTTTCCATAAAAGAAAGTGCTCATGGCAGTGAACTGAGAGCTCAGACATTTCCATGGTTTCTCTGTTGAATGGGAGGAGCTGTGTAGGGACCTGCCAAACTCCACAAGGCTTTAGGAACTGAAGCTGCAAGAATTCCTTTAACTGCTGATCTTTCCGAGGTTAGCTGAGACCATTGTGCAGTTCTCCTTTCAGTAAACTCAATTCCCAGAAAGTTAGTACTCTGACACAAACATGACTTAAGTGTACACTTTTTAAAAATCTTTTGGTGTAATTTTCAAAGTGTCACTAGTTACTACGGGATTAGGGAAGGTGAGGAGAAGTTAAAAGAGATGTTAGATCTGACTATTTCATGCTGTATGCATGGAGAGAAATATCACTCTGAGCCCCAATAATATGCCTACTTAATACATATGCATACTTAATGTGGACAAAAATAGTTCCATTTAGTTTAATATATTCACCTGAAGTTTGTTGAATATTTGGTGTGTGAACTGAGATTCAATAAAAGCACAGAAGTTCGGGATTTTGAGGTAAAGGAAAGAAATCACACAAATAGAGATACACACACACACACACACACACACACACACTTATCCTTCCTAACTCAAGGACAGAGTATATACTTTGGAACATGATTATTGTATTTTAAAAGGGCAGGCAAAATGAAAGCACTTGGCTGGTAAGTGATAAAGGAATTCCCAGAGATGTTGCTTGCATTGTGAATGGATTTGACAGACATTATTGCACTTCTGATATGCATGTGGATGGTTGTAGCTGTTATAGGATATGTATCTCTATGTTATAAGTGAGGCAAATGATATGAGAAAAGGCTACATGCTACATGCTACATGCCTAAAGATAGAAAAGTAGTAATGCACAGTTTGGAGCCAGGCATTTAACTCCCATCCAGAGAGCAAGTGAGCTTGTCTTTCCCTTGTGTGTACCAAGAAAAAAACAACAGCTATATGAGAATCTTGGCATAATGACCAGTATCAGATGGTCAACAGAAGCAGCTAGTATGGTGGCAATGTGAAAGAAAGCTTGAGGCCATGGAAATACAGAGAGAAGGGAAGGCTTTAGGAAATGAGCAGGCTCAGTAAGAGATAAAGCACTTCTAAAATCCTCAGCAGGATGATAGTAGTCACTGGATTTGGCAGTCAGATAGATGGTGGTCAGAGAACAGAAAGTAGATCATTAGGTAGAAAACAAGGATAAAGCCTGGTTAAAGGGAGAGTCGCATTATGAAAACTACACAGGAAAGCTGACTGGTAAGTCAGGCTGAGTGCTCATTCAGGAGCAACCAAGTGCCAATGTGCTTTACTTGTCAGTCAGTTTAAAGATGGGAGGGCTATAGACGTTTACATACAGAAAGAAGATGTCAGGGATGAAGGTGATGTTTCAGGATAAGCTAAGTAAGAAAGGCTTTGGAAGCAAAGAGACATCAGTGATTGAATGACAGAGAAGCTAGTACTGGCTATGGGAGGACTCAGACAGACAAATTCCGAGGCCACAGATGCCTTTTCTGTTTGGTGAAAGGGGCACCAGAATCTATGTGGAGAATGTAGGGAGATATAGTGTGTGAGAGAGGTGAAACTACTGGGGAAACTCTTCAAAGGTACTTAAATGCATAGGTGAGAAAATATAGTAGTTGATATGGTAATAGAAAAAAATAACTGGCACTCAGCGTCAGTGAAGGAAGGGGGCCAGAAGAGATCACAATAGCTAAGGAAGCATGTGGAGTGTGGGTCAATAGCAGATAATTTTTTAAATTTTTAATTAATTAATTTTTACTTACTTATTTTACATTCCTCTCATCACTGTCTCCCTTCTGCTCACCCCCTCCCACAGTCCTTCCCTTATCTCCTTCCCCCTTTTCCTTCGCTAGGGTGGGAGACCCCTGGGTATTCTTCAATCCTGGCACTTCAAGTATCTGCCACTTAGGCCATACAAGGCAGCCCAGCTAGAAGAATATATCCCACATACAAGCAACATCATGGCAGTTTCATTTAATAATTAATATAGCTAGAAACTGAAACAACCTACATGTCCCTCAACTGAAGAATAGATAGAGTAAATGTGGTAATCTACACAATGGAATACTATTCAGCTATTAAAAATAAAGACATCATGAATTTTGCAGGCAAATGGATGGAACTTGAGAATGTCATCCTGAGTGAGGTCACCCAGTCCCCAAAGGATATGCATGGTATGTACTTACTTGTAAGTGGATATTAGCCATAAAATATAAGATACCCATGCTACTTACTCATTTTTACATTCTTGGTGTAATGACACAGACCCAAAGAATTGAGTTGTTATTTTCATTGTTACTTCTTCTAGTGTACAATAAGAAAACTGAAGAAACGAGTGTTATTAAGCTACTTGCTGAAAGTCACCACAGTAGTCAGTGTCAAAAACTGATTTAGACCCAAACTTTCTTCGTCTTTCCATACTGTGCTTTTACATATATGTTCCTGATACAGACAAAAATTAACCAACTTTGCTACAAAATATTTGATAGAAATGTTTTGTAGTACTTTAGATTGATTTCTAGATGAAAGCAGACATGGGAGCTCTCCATCCATTTATCATCTCATTCATTCGTTCATTCCATGTGTTTTTGTTAGGTTTGTTTTTGTTGTTTCTACATTTATTTTTGAGACACACTTTTACTGTTTAGTCCAGGCTTCCCTGGAACTTTCTGTATAGATGAGAATGGCCTTGAACTTACAGAGATCCACCTGCTTCTCCTTCCTAAGTAGTGGGATTACAGTGTGTGCTACCATGTCTGGCTCTAAACATTTATTTTTCAAAGCATCTGCAACGAGCCCTGCAAGTAACCAAGTATTCATGCATGAGCGACTTTGATTCTTCCCTAATGGGTCTTTCAGCCTCAGGACAAAGGGACACAAAATATTTGTGAATCTGTTGGAATAGGTATGAGAGAAGACCATATGGGTCACTAATGCACATCTAGCAGTGGACTCTGGGTAAGAAAATGTCTAAAGATGACATGGCCAGGTCCCCTGGATAGGACCTGTAAAGTAGAATTTTTATGGTGAGGAAATGGCAGGCAGGGGTAGTTTTCCAGAAAAAAAAATGTGGAAAGTAGTGTATAAAGTTTCCAAGCAACTAAAAGGCTAGAGTGCTTTTCTAAACAAACAATCAAACAAACATCACCTGCTTCCTGACGTCCCATGTGAAGCCATGCTGCTATATAACTATTTGGTTGACATTTTGTTTAAAGCAACCACTTTCTAAAAATCTAGCCTCGAATTAGAAATCCACAAATTCATCATGTTGATATTGTATTTAGTTGTCCCATTTCATCAAAATAAAAGAATAATGATGACATCTTTATAAATTACTCTTTAACACCCACAACTAAATGGGAGCACTCTAAACCTGAGTGTAGAGGTCAGGTTATAGATTTTGTGGTCAGTATCCAACTGAGTATAATAAGAACAATGGAGCCTTTAAGTACTATAACTGCACAGTCGCATGTATTCATGCTGATGGCGTTGTGCGTGTTATTTTAGGGAAGGGGGGGAGGGTTCCTAGTTAAGAGGTCCTAGTCCTCTGCTCTACGAATAAGCCTGATCCATCATGCGTGTCAATGGGAAAGTATAAAGATGCATCCTCCTGAAGGCCCTTTACTTGAATTTCTGGAGTCCACCTAGGTACCCCAAATAGTCAGACTTAAGGACTTTCATCTTGGTAATTGGAAAAGCATGGTTACAAGAGGTCAAGTGAATGTGAATCAGCCTTTTGACCCCTGTGTATTGGGTGCTTCAGCCCTCTACAAGCTGAAGGACCAGACTGAGTTGGCTCAGCAGGCATCTGGCAAAACTAAAAATGTCACCAAGGGCCAGGTCACTGATCCCAGAGCACAAGCTCCTGTTTCACTTGTCAGCTAGCATTTGGGTCAGTAAAATGGGGAGTCTGGTCAGAACAGTTGCATTTGGTTTGGAGGCAGCAGCTAAGACCACAAAGCAAGGATAGAGCCATATTATTCCCATTCTCCACAACATCTCTGAGTCTGGGGCCTCATTAAGGGATGCTTCTCCTCAACCATAGAGAGAGGACCAGACAACAATGCCTGTCTTCAGTTGGCAGGATTACTCTACCCAGGCCACTCACACTACCTTTCTAGAAAGTCCAGAGTGAAGGGCAAAGAGAAGGAAGAAAAAAAAAAACAAAAAGAATGGATGAACATGAAGAAGAAAGTGGCTGGTGGCTTAAATGTACCACTGTTTAAGTTCCAAGCCCAGTAGCCAAAGCACATGTTAAATGGTGAGCAAATAAAAAAGTCAGCATGTCCAAGGATCCAATTATCTTCAGCTTGGTGGCAGGAAGGCCCAATTAGTTCTCATTAGCTGGATGTGGGCTGCACTGGTCCCTCTGGCCCTCAGCTAAGTTTCTGTTTCTGGCTTCAAACACAGGCTCAGTTCTCAATACTTGCTAGTTGAACCAAAGAAATAAAAGACTACGGCCCAAAGTGATGAACTATTTCCCTAATAGTCTTATGTTTCTTGTGAATAAAAGTGGATTTGACTGTACACACACTACATGAGTAAACCCACTCTGTGCCTTATTTCCCTCACATACTTAGAGGACATGTACACACATGTACTGGAAATCCCATGACATGGTGCTGAGTAAGCAACTCCACAGCAATGCTTTCCTACGTCAAATGCACTGAACACAACAAAAACGTGTAATTGAACTAAGTGTGGCTGTTTATGTTGCTTTTACAGACTGTTGCAATCACTGTGTCAATACTCTGAGCAAAGCAACCAGCAGTCATCTTGTCACGAAGAGCCAAGGGAACACTGGCAGATTCACACTTTAAGGTACTGAGAAAGTTGGTTTCTGATAGTCATATTTGAAATCAGCATCACTTCCCCTCCTTCATGACAATTTTATTCTCCTGCACTGCTCATCCACTTGGATCTCCAGAACCAAGGTCAGGTTCCTTTTCCTCAGTATGTTATTCACAAGTAGTGACCAGCTCATCCTCTTGGAGCCATTTCTGGCTCCCCATGGGTAAGAATACCTTCAAATCAGACCCAGAGAATAGCTTACTGACAAGTAAGTCTCCAAAACTAAACAACTAAGTCTCCTAAAACTAGAACATAAAAACAACCATTTTGAATACATGTACCAGGAATTCCCACGTGACTGTGCAGTATGGACACATGGAAGAACCACTGAGCCAAAAATATTTGGCCTCCCAGAGCCACAAGAGAGATTTGTAAACATAGAAACTTGTAGATTCCAGGACAAAACTCTGAAAGCTGACCTTAGCTGGGAAACATATAAACATGACTGGAAATCAGAGTTCCTTTCACATGCAAACCTCTAGGTACAGTTCTTTGATGGACACAGCCCTCCTGAAAGACCAAGATCCATGGAGAAATGGGGATGTATCATGATAATTACTCAAAAGCCAACAATGAATGCTGGTGAGATAAGAGAACAGGCATAGATGGGACTGTGGAAAGGAGGATGAGAAGAATGTAAGAGGGAAACATTTAGTTTACAGATCAAAACTGTCACAGTTTATGAGCACTTGAGTTGCATATATTGTATGTGTGTGTATGTGTGTATATATATATATGTTATAGTGTGTGTGTGTGTATATATATATATATATATATATATATATATATATATATATATATTATAGTGTGTGTGTGTGTGTGTTTCTATCCATCCTTTGGGTCTTCTCTTTTAAGTATAATGTGAAATCAGGTGAGTTAACACCATTCACAAATTAGTTTTTCTCAAGATTGACTTTGGATATCTTTAGTATTTTATGCTTACATATGAATGTCGGGATACTTTTTCTATGTGTGTGAAGAACAGCCTTGGGATTTTTATTGTTACTGCAGTGAATCTGCAGATTGATTTTGGTAGGATGGCCATTTTCACATAATTTTGTACAAACCATGAGCACTTGATGTTTTTCTTTCTTCTAATGTCCTTTACAATTTGTTTCTTTATTATCCAAATTTTTCCATTGTAAATTTCTTTCATTTTCTTGGTTAGGTTTTTCTCAGTTATACTATTTTATGGAGGTACTATGAATAGAATTTTTCACCAATTTCTTTATCAGTATCTTTGTCATTGTTATAGAAGATGGCTATTAATTTTTATGTGTTAATTTTGCAACTTAGTTGGAGGTATTTATCAGTTATAATGTTTTTATGGAGTCTTTAACATCTCTTATATATAAAATGATATAATTTGCAAAAAGAGGTGTTTTGCTTTTTTGATTAGTATTCATTTTATTTCTTTTTTTGTCTCATTACTCTGGATGAGATTTCAATTACTATGTTGATTAGGAACAGAGAGAGGGGACATGATTGTCTAGTTTCTCCTTTTAGTGAGAATGCTTTACATTTTTTCACCATTTGCTAGATACTGGCTATGTGCTCTTGATATATAGATTTTAATACTTGGGGAATGTTTCTCCCATCCCTAAACTTTCCATAACATATCCTGAAGGAGTGTTTGATTTTATTGAGAACTTTCTAGACCTTTTGAGATGAACATTGATTTGAGTCTATGTGATGAATTATGCTTATTGATTTACATATGTTAAACCATTTCTGAATGGCTGGCATGAAACCAATTCGATCAAGATATGTAAGATTTTAATGTGTTCTTGAATTCAGTTTGCAAGTATTTTATTGAGAAAGTTTGCATCTGTTTTTATCATGGATATCAATCCAGTTTGTGTGTGTGTGTGTGTGTGTGTGTGTGTGTGTGTGTGTGTGTGTGTGTGTTCTGTTTGGGGTAATATTGGATTTATAGCTTGGTTGAGTTCTGTGGTCATTATAGTTGTGATAGAAAAGTCAGTGATATTAAACTCCTTCCTCTTAACTTCAATGTCTTACCTCTGTTTTAAGATTTTTTTTTTCAGTTTTCTTTTACGTTTGGGTTTCTGGCCCAACATGCTGTGCTCTGGAAACGATGAATCACTACTGATATCCTCCAGGAGAAAAAGGGAATAGAAATACATGAACAGACAGGTACAGGTGGTGGAATTTACAATGATGATAGAGACATAGAACAATGGGTTCATATTGAAGCAAGCACCTAACTCACTAGGGATTGTGGAAACTGTGGAAAACATAAAGGAAAAGACATACTAGGTGCATTGTTCTAGAAGTAATGGATAGCTTTACTTTAAATTCCAGAGCATTTGAAATATTGAGCCTTTGTTACAAGAAAATAATGTAGGTAAAGGGTCAGATAATGGTAACCTTGTTCACAAAGCGCATTGGCAATGAAACAGAAGCCATGCTTGTTCAATCATATTTTATTCTTGACTATCAATCCTGGTAGCCTCTCTGCAAAAGACTGTTTATACCACTATTAGTCAATTTACTCAGAAAATTCTATTTTGAAAAGCTTTGCTTTTATCTGGTGAAACAGATGAGTCAGAGACCAGTGCTTTTATTTTTCTGCCTTTTAAGGCAGTAGTACATAGAAATACTCCCAAAAGTTATGAATTAGAGACTAAATTCCTCTGCCAATTTCCCCACTGACCAATGGCATCTGAAACTTGCCCTTCTAATCTTAAGGTAAGTTGTCATAAACGTAAGAGAATCACTGATTAAAAGAAACATGGAAACTGGGTGCCCACTGCTGCATCTGTGATAGACCAATATTCCTTTATGAGGGACCATATCATTTTCTCCCTCTTTAGTGGGGCATCTTTATCTCTCTTTAGAAGGACCTTTTAAACTTTTCTTCTCATTGGCCATTCCTCCACTGGCCCCTCAATAAGGTCCTTAAACAACTCAGAGGGCTAGAATTGTGTTACTACTCAGCAAAGGCTCACCTTGAATGAGTTCAGTTTCTCGTAATCATAGCTCCAAAGGCCAAATGGAGCCATCAGCAGAGTCAGAATTTATCATGCGTGACTGATCAAGAAGGAAAATGAAGGTGGTGCTAGTAATTATCAGATACAGGCTTTAAATGTGCAAGAATCCAAGCAGAAGATATTTGGTAGTCTATTTTTCAGTTTCTAAGCAATATGGCATGAAGGAAGGAATACTAAATGCAGCATTTAAGGAAATGAAGATGAATAATTATTGGCTGAACATTAAGACATCACCATTTTCTTCATAGAGACACCTATATTTATTTGGTGCTATCATCACAACTTGGTGCATGAGTAAATATCAGTCTGAAGGCTAAATAAATGAAAAACAGGCCTCCCACTTAACTACCCATCTTTCGAATAAGAAAGGCTTTAAAATTTGAAAAAAAAATCTATTGGAAGGACCAGGGAAAAAATGTGTAGGACCAGAAGACCTATAATTGATGTGGAAAATTTAGTATGAAAAAAATAATTCTAAAGAAAAGATGGTCCACACAAAAGTATGATTTTTATTCACAATTGCTTGAAAGTAGTAGTAATCAGCATATCCTTCAATAGTAAGTGAGAAATATGAGACATGGATGTGATGGAATATTATTCATCAGTAAAAAGAATTAAGTTCCCAGACAACTAAAAGGCTATATTGCAGGGCCAGAGATGGCTTAGTGGTTTAAGAGTACTGGTTGCTCTTCCAGAAGATCTGTGTTCAGTTCCCAATATACACATGACAGCTTACAACCATAGGTTCTCCCAGTATTAGGGATCTGGCACCCTCCTCTGGCTTCTATGGACTGGAATCACCAACATGATATCATATATATATATATATATATATATATATACATATATATATATATATATATATATATATACAGGCTACATGCCCTCACATAGACAATAAGAAATGGAACTAAACATTATATTTCTAAGTAAAAGAAGCCATCATGAACAGGCTTTATTCTTTACTATTTCAACTATGACTTTCAGAAAGAAGACCAACTACAGAGATACTAAGAAAAAATAGTAGTTGAAGGGATTAGGATGTGAGACTAGGAGAGAAAAAACGAAGCATAAAGAGTTTAGCTCCATGAAATACTTCTGTGTGATGCTCCAATGGTATGTACATGGCATGCACCATAGAAATGAAAAGACAAATGATCTCTAATATAAGTTACAAAATGGGTTTTAGTTAATAATCATATATGCATATTGGTATACCAATTATAACACAGTGTAATAACTGGAGAAACTAGAGAAAGATCCATGTGGAAATTCGATACATCTTCCTGAATGGACTTTTGGAACTTCCCTGAAATAGTTCTTTCCAAGAGTCTCCTGCTTCAGTTTATCCTGGAAAGAAGAAAAGAGAATTTCAGATACTAGGCAAGGTTCTTCCAGAGAAGAAAACTTCTCATGGGTCAAAGTAAAACCATATATTTAGCCTTGAGCATGTCACAGGCTACAAGAGATGAAGGAGCTGTGACAAAACCCACTTTTGAGGAGGCTCTATAAGTTATATACTAAACTAGAGGGAAGTTCAGCTTGGAGGAGGTCTGACTAAGATGTGACTAAGAACTTTTCCAGGAGACATGATCATATATAGCTGAGACCGCATTGTCTATGCAAAGACGTAGCACTCACCGTGGAGAACGCAATGCTTTGAGATCTGGGTGATTCATGCTCCCATAGCAGAGGCTGTGGATGACTGGGTTTGCAGGTCATCACACTGCACGTAGGCTGGCTTGCTCAAGGCTCCTCACAAGGGCTCCCACATACGTGAGGGACAGAGGGGAGGATTGCATGAGGTAGAACTGACTGAGCAGGGCTATGAGTACTCAAATTCAATCATATTTTTAATCTATCTGAAAGATATGCCAAAATATGTGGTGGTACCATTTTGTTCTCTACAGCTCTTCTCTGGGTCTTTATTAAGAAGGAAAACCCAGTACTACTGTGGGAAGTGAAACATTTAACATTTTACCCAGGCCCTGAAGTAGACATCACTGTCTCCTGAGTAAAGAAAAAGGAACACAAGCTTGCAGAGTGAGGCAGCCTGCCTTGCAGCACTTAGCTGGGTCATGCTGTAGTTGTTATTCTTCATAGCGGGACTGCTGGTACATTTATGTGCATTGCTTTTTGTTTTAGTCACATAGGAAGGCCAGAGAAACTTGTAGACCTCTTAGGACTTTATAGTGTTCTATAGAACTACTAGTTTCTAGCATTTTCATTTACTGAAGTCTTTCTTTGAACTTTTATCTACACTTCCTGTATATTCCATGATGTTTCTATATTTCCAGAGTCTCCGCCTCAGAATAATTGAAAAGCTCTTCTTTCACTCGGCTATAAATCTACTGGTGAAGGCACTGGTGTTAGGAATGGAAGAGGTATGGTCTAGAAATCGGAAGCACAGCCCTAGTCCCGCCTCTGTATAGTACTCAGAAGTCGAGCACTGTTAGCATGTACAAAACACTTGCTTTAATCAACAACAGATCGATAACATAGGTTTCCCTACAACATGCTGAACATTTGTCCTGCATGATCATTTAATTCTGAAAACCTGAGGATAATTTCCCAGTGTTGCCCCCTTTATACAAATAAAGAAAATGTTGGGAATGATTACCAGACTCTTTAAAAAGCTGAGAGCCTGGTGTCCACAAAGATGACTTCTATACTCTGGATTCCTTGAGCTGTTAACTGTAATATTGTGGTGATTACTCAATTTAAGTAGATCAAAGTGGAATTTGAGCATCCTCCTATAACATTCTTTGTGGTCTTTGGAGGACATTACAAAGCTAAGTACACCCCTTGTTATGTCTGTTTTTTCTGATTGTTTCTCTCATGAGAGCTTGATATTTTCCACAGGAGACGATTGGTTTATATTCCCAGGAGCCATGACTGAGGATGCTCCTGCCCTGAATACCTTTGATTCTTTTTAACCACAAGTTGGAGGATATGTGAAATGGATGGACAAATATCCTGAATAGCTGCCCTTTAAATTCCCATCATGCTCCTCACACCACAAGGCATTCTACATTATCCAGAAATCGGAAGTCTTTTGAAAGAATGCAGTAGAAGCTTCAATCCTAGGTGGTGACACAAAGGGAAAAAAATGTCCTTGGGATTCTTACCCTGAGCTTTCTTAAGCAGTCTACAGAAGACTAGGAGATAAGATGAAGCTAGATTTGAGAGGGCCAGCTAGGGCCCTACATTTTTCCCAGAATGTGTCAATTTCCAAAAATGAATAAATTACTTAAGCATGTCACTTCTGGGGTACAGAAATAGCAGAGATGATGTGTTATTTTTCTTTAATATATTTTTAAATATAAAACTTCAGGGCTGAAGTATCAGCATTTAAGAAGCTTGAATTAGTCAGAAGTTTTTTTTTAAATATGAACAAACACGCTACAGCAATATGTAGGGGTGTTTGTGTGTGCAGTGTGCATGTGCATCTGTGTGTGTGTGTTTGTGTTTGTACTATGTAAATATAGTCAGAATATACAATCAGAGGTGCCATAACTGCCTCCCTCATTGAACTTTTTATATTGCAGTTTCACTGACTGGATATTTTAGTGATACGCAGACATCAATAATGAAAGTAGTGGCTAGAGAGCAGTTTTTTCCAGAAATTATTTGGTGCTCTTCGAAAGAGTCAGCAAGCACAAACTAAAAGTAGAGACACAGAACTGCCAGCCAAGGTCTGGCAAATATTATAAAGATATTCAATATAAGTGTTGGCCAGTGAAAAGACAGATATTTCTCCCCATAATGGGGACCACATCCACTCTGCTTTCTCCAGGGCCAGGGCCCATTTTACAGGACAAGCTTAGTGAAGTTTGGAAATACAGGGTAGAGAGACAACATCAAGCAAGCATGAAATTTTGCTGGTGAGGGCCTTGTGTACCTTTCTAGGTGGCAGGTCTGTTAAGTCGGAGAACTACTCAGTCACGTGGACACCAGCTGTGGTTGGAGCTACAGAACAAGGTTCCACACAGATGTTACAGGAGGTGTCTAGTTCGTACTTCCCCTCCTTGATTTTTAAATGCCAGCACATTCTCAATTCTGGGATCAACTTCACAGGGTCTTTGGTAACTTAGCAAAGAACTTGCTAGAACCTATCAAATGCTTTTTTATTTTCCCAGCCATGATATTTAACACCTTTTCAACTTTACTGATCATATCCTTTCATTTTTAATCTTAATATAACTTATCATTCTCATGTCTTCAAGGACATATAACAATTTTATTTCAAATGTGCAAAGTAATTAATTATATTTTTAAATAGTTAAGATAATTCAAGCATAGACAACCGTAGCTTGACTAGTTGTTACAATTTTTGAAATATTTCTTTCATATATGTTTATTTGTTCTAAGAAATGATTGTAGATATTTGAAAACTCTCTATCTTTGTTTCTTTTCCTCTAAAGAATTAACAGCAACCTTAAAATTGTTGTCATTTTCCCATCAGTATTACTAAATTTTGAGAGTTAAACATATAACATCATTTTCTTTTACTTTTTAATTTACAATTATAACTATATTGATATATTTATATTTAGAATATTTAGTTTAATTGGAACTTAGTGAGTCCTTATGATCACAGAGGAAGAATTACATAGGCCTCCTGTATAAGGCTGAGAGCTTCCTGTTGCTTGTCATGTACACTAATATTGTAGCACACAGGTCCATACACACACACACACACACACATATATGAGCACATTTCTCAAAGGTAGGTATCTGGATTAAAGATAGACTGTCTTCAAGTTCAGAGCATCAGGGTCATGGGCTGTGTATGGCTGATAGAAATTTATACTTCATAGTCAATATGTGAGATAGCTCCAGTTCCATGTTCTCCCCAACACTTGTGATTAGATTTATTAATTGTTTGTACTGTTTTCTTTTGTTTATGTTTCTTTAGTTTCTGCTCCAACTTTTATTGTTTCTACTAATCTAATGGATTTGTTTGTACTTGGTTTTCAAAACTCTTGAATTGTATCATTAAGGTATTTATTTCTGTTCTTCCATATTTTTAAAAGTATGTAATTAGAACTATAAACTTCCCTCTTGGGATCACTTTTAATGTGACCCAGAGATTTTTGTTGTGTTTTGTTTGCATTTTCAAGTAAGATTTTTTTATTACTCCTTTTATATCTTCTTTGACATTTTCACCACAGAGTAATGTATTGTTGAATATTCATGAGAATGTCTAAGTACTAGAGATTATGATTTTTATGTTGATTTTAAGTTATATTACACTGTGGTCAGATCAATACATAAAATTATTTCAAATTTTCTATATTTGTTGAGATTTTTTGTGTCCAAGTATGTGGTCTCTTTTAAAAAAAACTTCATATATTATTGTATTTAGGCATGCTAATAAAATTTGTTGTTTGGGTAGAATATTCTATAGCTATTTGTTAGACCCATGTGATATATGATGTTCTGTTTCTTGATTTATTTGATTTTGTCTACGCAAACTCTCATGCACAGGGTCTCATATTAGGTGATATGATCATTATCATAATGACTTCCACAGTTTTAGTTACAATAGCCCTTCTTTGTCTAGGTGTTCTTCAAACTTTCCCCTTTGCTTTGTCCACATTTCTAACTGTCATACAAAAAGGCCAGAACTTCATTTTAAATATTCCAATTTAGGATCCTCCCTATACCTGAGAAATAATGAAGCAAATATGAACAGCCCTCTGTCACTATCTTTATAGGTACTGAGTGCGTCCTTCACTGTACGTTCCCTGTTTCTTTCCCATGTAAAGTCATACGTTTTCTCATTAGAATTTTTTCTGTGTGGTTGCTTCCTACATAGAAAAATCAAAGAAAATAATGCATCATGAGCTGGACATTGTGTTTTTCACTGGGATCTTAACAACCCAGAGCTAAGGCAGGAGAATTATGAGTTCAATAGCAACTAAGACAGTATAGAAAAACTTTGTCTCTAAAAAACAAAAAGATAATGGTGAATGAAACTGTAGGAAGAATGGAGGGAACAAAGGAAAAGGATAGAAAGAAAAGATTAGAGAAGACAGAGAAGAGGAGAGAGGAAAAGAAAAGAAAGGGAAACGCCCAATAACCCACTATCTGATTCTAGTAGTATTCAATGCAGAACACCACCTCGAATGGAAAATATGCAAAGGGTCACAGAAACCATGACATGATTCTTTAACACATGTATTGGATGTGCAAGTTAATAAATACACTATCCTTTTCTCTGTGAGTCTTGGAATCCCTACCAGTATGGGTTATGAAAACTGTCAAGGATTTCATCTGCCTGGTATCAGAGTTCATACTGTTTCTGAGTCAACATTATGTTCCAGCCAGTAACAAAACATGGCTTGCCACACCTCTGCACATGGTAGGTGTGATGGTTTGTATATGCTTGGCCCAGGGAGTGGCAATGTTGGGAAGAATGGCCCTGTTGGAATAGGTGTGGCCTTGTGTGCATGGGCTTTAACACCATTGTCCTAGCTGCCTGGAGGTCAGTAGTCTCATAGCTGCTTCAGATGAAGATGTAGAACTTTCAGTTCTGCCTGCACCAAGCTTGCCTGTATGCTGCCATGCTCCTGCCTTGATGATAATAGACTGAACCTCTGAACCTATAAGCTAGTCCCAATTAAATTTTGTCCTTTATAAGACTTGCCTTGGTCATGGTGCCTGTTCACAGCAGTAAAACCTTAACTAAGACATTAGTTTAGGCTTTGAATTTCTCAAGAAAATTGTCTTTCATTTGTTAGTTAGTTGGTAGTGTTTCTGCTTTCCCGCAAACCTGGGGAAGGATATCTTGCAACCTGTCAGGTATTTTCACAGAGTAGGTAACTCAACCAACGTGAAATATCTATTTCAGAGAGGCATGTTTCACAGGAACCAAAATATCTTGTCTAAATGTAAGCATTTACCCCTAAGCATATATATATATATGTAAGACATCTGTCAACATCCTAGCTGCCCAACACTATAAAATGTTACTATATTAGCTCTGGTCAGAACTCATTCTTCATTCTGACAACCTGGGTGGTTTGTTTTTTTGTCTGTTTGTTTGTTTGTTTTTCAGTTTTCTCTTTGGATGTGTTTGGCAATTGACTTGGCATTATAACTTGGTATTCACCAGCATTGTATGCTTGTGGCAAGAGGTGAATCTGTAACCATACTTCTGTGCTGTTTGAAACCAGAGTTCAATTCCTATGTAGGAAATTGCCACTTGGGAGCAGGAGTCCTAATCTGTAGTGGCTTTTTACGGATGTTTATTAAAACACTGAATTTCCTTAATGAACAGAAGGCCCGAATACATCTATGAATGAGTTGAATGACATATATACCTTCAAGCAAGAAAAGTAATTTCTGTTCCAGCAGCCACTATTTATCTCTTGTGTCTTAGACTGTGGCTCTGTTATTTTAAATCTGTGGTTTCAATAATGAAACTTTTCAGAATTAACATATGGAACTGCATTTTTGCTAAACTATTTACTTCTCATTTCTTGCTTCCAGGTTTAGTTTAACATGATCCCTCCCTTTAGCTACCATGCTTTGTAGAAATGTGTTCTCTTGCAGAGCCAAGGAAATGTAAAACAAAAATGACACACACACACATGTCCCAAAAGTATCCATCTGTTCATTCACCCTTCTGGAATTTAGGAATTTTTTCATATAGTAGAATTGAGACTTTTCCCCCTTTGACACTTGTGTATTTGATATTTTGAGAGATCTGCTAAATCTATGAGAGCACAAGGTGGCTCCAGAAAATCAGATAGTGTTTGTTATTTGCAATGCATTTGGTCCTCTAGGTAATAGGGTGTTATTTTCACTTTAAGAAAAAAGAATGAGCATGGAAATAAGTGCTTGGAGCGGGTAAACTGGGACCATTTTACAGTGGTGAGTATTGAACACAGAAAATTATGAGCGGCAGCCTGCTAAGATCTCTATTTCACAGGAAAATACCTCAGCTAAATATAGACAAAGGGAGTCACTGCTCATTAAAGCCATTTTCTGAAATGTAGTTCTTTAAGATTACTCTTTAAATGTATTTTTCTATAGTAAAAATAAAAAAAAAAAAAAACCTCAGAAAACTCCCAAGAGCCCTGTTTCCCACCTTACAAGATGAGAAAGGTTCTAGCATAGCACATCCTCAGGCAGAAACAGTGCTGAATGAACATGTCTGATGTAATTGTAGCCAGGCAGTGAAGCAGCAACCAATGCCATCTTTCTCAAAAGGAAGTTAAAAGACTCCAATTTGTTGTCAGGGATGTGGGTAGGCATATCTATAGCAAGTCCACATTAGCAGTCAACCCATGGCCAGGACATCAAGGTAATGGTAAGGAGGCATAAGCAGATGTGCAAGCACAGGATGACAAGTGTGGATGCAGATAGCTGGGAATTTGCCAAGTTCCATTGATGCTTTAATGATGAATCAGGTCCTGGTTGAAGCAAATTCATTGTCCAGAAGCAGTATGTAAGAATGCCAGAGAATGGTGGCTGCACTCTTCTTAGGTAATAATTTATTTGATGACATTAGTTTGAAAAGTAATTTTTAAAAAGAAGGGTCTCACTGTGTGTCCTGGCTTATCTGGAACTAACTATGTACAGCAGGGTGCTTGCAAACTCACAAAGATGCACCTATTGTTGTTTTCCTAGTGCTGGGACTAAAAGTTTGTACCACTATGCCTAACTATGAATTAATAATTTTTAATAATTATTTCTAAACAGTAAAATTTGCAAAATGGGTTTGGGGAGATGGCTCAGTGCCTAAGAAAACTTGCTGCTTGAGTATGAAGATCTGGCTTCAAGTCCTTAACACACACACACATTGAAACTAGGCATAGCTGTGTATACCTACAAACTCAATGCATGTGGGACAGAGACAGAAGGATTGCTGTGGATTGTTGAGTGTCAAGATAGCTTCTGTCTCAAGGGAGCCTTTCACTCTGGGTGTCCTTCTCCAGCTTCTGGTTATCTGTCAAAAGACACACACACACACACACACACACACGTATAACATGTACAGATACAGAACACACATATAACATATCCAACACACATATTCATTATACATATATTCTGTACATATATACCATACTCATTTACCACACATGTATGCCACATACATACACTATATACATATACCAGACAGAGAGACTGCATACAACAGAACATATACTATAACACACACACAAATATATATATGTATATACATATATGTGTGTGTGCCAATATATAAGATATATTCAAAATAGACATATCACAAACTTACCACACAGATACATCACTCACACATATATACAAATACCACACAAAATACCACACACATATACCAAACATATATACTATACACATCTATCACAAATATATGACATGTATGTCACACACAGATGTTGCAAATATACTATGCATGCCACACACATACCAGATACACACATACCACCTGTTTATCTTACATATAAACTACATAGCAATGCAGATAATGTACACAAAACAAAATAATAACAGCCTAACCCAGTATGCTCACCTGCTGAATGTTCCATCTTTGAATGCAGATTAATATATTTTGTTTTGTTTGTCTGATGTGTTAGCCTTTAAGATCAAATGCTATAGATCTATTATCAATAAATTACTAGACAATAAAAGTTAAAATATATAATAAACTTCAGAAAAAATTCCCTGAATTGCTGAGAATGCTAGAGAGCACAAATTACACTTCAGTGAGTTCAATAACCAACATGTTCTTTCAGGAGATTTTTGATTGGCAAGACACCTTTCATAAGATACATTCTTATTGTACTTCTTCTTGCTATAGTAGAATATTAACATGTGTGCAGTTTATAAATGTTTATTTCAGTTCATGTTTCTGGAATCTTCTGCTAGGAAGCACAAAGGCATGATGCTTCTTGGGTTTTGGTGAAGACCTCATATTATATCAGAAGGGTAGAACGTGACATTTGGCAGGAGAAGAAAGAGGAATCCATGGAAGCCAAATACTCTCTATAGCAAGATCTAAATCTCCTGCTATGAATCAGCTGAAGGAATTGAGCCCTTGTGGCCTAAGAACCATTCACTGGACGTTACCCCTAACACCGCTGTGTTTGAAGTCTAGTTCTGAATGCATGATCTATTGAGGGACACACTCAAACACAGTGGGTAGCTCTGTGATATTTGGGCCATTATGTGATATTTGGGTCAGGGAAGCAATTTGTCAAAGAACAGATAGGCAACGCTGTGATAGGCCTCGTTCCTTTCAGCTATGCTGGTCTCCACACAACCTGTTACTCTGTCTTCTCAAATGCAGGATCTGTGATCTAACTTGTTAATCTCTATTGATTTGCATTTTGATCAGAGAAACACTAGATGTAAGACCAATGTTGGATTGGCAATTCTACAACTCCTGCTAGGAGAAGGATACCATTCAGTAGCAAACAGTGTACATTGGATACAAATAGATGAGTTGTTTGAGACAAAGGACCATTTCTAAGAGTTGCATCCAGAAAAACACAGTTAAAGAGAGGAAAAATGCTGTTTTGCTTATGAAAACAACTTGCCTTCTACCCATATCAGAAATATGAGCTCAGAGATGGTGTCATGCTAGTGCCTTAGCTCCTTCTGGAAGAGGTGCTCAGGTCAGGAGTACCTTATCATCTTTTTTACCATAACAGAAAAGGAAGGATTAACAGCTATAATCAATGAGAGTAAGATGGTAGTGCTGTAGTAGTTTTAGTCTGGTATAAAAGAACATAGCTGCAAGAGGTTGCTTTCTGGAGTCTGCATGACTGCCATGATTGATATCTCCTTTAAAAATAATGAACATGACTTCTAACAATTCTCCTTTATAAAATATGAATCACTAAAGGGTCAGTTCTCACACATTGTTGTCAAGATTAAATTCCCTCACATGTGTAACATCCCTGTTACAATGACAAGCACATAGTGAATTATCCATGACCCCGGACCCTGACGATCAGAACTATGACCTGGGCTCGGCTTCTATAACCTTCACCTTTTCCCAACTCCCAAAGATGTTTTGCCTCTGGAGCATTAACTATTGGCTTTCAGGAATCAATCTTATGGCTTCATATCTAGAAAATTTTAAGAGATTGAAGGTTATTTTGTTTAATGAATATTCAGCATCTGGGTCACCCAGACACTGTCAGTGTTTGATGAACCCAGAAATAAGGCAAATGATACAATCCCAGTGCCTCGTTTAGCTTACGCTGCAGCAAACCCCAAAATGGGGTTTATTATTTCTATGCTTTTGTGGAATGTCAAAGTCAAGGACCACAGAGGATTATTAATTCAAAAATACATGGCAAACAGGAAAAAAAAATAAAAACCATGGTTTTTAACTAACTCCAAGAAGATAGTATAATAATTAAAATGAGACTATCTAAAGATAAATACTTCATTTGTTTTGGTATGCAGCAAAAATGAATGCTTACTTAGTCTAGCACTTTTGAGTTTTGTATTGTCTAAACCACATCTTTAAATAATTACAGGATCAGGAAAAGTTAGTAAGCAATAGGCAAGAAATAGTAAGGGAAAATTAAAATGCAACTCATCTTAAACAAGTCTGAAAAATTTTGCACTAAAAGGAGTTATATTTATTTTTATAGGCATCCTCAGATTCTTCTTGTATGCTTGATGTATTAGTTATTTTTCCCTTGGCTGTGACAAAATGCTAGACAAAGGCAAATAAATAAACACAAGTTTTAATTTGGCTCAAAGTCTAAGGCTATAATTTATCATAGTGAAAATATCCCAGTGACTGGAGCTTGGGGAAGCCAGTTACACTGTTCCATGAGTGGAAAAGTAGGAAGGGGATATTGATGTTCCACTTCACTTAGTTTATCCTTCTATATTTCATCCAGGTCCCTGATCCAAGATAGAGAGCTGCCTATGTTCAAATAGGCCATCCCTCCTTAGTTAAAATATCAGGAGATATTTTTACAGAAACACACAGAGGCATGGTTTCATAGCCACTCTAAAGCTAGTCAAGTTGCCAAAGATGTTTCATTAAAAAATGAGACTTTTAATAGGAATGTTTCTAAAGTGCTTAAATTCCCAAAGATACTGGCATATTTGGAGATGGTAAATGAAAGAGAAAATACTGCTAAGTTTTTATACAGATTGGTGATGCTAATAACAGAGTTCGTGGTACCACTAACCTTTGTAAACACCAGGTGACATGATTTCTGGATCACATGAACGAGTATGTGTGTGTGTGTGTGTGTGTGGAGTGATTTTTTATTTATCATTGTGCATTTGTTCGAGTTCATAGGGGACCACAAAGCTAGTATAAAGATGAAACAACAAGTGTTACTCTGGAGAAATAATCACCAAGAGGAAGTAAGATGTAACAGAAAAAGTGAATGTAAAAGGAAGAGTGGGCTCTTCCGGTCAGAAAAGCACCAGGGTAGCTAGGGCGCAGGGTCGGCTGACACTCGCCAGCTACCCACAACACCCGCCACAGGATCTTAAGACTTCTGGTGAGTGGAACACAGCTTCTGCTCCAATCCAATTGCGCACGGGACCTGAGACTGCATTAGTTAGGGAAGTAGAAAACCGGCCTGAGTAGGACCACAGGCCTCTTCCGGCTGGACCAGCACCGGGGTACCACCAGCTACCCACAACCCCCGCCACAGGATTTTGAGACTGCTGGTGAGTGGAACACAGCTTCTGCTCCAATCTTTAAACAGTGACATCGACAACAACTAACCCCAGAGATTACCAGATGGCGAAAGGTAAACATAATAATATTACTAACAGAAACCAAGACCACTCACCACCATCAGAACCCAGCACTCCCACTTCACCCAGTCCAGGGCACCCCAACACACCGGAAAAGCTAGACACGGATCTAAAAGCATATCTCCTGATGATGGTAGAGGACTTCAAGAAGGACTTTAATAACACACTTAAAGAAATACAAAGGAACATTGGTAAACAGGTAGAAGACATTAAAGAGGAAGCACAAAAATCCCTTAAAGAATTGCAGGAGAACACTGCTAAAGAGTTACAAATCCTTAAAGAAAAACAGGATAACATAATCAAACAGGTAGAAGTCCTTAATGAAAAACAGGAAAACACATCCAAACAGATGATGGAAATGAACAAAACCATACTAGACCTAAAAAGGGAAGTAGACACAATAAAGAAAACCCAAAATGAGGCAACACTGGAGATAGAAACCCTAGGAAAGAAATCTGGAACCATAGATACGAGCATCAGCAACAGAATACAAGAGATGGAAGAGAGAATCTCAGGTGCAGAAGATTCCATAGAGAACATCGGCACAACAATCAAGGAAAATGTAAAATGCAAAAAGATCCTAACTCAAAACATCCAAGAAATACAGGACACAATGAGAAGACCAAACCTACGGATAATAGGAGTGGATGAGAATGAAGATTTTCAACTCAAGGGACCAGCAAACATCTTCAACAAAATTATAGAAGAAAACTTCCCAAATCTAAAGAAAGAGATGCCCATGAACATACAAGAAGCCTACAGAACTCCAAATAGACTGGACCAGAAAAGAAATACCTCCCGACACATAATAATCAGAACAACAAATGCTCTAAATAAAGATAGAATACTAAAAGCAGTAAGAGAAAAAGGCCAAGTAACATATAAAGGCAAGCCTATCAGAATTACACCAGATTTTTCACCAGAGACTATGAAAGCCAGAAGATCCTGGACGGATGTTATACAGACACTAAAAGAACACAAATTCCAGCCCAGGCTACTATACCCAGCCAAACTCTCAATTAACATAGATGGAGAAACCAAAGTATTCCACGACAAAACCAAATTCACACATTATCTCTCCACAAATCCAGCCCTTCAAAGGATAATAACAGAAAAAAACCAATACAAGGACAGGAACCACGCCCTAGAAACAACAAGAAGGTAATCCCTCAACAAACCGAAAAGAAGACAGCCACAAGAACAAAATGCCAACTTTAACAACAAAAATAACAGGAAACAACAATTACTTTTCCTTAATATCTCTTAATATCAATGGACTCAACTCCCTGATAAAAAGACATAGACTAACAAACTGGCTACACAAACAAGACCCAACATTTTGCTGCTTACAGGAAACTCATCTCAGAGAAAAAGATAGACACTACCTCAGAATGAAAGGCTGGAAAACAATTTTCCAAGCAAATGGTGTGAAGAAACAAGCTGGAGTAGCCATTCTAATATCTGATAAGATTGACTTCCAACCCAAAGTTATTAAAAAAGACAGGGAGGGACACTTCAAACTCATCAAAGGTAAAATCCTCCAAGAGGAACTATCAATCCTGAATATCTATGCTCCAAATACAAAGGCAGCCACATTCATTAAAGAAACTTTAGTAAATCTCAAAGCACACATTGCATCTCAAACAATAATAGTGGGAGACTTCAACACACCACTTTAACCAATGGACAGATCATGGAAACAGAAACTAAACACGGACACAGAGAAACTAAGAGAAATTATGAATCAAATGGATCTGGCAGATATCTACAGAACATTCTATCCTAAAACAAAAGGATATACCTTCTTCTCAGCACCTCATGGTACCTTCTCCAAAATTGACCACATAATTGGTCACAAAACAGGCCTCAACAGATACAAAAATATTGAAATTGTCCCATGCATCCTATCAGATCACCATGGACTAAGGCTGATCTTCAATAACAAAATAAATAATAGAAAGCCAACCTTCACGTGGAAACTGAACAACACTCTTCTCAATGATACCTTGGTCAAGGAAGGAATAAAGAAAGAAATTAAGGACTTTTTAGAATTCAATGAAAATGAATCCACAACATACCCAAACTTATGGGACGCAATGAAAGCATTTCTAAGAGGAAAACTCATAGCTCTGAGTGCCTCCAAAAGGAAACTAGAGAGAGCACACATTAGCAGCTTGACAACACACCTAAAAGCACTAGAACAAAAGGAAGCAAATTCACCCAAGAGGAGTAGACGGCAGGAAATAATCAAACTCAGGGGCGAAATCAACCAAGTGGAAACAAGAAAAACTATTCAAAGAATCAACCAATCAAGGAGCTGGTTCTTTGAGAAAATCAACAAGATAGATCAACCCTTAGCCAGACTCACTAGAGGGCACAGGGAAAGCATCCTAATTAACAAAATCAGAAATGAGAAAGGAGACATAACAACAGATCCTGAAGACATCCAAAACACCATCAGATCCTTCTACCAAAGGTTATACTCAACAAAACTGGAGAACCTGGATGAAATGGAGAAGTTCCTAGACAGATACCAGGTACCAAAGTTGAATCAAGATCAGGTTAATGATCTAAACAGCCCTATATCCCCCAAAGAAATAGAAGCAGTCATTAATAGTCTCCCAACTAAAAAAAGCCCAGGACCAGATGGGTTTAGTGCAGAGTTCTATCAGACCTTCAAAGAAGATCTAATCCCAGTTCTTCACAAACTATTCCACAAAATAGAAACAGAAGGTACTCTACCCAACTCTCCTATGAAGCCACAATTACTCTGATACCTAAACCACAAAGAGACCCAACAAAGTTAGAAAACTTCAGACCAATATCCCTTATGAATATTGATGCAAAAATCCTCAATAAAGTTCTTGCTAACCGAATCCAAGAACACATCAAAACAATCATCCATCCTGACCAAGTAGGCTTCATCCCAGGGATGCAGGGATGGTTCAATATACGGAAATCCATCAACGTAATCCAGTATATAAACAAACTCAAAGACAAAAACCACATGGTCATCTCTTTAGATGCAGAAAAAGCATTTGACAAGATCCAACACCCATTCATGATAAAAGTCTTGGAAAGATCAGGAATTCAAGGCCCATACCTAAACATGATAAAAGGAATCTACAGCAAACCAGTAGCCAACATCAAAGTAAATGGTGAGAAGCTTGAAGCAATCCCTCTAAAATCAGGGACTAGACAAGGCTGTCCACTTTCTCCATACCTATTCAACATTGTACTTGAAGTCCTAGCCAGAGCAATTCGACAACAAAAGGAGATCAAAGGGATACAAATTGGAAAAGATGAAGTCAAAATATCACTCTTTGCAGATGATATGATAGTATATATAAGTGACCCTAAAAATTCCACCAGAGAACTCCTAAGCCTGATAAACAGCTTCGGTGAAGTAGCTGGATATAAAATTAACTCAAACAAATCAATGGCCTTTCTCTACACAAAGAATAAACAGGCTGAGAAAGAAATTAGGGAAACAACACCCTTCTCAATAGTCACAAATAATATAAAATATCTTGGCGTGACTCTAACTAAGGAAGTGAAAGATCTGTATAATAAAAACTTCAAGTCTCTGAAGAAAGAAATTATAGAAGATCTCAAAGATGGAAAGATCTCCCATGCTCATGGATTGGCAGGATCAACATTGTAAAAATGGCTATCTTGCCAAAAGCAATCTACAGATTCAATGCAATCCCCATCAAAATTCCAACTCAATTCTTCAACGAATTAGAAAGTGCAATCTGCAAATTCATCTGGAATAACAAAAAACCTAGGATAGCAAAAACTCTTCTCAAGGATAAAAGAACCTCTGGTGGAATCACCATGCCGGACCTAAAGCTCTACTACAGAGCAATTGTGATAAAAACTGCATGGTACTGGTATAGTGACAGACAAATAGACCAATGGAATAGAATTGAAGACCCAGAAATGAACCCACACACCTACGGTCACTTGATCTTCGACAAGGGAGCTAAAAGCATCCAGTGGAAGAAAGACAGCATTTTCAACAAATGGTGCTGGCACAACTGGTTGTTAACATGTAGAAGAATGCAAATTGATCCATTCCTATCTCCTTGTACTAAGGTCAAGTCTAAGTGGATCAAGGAACTTCACATAAAACCAGAGACACTGAAACTTATAGAGGAGAAAGTGGGGAAAAGCCTTGAAGATATGGGCACAGGGGAAAAATTCCTGAATAGAACAGTAATGGCTTGTGCTGTAAGATCGAGAATTGACAAGTGGGACCTCATGAAACTACAAAGCTTCTGCAAGGCTAAAGACACCATCAATAAGACAAAAAAACCACCAACAGATTGGGAAAGGATCTTCACCTATCCTAAATCAGATAAGGGACTAATATCCAATATATATAAAGAACTCAAGAAGGTTGACTCCAGAAAGTCAAATAACCCCATTAAAAAATGGGGCTCAGAACTGAACAAAGAATTCTCACCTGAGGAATACCGAATGGCAGAGAAGCACCTGAAAAAATGTTCAACATCCTTAATCATCAGGGAAATGCAAATCAAAACAACCCTGAGATTCCACCTCACACCAGTCAGAATGGCTAAGATCAAAAATTCAGGTGACAGCAGATGCTGGCGAGGATGTGGAGAAAGAGGAACACTCCTCCATTGTTGGTGGGATTGCAAGCTTGTACAACCACTCTGGAAATCAGTCTGGCAGTTCCTCAGAAAATTGGACATAGTACTACCGGAGGATCCAGCAATACCTCTCCTGGGCATATATCCAGAAGATGTCCCAACCGGTAAAAAGGACACATGCTCCACTATGTTCATAGCAGCCCTATTTATAATAGCCAGAAGCTAGAAAGAACCCAGATGTCCCTCAACAGAGGAATGGATACAGAAATTATGGTACATTTACACAATGGAGTACTACTCAGCTATTAAAAAGAATGAATTTATGAAATTCCTAGCCAAATGGATGGACCTGGAGGGCATCATCTTGAGTGAAGTAACACAATCACAAAAGAACTCACACAATATGTATTCACTGATAAGTGGATATTAGCCCAAAACTTAGGATACCCAAGATATAAGATACAATTTGCTAAATGCATGAAACTCAAGAAGAATGAAGACCAAAGTGTGGACACTGTGCCCCTTCTTAGAATTGGGAACAAAACACCCAGGGAAGGAGTTACAGAGACAAAGTTCGTAGCTGTGATGAAAGGATGGACCATTTAGAGACTGCCGTATCCAGGGATCCATCCCATAAGCAGCTTCTAAACACTGACACCATTGCATACACTAGCAAGATTTTGCTGAAAGGACCCAAATATAGCTGTCTCTTGTGAGATGATGCTGGGACCTAGCAAACACAGGAGTGGATGTTCACAGTCAGCTATTGGATGTATCACAGGGCTCCCAATGGAGAAGCTAGAGAAAGTACCCAAGGAGCTAAAGGGATCTGCAACCCTATTGTTGGAACAACATGATGTACTAACCAGAACCCCGGAGCTCTTGTCTCTAGCTGCATATGTATCGAAAGATGGCCTAGTCGGCCATCAATGGAAAGAGAGGCCCATTGGACTTGCAAACTTTATATGCCCCAATATAGGGGAATGCCAGGGCCAAAAGAATGGGAATGGGTGGGTAGGGAAGTGGGGGGTGCTATGGGGGACTTTTGGGATAGCATTGGAAATGTAATTGAGGAAAATATGTAATAAAAATATTTAAAAAAAAAGGAAGAGTGGGATAGTACGTTATCAGTGGTTAAATGTCATGGTCATGGTAAGAACTCAAGGGTAGTTGAATTCTTTGGCACTCCAATTTACAATTTAAAGATAAAGGGTTTAAAATAGGTCTTAAAATTAAAATATAATAATTATATATTTTTTCTCTTCCATTTCCTCCCTTCAACCCTTCTCATGTACATCTCCCCTGTGCCTTCTCTCAAATTCATGGTCTATATTTCTTTCAGTGAGTATACATGTGTGCACACACATGTTTGTTTGTACGTGTGTGTATTCCTGAATATGTCAATAAAATCTGCTCAGTTCATATAATGCTGGTTATGATTTTAGGCCATGAAGCCAACACAACTTTGTGCCAAAGACTCAGTTTCCACTATTTCTCAATATTACTTTATTAATGTAGTAGACATATAAAGACATAGTTAGTACACTAGTTTCTGCTTTCTGTCCTTTGCCCCTGTTTTATAAGAAAAGGCCAGGAAATCTACACTTTTCAGTGTCATGGAGGTAATGATCAATCAAGCTGCAAAACATATGTCAATGACTACTCATCAGTCTGAATGAACTTACCTCTTTTTCTGAGCCAGGGTCCTATCCAGGACACCATACTGCATTCAGTCATCCAGTCTCTTAGATACCTATTGTAAATGATAGTTAACACATGAAATTTTTGTTATTTTTGATGCTTACAACAACCAGAGACATCCTGAAATACTCTCTAACACTTCAAAAGATCCTCAGTTGGGATCTTTGTAGTATGTATTTTATATGGTTATCTAGGCATTGTGGATTTTAATAGGAACACCTTGAATTAATCTTCAATTTTTGTCACACTGCATCTTGGAAGCTATCAAGAAAATGTGACAAAGCTTGCTACAGGGTATCTGCCAAATTTATTTCTATTTTTTTAAGAACACATACTCACACAATACATGCCATACACACAATACACATACACATATATACAATACACTCAATTTTATCCCCTTCAACTACATTTCTTGAAATAAGTTCTTAAGAGGTTATAAAGTAGTAGACAGATTCCATGTGTCCTCACCAAGTTTCTCTTGTGGTTCATAATACATAAAGCACCTGGGATTGGCACAATTAGCATACCATGTATACACCTGTAATAACTATCTCATCTGCTTTTCCAGCCAGAACCTACTTGTCAGGATGCAGAATCAACAGAGCAAACAGCCTGAATTCCCATTAAGTTACAGTTGCCTTTCTTTGTAAGCTCAAGGTTCAGGGTTTAGTCTTAATTGTTATGATTTGCATTTGAATTGATAATAGTTTCCCAACTTACAAACTAACTAGGTTTAACTAATTTTGTATGATATATGCTACCATTCTCTGCTGCTGTGTAATAAACTCCCCTAAAATGTAGTAACTCAAGACAGTAATGTTTGTCTTAGTCGCATGCAGACACAGCGTTGTATGCACTACTAGAGCTTCATAGTAATGGTCGTCTCTGCTCCTCCTGATACCTGCCATCTGCTTTGCTCAATGGCTGACTAAACTCATCTAGATTTGGGAAATTTGAGAGTAGGGGATCTAGAACCATCTAAAAGCCTTTCCCATATCACATCTGAAGGCAAGAAGACAGGATTTCTCAGGGTTGTCTCTGTTCTGCTTCATAATCTTTCCCAAGATGCCCAGTACAGCAGTTGGAGGAAGGTAAATCTCTTACATGTTCACTCAGAGATACTAAGATGTGCAGAGAGAACGGCAGAAAGAACACAGACAGGGAGAAGCTGTGTGTTCTTTCTGGCTCAGCTCAGAGGTCCTATCTCACTTCCCAGCACTTTCTTTAAGCAGCACTATCACAGAGACAAGATTCAAACTTTGCCTTTGGTAGTGGGAGAGTATATGGGATAAGAAATGTTGCTGGTAAATATTGAAAAGATCAAGAAATAAAATTGATAATATGCTTTTAAAAGGCAACCAAAACAAGTTCCAATCAAGACCATATTAAATAAACACTTCAAATTCTGTCAGAATGCTTGACTTCCTAAATCATTTATTATGTACACATACATATCCATGTGTATAGATCCACATATATACACACACCCACATGTGCAAGCATGCACACAGGTGGAACAACACACTGATTACCCTCTGTCTTATATCCATGTCCTCAGCCAGAGCTACTTCTCCAAAGTCATACCTGATTACTGGAAACCAATGAATTTAACCAACATCAAGATACAACTGTGCCTATTTGGACCTGGCTAGTGGGCTCAAATAAATTGGTTTTTTGTTTGTTTGTTTGTTTGTTTTGTTTCTCTAAGAACTGGATTATGGATCCCAAGAAAAGGAACTGAAGTCACCAAACTTATTCTACATGCTGTACTAAAAAGACACATTATCACATGAATGAGCTTAGTAATTAGTTTACCAAGCCATCCTGTACCATGTAATTACCTGGGATAAATGACTGAGTGGCCAAAGGAATAGAATTCATGCATTATTTCCATGATTTGATGTAAACAATCATTTGTGTTTACCATTGATCTCGAAGAGCCGATGTGTGACAGGACCTGCAAGAATACACAGGATCCTGACTCTTTGGCAGCAAACATGTGTGTCTATATCAATGTGGAGCTTTAGCAAGGATTCTTTACTTCAATTACCAAAGCTGCCTTACATGTGATGCCACTGTTGCACTGAAGGTAATGTGATTCATTCCAGAGAAAAGTACGAAAACACTTACACTGAAAGTACCGTAAGAGGTCAGAAGCTTTGGTTTTTTTTCTTAGAATTTTCATCATAGGTCCTGGGAGTCACAAAATAGACTTGTGCCTTTACCCTGATAGAGTTCTCTTGATTTTACATTCTTCTGCTTGAATTCTTCTCTTTATGTCTCTGGTTAATAGATTACTGTAACTAAATATGTGAGTGTCAGTCTCCTCACTTAGTACATCCATGAATCGCAGGACAGCCTTGTCTAAAGAGAATTCAAGCCATCGTAGCATAAATGGGGCATTTGAATATACTAACATTTCTTACAAGGGAAGATCATCTAATTGATTTACCATTAAAGGCCTCAGCTAGATGACATTTATCATTTTGGGAGCACTTTCTCTATTCTGTGCTAACATGTCACTTTAGGAAACCTTATCTCTTTGTCAATGACACATTTCTTCACAGATGGTATTATTGTCATTTCACAGGTTACAACACTGAACTAGAGAAAGAGTCAGTAGAGTCATCCAGATGACTATTCTCACCACTGCCTTCAGCTACTGTGTGCACCATCCTAGAGGCTAAGTAAGAAATGGGAAGGCAGGGAGTCTGAGAGGCTGTGGGAAGAAGCCCACGGAGTGAGAGCTAATCAAGTCTGGAGCCTCAAGAGGCGCATAAGTAAAGACTTAAAAGAAGGGAAAGTTAGCTGGAACTAATGAGGGAGGGTCCCTAGGCCCTGGAACAACACTGGTTCTGGGAAGTTTCCACATTTGAGAAGCTGGGGGATCGTTATGTTTCCAGCTGAATGGCAAATGATTCCAGCTCTGTCTGTCTCCACTTGGCTCCCTCAGTTCCTGGTTGAGCAGGGGCTCTGCTCACAGAAGATAAAAATCTGGACTAAGGACCAAAAGAGAGAAAGAGTGAAAGCTACCAAGGACTTCAGAAGGTAGATATAATTCAGGGAAACTACAGCTGCTCCAAGTAAATGCTGTAAAGAAAGACACAAGCTGGTTAAAGCATGCTGTCGGGACTCAAAAGCAAAATTGTTCCCACCAGTGTTTTTGCAGACTTCTGCTTGCATGCATGCTGCAGTCTTGGCATTAGAGATGCACGGATGAATTCACGGGGTCAGTAGTAAGCATATGGCAAGTTGCAAGTGCATTGCAACTGTTTACTGCTCTAATGTCCTGCAGGTTTACAAAACTCTACTTTCACTCACCTCTAATTTTATTCTATTAAATTCATTGAAAACATCCTACATGATGGTTTTGGTTTGGCTTATGTCAAAGACTTGTTGCTTTATGTTGAAGCCTGTGTTGCTATTTGGAAAGAACCATCAGGAACATATAAAAGGTGGCTTCTCGTAAGAGGATTGAGAGAGCAAGCTGGAGCCATTTTCTCCTTTTCTGTGCATCCAAGCTCTGTGAAGGTACCATTGTCTGTTCTGTCACTTATCCCATGAGGATATACTATACTTCCACAAACCCAAAGAAACCCAGTCTCCCAATCCCAGATAAAGGCCTCTAAAATATAAGAACAAAATAAACATCATCCTTTGGAGCTGACTTATCACAGGTATTTTTGTGTTGTTTCTCGAACTATAGTGTGCCTATAAATCACTAAGGAGGCATTTCTGATTTACTAAGTCAGAGGAGAGCTCTAGGTTTCTATGTTTCTCACCTCAGTCTTCACACACCCCCAACTGGGTGGCCATATTCTTACCTGTTTTATGGCAAAGTTGAATGTTGAACTCAGAACTTGGGACAAACTAAGCAAGCATCTTACCTCTGAACTATGCCCTGAGGCTGCGCTTAAAACAAAAACAAAAACAAAAGCAAAAACAAAACAAAACAAAAACAAAAACAAAAAAACAAAAAAACCAACCTTATCTAAGGGCAAGAGAATAAGGATAATAACTTTCTCCAAGCGAACAATGTTTGCCTCCCTGCTTTGCCAGTCTATTTTGCCACCACACTGCTTTTTCCTTAAGAGCTAAGATGATACTTTGGCTAAGGACAGAGACAGATTCAGTAGGGAGCCACACAGAACTCCAGCTTGAGGCTCACTTCCTTCTCAGAGTCTGTTTGGCCTTCTGTCTTCCCCACACCTTGCCTGACCTATCTGCATGACTGGACTTCTTCCTCTCTAGAGGGAATTCCACTAAAGCAGCTGCTTCCTTCTCACACATCAGCTGGTGGCCTATAGAACTGCTAGGATGTGGGCTTGGAGTCCCATCAGATGTCCTCTAGACTCTCTGCCCTGGACAAGGGGATGTCTAAGCCACTCCACAGGGGACACGCCTGCTCTCCTCACCCAAATTGCCTTTTGAAAGAAAGAAAGAAAGAAAGAAAGAAAGAAAGAAAGAAAGAAAGAAAGAAAAGAAAGGAGAGAGAGAAAGAAAGAAAAAAAGAAAGAAAGAAAGAAAAGAGAGAGAAAGAAAAAGAGAAAGAAAGAAAGAAAGAAAGAAAGAAAGAAAGAAAGAAAGAAAGAAAGAAAGAAAGAAAGATGAACTGTGCATGTTTTGTAACATCAGCTGTGAGCCTGATTCAAGTTCGAGACTCAGCCATAATGACCATATTTGGATTCATTTGGTTCCAGGTCAAACATTCCAATTTAACACATTTATCCCATGATTTCCTAATGCTATCAAATGACACATCATTTTATTTTTTTCCTTTGTTTTTCTCTTTCAACTAATTTATTTAATGGGTCCAAAATGGGTGATTAGACCATAAAAACATGTGGTATCCTAATTGGATTTTGAAAATGTGTAAACATGGCCCTTTGGTGGCTTACTTTTACCATCTGGACCAAATATAAACTTCTGACCATTGCCTTCAAACTGTCCTCCACAGAGCCCCACCCTATTACCACGATCACGGCTTAGTTCTCCTGTCCTGTGTCCCATAGCCCTCTGCTCCCATCAAGACTGCTTCTTAGTTTTCAGGACTCTTTTCCCAATTTCTGCCCTGAGGCCTCAGTGGGAAGTGGCTGAGAGGATCTGCAGACTGTTTCCTGTGCCATTCAGAATAGTTTTCCGGCCTCAGCAGCCAATCTATTCATCTAGGAATGTTCCAAACCTAACTCCTTTCCATCCACTGTGATCCACGCTTCACCTGGAAGTTTGCCAGTTGCTATGGTAAGGTTTTTGTTTTCTTCATGAATATGTATGATCCCTTAACAGACACCTGTGGCCTTCTCAAGGGTTGGGTTCTAAGTAACTTGCTGGAGACCAGTGGTGAGCAAGAAGTAAAAAGACAATTTATCTTCTTTATCTCATAGAGTTTACATTCAGGGTTAGGGCAGTTGATAATGGGCAGAAAATAAACAAATAACAATTTCAGGTGGTGGGAAAGTACTGTCACAGGGCAGGCAGTGGGTTTATTTATTTAATTTTATATTTATTTACTTACTGTGTGTAGGTGTGTGTGTGTGTGTGTGCCATGAGATGTATGTGTGTGTGTGTGTGTGTGTGCTTGTGTAAGTTTGCCTATGTATGTTTGTGTGTTTGTGTGTGTGTGTGTTTACCTGTGTTTGCCTGTGTGTATGTGTGTTTCTGTTTATATTTGCATGTGTACATGTTTGCATTTATGTGTGTTTGCATATGTATATGTGTGTGTTTGTGTGTATGTGTGTGTGTTTGTGTGTATGTGTGTGTGTGTGTGTGTCAGAAGATAACATGTTGGAGTTCTTTGTCCTTCCACCATGTGGATTCTGAGGGTAGAACACAGGTTGTTTGGCTTGGCATCAGCCTTGTGGGTTTATTTTTATCTGCTCATTCTCTCTTGGAATGCACTTTTAAAATTCTTTCATGTTCTGATTGAATAAGCATTGATTCTGCTGTGTGAAAAATCATTGGAACATGCTGATCTTCAGTTCACACCAGAAGTCCAAAGATCCTGAGCTCTGCTATAGATTCAGGAGTGCATCAGTAGTTCAGGAAGCAGTGAGATGATGGGCCAGGAGGGTAAATGTTTATCAGGGAATCTAAGGCAACAAGGCAAAACAGCTCTGCTCCTGCCTTAGATCTCCTCATCTGGTGGAGTTCAAAGTATCACCTTCATTTATGGTGGGATTTCCCACTCCAAATATGCTAGTCAAGAAAATCCCTTCAAGTAACTGATCAAGAAAATGCCCAACAGCTTATCTATTCGTTGTTTGCAGATCCAGTAAAGTTGACAAACAAGATTAATTATTGAGGAATGTTAAAGTTCTCATGTAAATAGAAGCTGTTTTATAGGTCTCAAGAGATTCATTATAAGGCCAGGTGTGCCTGTAAATATTAGTGAGAACACTAGTCACTGATTCATTGATGATAAGGTGGCTGTCTCTATTTTCAAGGTAGCCCAGAGAATCTCAGATTTTATGTGAATTTATCAAGAGTTCTTGCTAAAAATCAATATCCCAAGTTGCCATGAGGTAATGCATGCATGGGTTCCATAGTGAAACTGCAGCACAGCTTTTAATGTGACATAAGTCAACACATTAGGATGGATGCGAAACTGAGGAGTAAGAACAGGAGATGGATACACAGATGGAGCCAATGATATAGGAGCTATAAGTGAGAAGCCAGATTTATAGTAGGCTTCCAGATACATAGGGACAGGATAGAGTACAAAGCCACATTATTATCTGTGTGGCCTGTGTGGCCTGTGCTGATGCTTGACAAAGTAAGGTCCACTGTAAAATGTAATCTCTACCTCAGATTTTCACAAAGAAACTATGCTCTTTAAGCCACAGCTGTAAGAATCATTTTGATGATACACAATTAACGCAGTCTATGTGAATAAAAACTTTTTCTCTGTAACCATTTCCCATTTAAATTACCTTTGTAGAGCCACCTTTCCCTGAATATGTAAGTCATTTTTAATTCTTGTTCAGGGTATTCCAGACCTAGAAACAGAGATACTCATGTTCCAACAAGACCCACAAATAAGCCACCACATGGAAGTATCAGATATCATGTTCCAGTGGAAACAGAGACATCCACATGTTCTCATTCCATCAGATATTACCCTATCAGGTCTTCTTCAGGTTATGGAAAAAGTGGGAAAGGTTCTCAGCAAGGGCTTGGACCATAAAAACAGAGAAGAGTCTATGTGCCACCAAGATAAGCGTCCATAGATACTGGGGAAACCTACAATAAAGAGAAATGGCTACTTCTCTGAGAACTCGGGTCCATTTGCACTTCAAAAGTTGACAGACTCATATTTTTCAATAGAGGATGTGGTGGCTGAGTCCTTGAGTGCATTTGATGTGTGTCCCAGAGGTATGGTGCAACATATGAAAATACCTGGGTTTTAATCAACTTTTAGTCCAGAAATTCCCGGAGATGTCTTTCTAAGAACTTACCGAAATAGTGGCAGAAATATCTGGAAAGGGTAAGTTGATTACCAGCACAGACACTTTTATTCCATGCTCATTTGATATTAAAGGAAACCCAGGTTTCGTACTGGTTCCACTTGAAGGAGCATTGGATACATGGCACACGCCTTTAGTTACTATCTACCAAGTTAAATTGGAGATGCTCACTCAGAGTTGAAGGAAGACAAGGCTACATCAAGGAATGTGGAGAAAAGTCAAAAACACATATATAACACATGTGTGAAAACCAGGACTAGTAGAAGGGACCAGGAAAAGTCAGAGCGATGCCAAGAGGCACTTTCCATGCCCATTAAAGCAACCATTTAAGGAAGTATTTCTCAGAGCCTTAGACTTTCCTTGGGCTCCTAGGAAGAGATGAGCTTAGGAAGGGGGAGAGCAACGTGGCTCCAGAGACAGATCTTGCCCCCACCCCTTTTCTAAGCAGCCCGAGTCACAGCTCTAGCTTTAAATTGGAAATGCAATTAAGGGTTTAAATTAAGCCACACTAAGTTTTAATTACCAAATGTGACCAGGAAGTTATGGAATACACCCAAGATTTTGTTAAGGGAAGAGAAAACAGAGAATTCTACATAGCACAATTCAGCACACTGGTTGCTCTTAAAAAATATAGAACACTATGTCCATTTTCCTCAGATTTTAGTTGTAATTCTTTCAAGATTCCATTGTCATACAAGTTTTTACTTAAAGCGAATTCCATGCTGTCATGTTCAAATAATTTAAGAATATTAATTCCCCCCTTTCATCTTAACTTTTTGCATATTTCTAGTGTTGCATAATGGTTTCGCTCATTGATCACTACACATTAAATCTTTCACCAAAAGTTCAAAGTCAAATGTTTGGTCTTTTGCAAGAGAATCTTTCTGGCACTGGACAATATGCCTCTAAAATGAGGAAATTAGAAAATTTGCCAAAGCATTACATCTAGTTTCTGAGGTGTCTTCCTATATATTCTGTCAGTGAGAGTCATACTCTCCATCATAGAGAGGAACTTGATGTCTTCCTTTCTGACTCTAAACCTGTATCAACTTTCATTTATACATGGCCATACTTGTGTATAACTTTATTCTAGATTAAGGTCTTTCCCAAGTACAAAATCTCTTTGGAAAACCCTGTTCAATGATAGCAATCTAAATGGTTCAGCCAGAATCACTCAGACTTATCAGTAATGTAACAATAAGTCAGGACAATATGCTGTCTGAATAATGAGATCCACTCATTATTCTCCTGTGATGGCTTTCATGCCAACTTTCATTTTATCAGCCACAAAGAAATAAAATGTGTTTTAAACTAAACTAATATTTGTTTCTTCTCATTAGTTTTAAAATTAAATTTGAATCTGTAAGCCTAATACCTTTTGATATCAGTAAAATGTACTTCTTTCTGGAGATCCCATAGGGCCCCTCTTCTCTAGGTTTATGACTACTGCATATCTGACTAACAAATATATATGTTATCACAGAGGCATTTGCTTTAGTAGATAATCATGTAACTTTCAGAAATAATTTCACAATCTTAAAGTAGTTACTCTTCAATAAGGTAACTATTCAGTCAATAAATGCCATTCTGTGTGATCACCAGGGTGGCTGCCAAGTGAGGTGACCTTAAAAAGTGGAGGAGAACTAAAGGAAGAGGAGGGTGGGTATCCAGAATAAAACCAACTATTTTCCAGCAGGAGGCTCTCAGGGAGACTGGCGAGGTTCCATAGGAGCCCATTCATATCTGGAAGTCTTTATCGTTGTTTTAAGGCTGGAAGTCAATGACTACTATCCTCTTGAGAGTCTGAAACCTGAAACAAGAATATTTCTCTAAGCACCTTTGCAAATGTACTTAATTTTCCGTGAGAACTCACTGTCTTGAACTGGCTCCTGGAATTCAAGGCAAGGGTAGGAAGTCGAATCCAATAAATGAATAACTTTCAGGAACTTCAAACTTGATTATTTCTGATGGCTCTTCCTTGTTTGAAAAAAAAAAACCCACAAAAAACAGGCAGGGTAGTTTGCACTTAGGTAACTCTTTGAAAGAGGAGACCAAGAGCATACAGCCTGTGTACGCTGATGAGCCTCATTCTATATCTTGTTGGCTCAGAGTGCCTTTGTTTGGAGTCTTGCCCCTGGTCGAGGGTCAGCTAACTAAAGAGGGAATGAGATTCAAATTCTTTAATTAGTTTCTCAGTGATTCTCTACGGTTGGCAATGAAGGAAATACTTTCTGGGAGATCAGGTTCTTACCCTGAAAGTTTGGATAGGATAAAGTACTTGAAAGACCAAGATCATTTTCAGCCCATTGTTCTAGCCTGCCTCTGAACTGGGTTTTCTGCTAAAGGCTTTGGAGCCAAATTTTTATTTCATCCTCACAACCATGGCTCAGAGGCACCAATAAGCATGCCTCATGAATGCACAAAGGCCTGTCATCTTACCAGCACTTAACAAACATAGTACATTCGTGGAGCTACTTGAAAGGCAAACAGGTTTTGTTTGTGAATATTGTGAATGAACACTGCAATAGACTGTACACATATCTTGGCATGTTCAGAGGTCAAGTCCTCCAAAAATTTTCCCCCAGAGTGAGGGCAGCTCACCAACTATGCTGAAGCTTTCTTAGAAGTCGGTATTGTGAGTAGGGGAGGATTCAGACAAACATCTTTGGAATGACCACGCCCTATCCTAACAATAGGTGCTAGTCTCCACTGTCCATGTTGTCCCTTTAAACGCTGACCATTTAGCCTGGCACAAAGGCAGCATACAGAAAGACATGACTCCATTGATATAGTTGTATGCTATGTAAAACATTCTTCCAAAGGCACAGAACACCTGACTTCAGTGCCATCTTCCGAGTAGGACACTGCATACTTGAACAAAAGCCACAAAGAAGTGATCATGCCTTTCCAGCTTATGCAGCAGCTGGAATGTATCTGACAGGGACCCCACCCTGGCCTTGTTAGTGAGTCATGGTCCTTCCTCCTTGGGGAGGACTTGCCCTGCTTCCTGATAGAGGAGAAGGCCATATATGGAGACATCTCTTCTCTTGCCTCTGGGTGGAGAGATGGAACAGAAAGAAAGTTCAAATCTTGTATTGATGTCTACTATTACAAAAATATTCTTTTGAGCAGTTTGACTTTCCTGTATAAAGCCATATTAAACACACTTCACTTCAGACATTTAGTTGAAAGAAAAGCATCTGCTTTCTGAGGGTTCTTAAAGTTCTACCTTCAGCCTTCCAAGTCTGGGGAAAGACAACTTTGGGAGAAATCTCTGATTTGGTGCATCAAATGGCTCTCAGAGTAAAGGTTGGATACACTCCGTGTTCACCCAAAATAGGAAGCCAACATTAAGGAGGAAATCAAGAGTAGAGAAAACATGTAAAACTGATTTTTTTTACACTCTTGGGAAAGGCTCTTTAGTCTTTTTTGCATTACTGGAAACATGTCTCTCCCATGAGACTCCAAAGTGATGTCCACTCTATCATTACCAGCATGTAATCAGTTCTAAGTTCTGTGAACCACCTGCTATCTCATGAGAGATTTCTCCAGCAGCCACTTGTTCAGCTATGCTGAATACTGACATGGAACTGATGTCTTTACAATATGCTAATGCTGCATATGCATATCTTGCAGAGTATTAAGCAGTACAGCAGTTTATTAATGTTATTATTTGCCTCTTTTTTCAACACTCTGTGCATGCTCTGCAATGGTCAGAAGGACAGGGATTGCAACTTCGTCATGTCCAGGCCCCACTCTTTCCCTGCATTTTCCTTATTCCCATGGTGTGTACTTTCTGAGCACTGTGGTATTGATGACTTGGTTCATGAGGCCCTGATGCAGATGTCCACACAGGACACTGGCCTTTTGGCTTCGATGATGATTCCCCAGTGCCCTAATTCTGAAGCAGTGTTTGAAGTTTTCGGCTGCGTCTTTTAAGTTATTACTTCTGCCCACCCTGCCTAGGACGACTCGAAAAATAACAAATAACAACAATAAGCCTGCCTTAACACTGCCAAAAGAAACTGCCTGGGACTTTTCAGAAGCCACATTCAATTTATGAGTAAATGAAATAGATCTTCTCGACCAACCATGACAATAAGCACTGGCCTACATATTCAGGGCCTGAAAGAAGTCGAGGCAATGGGCCTAATGAGAAGCAGTCAGCGAATCTAATGAGAATCAGACAGAAGGCCTAATGAGACATTTAACATGCTCTGCCTCTCCCCTCCTCTTTTGTTCAGTTTTCATGGGAATCTGTGTTTGGGGAGCTCAGTTGCACTGGCTACAAGCAGATACATATGGCTTCGGTGGGGGATCCAGGAAGCAAGAGAGAGACTAAAGATACACGAGTATGGGCGAGTCAGACCTAGAAAATAGACGCAAATGACATGCTAATGATAAGACTTGGCTTTTATTTTTAATTGAATCTAATCCTTTCTCAGGATACCAGAGAGTCACAGGGCTATGGGCGATAGGACAATAAACGGGCAAAGATTTCAATTGCATTACATCACTGCTCAGAGGGAAAGAGCCATAAGAAAACCCAGCAGTTCTGTTTCAGCCACCTGGAGTGAAGGGGTTGCAACAGAGTGATACCTGGGATTGCCTCCTTAGGAAGCCACATTCCTGGGAACAGTAGGTGGTTTCATGTGTTGATCTTGGACAGAGTTGGCAGCTAGCAAGATAGCTATCAAATTATAACTTAGGCAGGACTGGGTGTAGGGAAGGGATATGAACCTTACTCAGTTACAGCTCAGCATATCCATTACCTGTGTTGGAGGTATGGAAAGGGTGTCCAACACACACACACACACACACACACACACACACACACACGCACGCACCAGAGTTCAAATGTTTACCTGATCCATGGATTTAGTAGCTTCGGAGTGTAGAATGGTTTTGAGAGGACATAGGCATGATTTCTAATTCCTCTAGCTTTCCAGCAGAGGAAATTTGCATTGGCTCTTGTTGCTTGCCTATCAAATTAACAGTCTCCTTGGATATAAATGCTCTTTGTTTTAGTTGCTTACTCAAATATATGCTTTAAGTGCAACCCTATTTCTTTCCCTAGCCATCTGTTTGTGTATTTATAACAACTCATTTTTTTTCTTTCTTTCTTTCTCTCCTTTTTTCTCTTTTTCTCCTTTGGGGTTGCCAACATCCTGCTTCTTGTAGCCTACCTGTATCTGAGCAACAATCTGAAGGTAAGCGAGCTGACTTGCTCTTGGGTGGCTCCACCTAGTGGCCTTTAGTAGCAACACAGTTCTCATCACAGGATTAAGAAGGTAAATTACATACACATTGATACTGATGGGGGTTTAATAGAAGTGCACCAACATTCATTAAGTTCCAGGTAATAGGCTCAGAATTTCACAGTTTCAATATCTTTTAAACTTCATAAAAATGTGGTTGATAACATTCTTTAAAGGTTGTTTCATAGCTGACATTCATTGAATGCCTTCCATGGGCAGAACACAGTGCTGTATGTTTTATAGGATACTGGCTCATTTATCCTAGTGCTGACATACAGGGATGAAAAAAACTCAGTCTTTATTTCTAATCACCAAGGTCTATAAAGGGTCCCAGATATTTCAAACTGTATGATTTGAAACAAATTGCTTTCCTTCTCAAAGGTTCAGTTTCCTCACCAGTATGATAGCCTGTCCATAAAGAAAAGAAGTCATAAGCAATAAATAGCAATACTTTTAAAATGCTTTCCCCAGAGTCACTCAACTTTGCAGGAAAAAATCAAACTATACTGAATGATTCTCATTATTGCCAAGTCAACACTCTCAGATGGATTCTGAACTGTGACAGGCATCTCTACGTATAATTTCCCCTGTGTCTAGTTACTGGAGCCTCTAAACCATGCGTTTTCAGCTTCCTATCTCTCCAACTCCAACTTCAGAACATTCTCACCTCATCACTGAAAGGACAAATGACTTTCCATCTCTTGTCACCATAACCACAGTCCTGCCACTTCCCTGCCCCATGTCTTTGTTGACAAGACAGAGTCCATACCTAACAAAAGGTAACATTTCTAGTCTGCATCCAGATCACAGGTCATCTTCTCTATGCAAAAGCTGGGCTTCCACTTTCCATAACTCACCAGATCCTGCCACCACTAGAAGACAAGTACGCAGCCTTCGGTTATTTCTTTCTCAAGGCCTCGGCTGTCATGGATGAATGTCTATGTCCCCCAAGCATGTGTAGAAGAGAACTAAGGTGCCATCATTAGGAGATGGAATATTAGAGCAGGATTTTCACAGACAGGACAGTGATGCCTTTACAAAAAGCATTTCTAAAGAGCTTACTCACTTTCTTCTTGATAAATAAAGGTACAGGAGAAGAGGACAGTATGCAAGGCCATTACCAAAACCTAGCTATGCTGCCAATACATTGTGTAACGTTCTCACTCTAAACCTGTGGGAGATGACTTTACATTATGCATAGGCTTATAGTATTGTTATGGTAGCCTGAACTTAAGGGATTTCTGTTCCTTGTTTTTCTACGTAGACGTTTTCTCATTCTTTCCCTGACACACCCTAGTAACACTTCTGTTTTCATCATCTGTCTCTTCACAGAGCCACAGATTTCCATTCCATTAAATGTTTGTACTCTCTCTTCATTTTTCAGTATGGAATATTTATTTCATAAATACTGAGGCGGTATTTCATGTGGAGATTTATTTGACACTTTCTTCTGTGGGTTCTAGTGACCAGAGAGATCTCCCCATCTCTGCCTTTTGCTGACCATTCAGTAAATGGGGAAGGTTCTCTCTTCTATGAAAATATTTTTAACCATGACATTTTATCAGAACCATCACTTGATGGTTCACAAGAGTTAAAGGTAAAAGTAGATTTCCCAGCCCTGATCCCCTCTTGATGTTCCCAGATCATCTGTCTACATTAGACGTGTGTGTCATCTCTACATGGCAACATAAGCACCTAAAGCTGGCAAGGTGGCCACGTGGCTGTCACCCCTCCAAGTGATCCCTTTCTAGTTCTAAAACCTCTGGCTCCCAAAAGGAGATAATGAAGTTATTCACCCTGTTCAGCAAGTGAGAATTTCTGGGTTTTGATGCCTTTTCCTTTCTTAAAACTTAAAATTATGTCTGGCCCCTGTTTGCTTCTCTCTGGGGTGGTGGTGCTGCTGCTGGTGGTGGTGGTGGTGGTGGTGGTGGTGGTGTGGGTGGTGTGGGTGGTGTGTGTGTGTGCATGTGTGTGTGCACTTCTTGTGACTATACCTTTTCACTTGAACCTTGAAATGAATCTCCCAACTTAACATCCAGATTTTAGTCCACACATCGACAAAGCATTCTTACAATAACTGAAAATGCTGCTTGAAATTATAAATCCTTCCATTCTTCCTATCCATCTAATGACTTCTTTCCATACCACAATTAAACTCATGTTTCTTACCCTGTCTTACTAGCAGTAGTGTGGCTTTAAGAAAAATCATAAGAAGGCTTTTCCTTAATTCTGAGAGTTAAGTATCTTAAACTACTATTTAAAAAAAAAAAACAAGTTGGGCAGAGTCTAACTTAGTTTGTTACAATCAAGGAACTGTAATTGCCTTGCCGTGGACAAGAATTTATTTAATGCCTGCCTCTTTGTAGGAAAACATTTGGGGTATGGATGAATTACGGGCATATCAACCAGATTGCAAACTCCTACAATCTGAGACCAATTTAAGAGCCTGTGTGTATGGAAGCATAATGAGGACGTACACACAGGGACAGCTATGCTTAATAAGAACTTGTTGAGTGCTTTGAATTTGACTTGTAATTTCTCTGTGAAATCTGCCTTCTCCAAAATCTCCCAAACAAAACAAAACAAAACACTTCCATCTCATTATGGAGATATAAATTGCTGGCAAAATGTAGGCCTTTGAAGTGGAACATGGGGACAGGGCAGTATTTGGGAAGCACAGTGCTTAAGACAGTAATGTACTTAGAGGTTTGGAAATGTGTTTTATTAAGTTCTATTTAAAATTGGAAGAAAATAGCAATGTAATAATAATCGGTATATAGTAATAAATCCTATGAATTTTTTTTTTAATGTTGGGTCTCATTTCATGGGCCTAGATGGTTTCTTATAGAACTTGCTCTGTATGTCAGGCTGGCTAGGAAATCCTGAGACCTGCCCATCTCTGCCCCCACTGCTGAGATTAAAGACACATGCCACCACGCCCAGTCCCAGCTTATATTACAGTCCTCTTTGTAACACCATAGCAGACATGAGATCCAATTAAAGATACAATTAATTTTTTAAAAATTAATTTAATTTACTAGAGGAAGTCATGAGAGCAGATGCTGGCCAGTGAAGTGTCACTACTCCTGCCCCCACCACTGTTCACCATGGAGAGTACGGAAACAGAGAGTCCCACCTGCTCTGGCCTTACTGGTTGGTATCCCCTACATTAGAGAAGAGATGGTTGTTTGGAGGAACTGATGGAAGAGGTAAAATAAGAAGTGTCCTCTGGCCTTTGCTTTTACCATTTTCCACAGCCAGCTGGTTGGGGGGTTTACTCTGTTTGCTCTTTCAAGCACTCATTCTATCTGTCAAATGAATATGAAGCTTACATCAAACACCCAACCTCTGACATTGCCTCCATTTTAAGGTGTGTGGAACCCAGAAGCCGAGAGAATTCTCATCACAGGGATGTTACTCTCATAACTCCAGTGAAATTGGTATTTTTTTAATTGTTGGAAAAAAAATGTTAAATTTTAAGTTGCAGTCCCAAAGATGGAGGAATCTTTTAATTTACTTCAAGAATACTAAGAAAATGCTGGAAATATACAGAAACCAACACACCTGCAAACAATCAGGCTATTTCAGGCAGTATTCAAACATAAGGGCGGCCCTTGGACCTAGATTCATGCAGATTGGATCTTTGGGCTTTTCTAAGTCAGAATTAAAGATACAAATGTCATTTCAGTGCATGGGAGCATGGTAGTGCCCTCTGTGCCTCATGCCATGGAACCACAGACACAGCATATTGTTTGCATGTGTGCAGCACAGTTTAAGAACAATAGTTACAGGTATGTAAGTAAAATGACTAATTCTCTCCTCCTAACACATTTCTCTCCTTGTGATTCCCTGATGGGAAGAGTCATGTGAATCTGTGCTCAGGGGAGATTGCCTCAACAGTTGTCAGTTCCTCTGAGGCTAAGGTACAATGAAAACTGTTTGAGTGGCTGTGAAGCTGGCCTCAGAGGTTCACGTAGTCTAATGGAAGGGAGGGTTCAGAACATTCAGGGAGCTTTTTTAAAAGCCCACTGTTAGAGTGTGCCTGGACCATTCAAGTCAGAAACTTGACACACATATGCAGCCAATACTCAGAACCAATACACGCTTAGTAACAGTGGGCATGAGGATTCCTAGAGCTTCTACCTGACAGGATAGACATTGGAACCTTAGAAATGCTACAACACTGTGTCCTTAACCCACATAGGGTAACCGATGTTTCTCTCTGTCTTCACTCTGAAACATTTTGTAAAACATTCAGGAGTAATCATACAGTTAACCCTACATATCTATGTTCAGTCATTATGGAATTAAATACCCATTGAAAAGGCTCCTTAAAGCTACAGGGAGGCCACTGAGTGACTTCAAAGCTAGAAGCCCTGGAATGGACTTCAGGACCCGTTATGTTTTCATGCTAGCATTGGAGGATTTGTTTGTTTGTTTGTTTGTTTGTTTGTTTGTTTACACTCCAGATTTTATTCCCCTCCCAGTCTACCCTCTGACTGTTCTACATCCCATACTTCCTTCTCACCCCTTGTCTCCATAAGGATCCACTTTCCCTCCCAGGTCCCTCACTCCCCCCCACCCCCGGATTGTGATTGCTTTCTTCTCTTTCCCAAGTGGAACTGAGGTGTCCTCACTTGGGCCCTTCAGCTTGTTGCGCTTTTTGAGCTCTGTGGACTGCATCTTGTGTATTCTGTGCTTTTTGTTTTTAGCTAATATCCACTTATTAGTGAGTATGTACCATGCATGTCCTTTTGGCTCTGAGTTACCTCACTCAGGATGATACCACAATACCAGGGGTGGCAATACTGAGGGTTAGTCTATACCACTGTGAAGTCAGGAAATAAAGTAGTTCCCAGATAAGCAACCCCTTACCACTTATGGGAATGTGAAGCTTGCCTCACAAAAAGACTTTATGAACACTATGTAGATACTGCTGACCTGAAAACTGAGGAGGAGATACCATCCAATTATTCCGAAGTTACCTGGGAAGTGTTGGCCAGATGGGAGCATCTGTGTTTGTGATGCATGCTTCTGTGAAGGAGAAAGTATTAAGATTTCCAGGAGGGAAGACAACACCCTCATCTTGAGAAGCTAATGTTATCTAAGTGAAGCAAGTAAGAAATGTCTGGAAAGAAAACAAACCAAGAACATGAAACAAGATCATGTTTTGTTATGAATGGGGCAGTAGTGTTGCATGGACCATAAACTTCCTAATCTGATAAAGAAAATAGTATATGATGAGGCCAGAAAGAACAAGGTGGGCTGCTTTTGGGAACATTGCTGAGTGAGATGAGGCTTATGGTTGAGAATAGAGCTGGGTGGAGAACTTTATTGAGGAGAGCCTGCAGAGGGACTCAGGGGAATGGCAGGTTGCTTGTGTACACGTGAAGCAAGAAGTAAAGTTTGTGGGATTTCAGGGCTGTTCTGTGTGTGACAGGGATGTGGAGGGTAGGAGGTACAAAATGGTTTAGTGCTAAGATGATGATTTCTCTCAAGATGTGGAATTTGAAATGGGTGGCAACAAACATTTAGAAACAAAGGCCACTGACCACATGAGGGCTTGAGGTGCCAGTCTTTTATGGAGTGCCAGCTGTGTGGCTCAGAGCTGCCTTGGTCTTGGCTTGTTAAGCTGCTCTAGTCAATGCAGAAAACAAAATGGAAAGGACCTCGCCTTCCTCCTGTGTTTCCCTATCTGACTCATCACACTGACAACTGGGATTAGTGCTTTTCTAATGCAATTGTTTCAGTAAATCCCCACTCATCTGATGATTGATTACAGGTGTCTGTAAACCAGACATGACAAAGAATAGTTTTCCATCCATTTGCTGCTCCCCTCAGTAAACCAGAGGCCTGTAAAATGCTGGGGCTTCCTTGGGGACCATAATGCACTTCAGATTAAAAGTGGAAGGAAGGTGAAGCATTTAAATTAATCGCCAGTGGAAACCCCAACCCACTTGTTATGGTCATCTGCAGCTCACAAACTCTCTCTCATGTTGGCTGAAACCAAGAAACATAAAGATGCTAAAAAAGCAGGACAGAAAATTGGACTGAACCTTGTGGCGTTCACCTCTGTCCCCACTGATTCCCCACCTAGGAATTCTGTCTAGACTTGGCTTCCAGGCACATTCCTCTGGCTTTCAGTAGGCAGAGGTGTCTTACTCTTGCAATGCGCACACGATTTTAAAAGCACTAAGAACAGGCTTGCAATAAGCCACTGCCTTCTAAGGGTCAAATCTCACTGCTCCAACTGTGACCAGGAAACACAAATATATTCCAGATCACTCAGCCCACAGGTGCTGAAGCCAAGAGCTGCAAATCCCATGTGCAGACTGGCAGACCTTTTTCTCCAAGTCTCCAGGTGTACAGGGGATGTTTTATGTACAGGAAGACAGAGGCTACACAGTGACAGCTGGGCTTCAGAGAAAAAAGTATGGACATATGCTTAGCTCTACCACAAATCCCCCAAATTCAAGCCACCAGCATAGGAGGGAGAAGGGGAGCAGCCTGAGGGATTTTGTCTGTGCGTGCCTTCCAAAACCTTGAGTGCTTCTTAGATGTCAGACATTTTCTAAGGATATTTCCCCTACTTAAGGCAAAATTATGTACACTGAAGAAGCACATTTTCCTCTACTTAGAAGTCAGGGGGCAACACAAGAATTTAGAGGACCATTACACCACTTACTTGTCCCTGATAGATGAAAAGCAATTTATGATTTACATTGTCATATTCATCTCATTCACACCGTTTGCAAAAAAAAAAAATAAGCTAGAGAGAAATATATTCTTGGAAGTGGGTTTCACAATGGAAACAACTTTACCAAAGGAATTTATAGAATGTACAGCTTAGCCCTTCCTGGTCTTTGAGGATCTGTGAGAATATGCCATGGAGATTTCCCCATTTGTAGAAATGCAAACAATGCTATATGATGATAATGGTGAGGGTAATGAGGACAATGATCATGAGGAGACAATGGACTTGGGGATATACTGAATAAAGGTAAAAGATTCTGGAAAATGCAGAAGAATCCAGAATAGTGAAATGAAGGAAAAATTCATGAATCCTGAACAAGATATGACATCAGACATTCTTCACTCAGAGATACTCATTGAGTCTTTAGCCATAATATTATTGACCATGATCTCTTCTGATATCAAAATCTGAGCAGGATTAAGCCTGGTTAGTACTTATATGGCACAAGTATTTATTGAGCTTATATTATTTGCAGCCCACGCTGCATGCTACAGACACTGTCATAAACAACTGATATCACTGTTTTATTACAACTTTCTGTATAGTGGTAGAAGAGATACTGAGTATAAAAGTAAAAGTATGTCAGATCTTAAGAGAACCAGAGAGGACATGTATGTGTGCATGTTCTGAATGTGGGTATTAGTTTGTGTAAAGGGAATCACAGCAAAGTACAATGGGAAAACAGCACTGAATGCATGGCTAAGTAAAGACGCATTAGACAATCATCCATGGACCTGAGCTGGTAATTTCAGAGGCTAAAGGAGCTTCCAACTCTTCTAACCCTAAACTATGGTTCTCTGATTACAATTTAAGATACAAATCCTGGGCCTGGATTCTGGCCATTTAGAGAACACTTGCCAAAGAGATATTCTTCACCTTCATACTTATCTGCTGCCATGGAGTCATTTTCTCATAGAGGAAACCACAGATGAATCTATTTCCTATGTTATAAGACATGAAGTCCAATAATGGGAGGACTGGTGACAGCAAAAGCTGTTCATTTCCTACCTTCCTGCCAGAAAGAAACCCAACTTGGGCTTTGACCAGGTTTTTCCCCAATGCTTCCTGGCTTGTGAGCTCAGTTCTATTTGTAAAGGACATGTAGACTAAGTCTTATTGATAAGCAGACATGATAGGGGTATCCACTGCGCCTCTTGGAATTACATTATTTTCCACTGTGTAGTCAGAAGTATGGGGCATAGAACCCTAGATCCGTCTGGGGTTGTTCTGAAAAGGTTGCCATTTGATCTCCACTATGTGATCTCCACTATGGCTGCCATATGGTCAAAAGTCCAAAGATAAGAATTACTGGGAGGTGAGGCAAATTTCAAACTGAAAATCGGGCTTCATTAAAAAAAGTATAATCAGAATCTTCATTTTAATAATATTCTTAGGTGATTCACGAGCACACTCAACCTGGAGAAGCCGATGCCTGAGTTGCATAGTGATAGATGTACCCTAGTTCTATACCTTGGGTCTGTCTGCTAGTCTCACAACATTCTGGTCTTGCATTCCCTTGTACATGAATCAGGCCCTTGAATTCTTTCAATTTGTAAAGATGATTATTGTTCTGCCTCTACTGTACAGGTTTGAAGAAAATTGCTGCTAAGCATAAATATGCCAAGGTTCAAAGCCTGGCTGGGTCACTCGAAAACCAAATATCTTCCTCATACAGCTGAACTGTTCCACACAAATTTCCATGGTTCCTGGATTAAAAACATTTCTATTGATGTGATTGAACACCATGAACAAAACACCTTAAAAAGAGGATTTATTGTGGCAGACAGGTAAGAGTCCATCATGGTGGGGAAGCATGGCAGCTCGGTGTCCAAGCTTAGCTGAGAAAAGACTGGAAGTAAAAAAATCTTACCAACAAATGAAAAATTACAGGGTATGCATATCCCCCCCCAAAAAAAAAATCATGATTTTTTGGTTTCTGTTCCATCTACCAAACTCTTTGTAGACCAAAGAATGAAAGTTTCACAAATGAGCCACGTAGAAAGGAGGGTTTCAAGTTAATCTACTTACTCCTGCTTTATTCATGGTAGGGGCTGGGCAATTGTGTGCTGTGTCAATCAGTCTCTCAGTTTATGAGAACTGTTTCTTTATGAGCCCCAGACTAGCAACAGATTTTATTTCTATTAGCTTCCCAATAGGAACCATAAAACTATTGTACCTTCCCTAGGAATGTATTGTTTTAGTTGAAATGTCTATGAGATACCTAGAGTTCATGCAAGAACACCAAGAAACACATGTGTGCATGCTCCAGATCTCTTCTATCAACCATTTGGCTTATGGTTGGATGGCCTGTATCTCCTTTATTTCCTCCTCAAATCACATTTAATTCTAAAGTCAAACTTTATTGATATTTCTTCTAGGAAGTTCTTTCCACTCCTTTCTGCAAAGATGTAAAACTGTTTTTCTCCTGAACCATGTGCATAAAACATATTTCTGTGGAAATCAGTGCAAAGTTCAGTGTGGAGACTTTTAACTATCTTTGCAAAGCAAGAAATAGTGTGTGAAAACTAACAAATTTTCTCCATTGGGACTTCACATAAGCTGAAAAAGAATGTCTTTTTCCAATGTCTCTAATAAATGCCAGTAATTTTACTTATTAAAAATTGTATATGTCAGAGTAGAAGGTACCCTATTCAAATCTGCAACTTGTTTTATTCTTAAAGCTCAGTTTGAACACCCAGTGATTCATGACCATATCCAAACTACTTTCCACATTCTTCTCCTCTAAAACTCCATTGGCATAGAGCCCATATGCCTCATTATGTCCACACCTTAAGGTCTACCAGTAGTTGTCCCCTCAAGTGGTAGAGAGCTGCCTACCCCTCAGATGCTGAGGGGAAATTACAGGAATAAAACTACTTGTTGAACCAACTAGTGCATCACATCTTAGTGAGCTATTTAGTTGTTGCATTAACTTTTGCTGGAAAATTGTGAAGAAACATCTCTTTATCCCAGACACTACATTAATGACAAACCAAATAATCAATTTAAGAAGTCAAACTTAGCGAACCAGTGGATTAAATTGGGTTTATTTTCAGGAGGAATAAGGGATGATCTACATGAGCATGAGAAATTTTGGCTATACCACCCAAAAGTCACACAATAACAGCGTCAGCACCTCCTGAGGTACCTTGAGAGCAGTCTCTCTCAGATGCTGTCTCAGATGCTTTGTGATCTTCCCCTTATTCTCCATGAAGGGATATTACTGGATACAATCTCTTGATGATTTCATGTGCATAATTTCAGCAATTCTGATTTCAAGTCACCTACAGACCAGACTGCAGCAACCCACAACTGTAGCCTTATGGGGAAGAAACTGCAGCTTCTTTACTTATCTACCCCTTAATCCAGACACCATGACCATAAGGCTTGGGACAATGAATGTCCCTAACTCCAGATATCATAACCATAGGACACGGAACAATGAGTGACCTTATCATCTTTCTTTGTGTCTGTAAACATTTTTTAAATTAAAAAACAAAACATAGTAAACTGATAGGTTAAATGCAAATACTATAAAGGTATTAACATTTCTGGTCTAAAGGATTGACATAGTAAGGGATTCTTGAAAGAGGAGACCTTTTTTTTCAGTTTTCTGGGCCAGGGTGAGCCCAACTTAGCAAAGAAGAGAAGGAAGGCAGCCTGGTCGGCAGAATTGCATCATTATTCAGTCCTCGATGTTGATGAGAAATGAGGGTGTTGATAGACTTCCTGTGACCAGAAAACAGATGAGCAAGAAAGTTTAATTCTGGGAATTTGTGTTTTCCATCCCAAAGATTACTCTTGGGTGATTAGTGCTTCCGCCGATGAAGGTACTTGCTAAAAATAGGTCACTAATGTTTTCCTTAGAATTGCAGCACACGTCAGAGGAGACTTATGAGCCAAAGCTGTACTATTTTCTTTTCATTTCAGTCACCCTCAAACAAATAAACCTGATAAATATTATCAGAGTCACATATACTCATTAAGGATTAGAGTCGGTGACTATGTTTGCTTTGCTGTGTAATAAATGATGAAGCCATCATGTTGAGTGGCATGGGCTGGGAAGGTATTTTCCCATCTCAGCAGTGAAAAGTTGCTCATTGTTTTTTCACCGGCTTTCATGGGACATAGAGCAGATTACTAAAACCCTCATTTGGAGGTGTCTTCTTAGCACAGTCTACATTCATTTTCACATCTTCTCATCTAGCCATGATATATGCTGCAGGTAGTTCTTGAATACATCGGTGAAACACAAATAAGCACTCTGAATGGCTTGAGAAAATGTGAAGACTTTCCAGTAAGAATAGTGCTATTAATACTGAGCCAACCTTGTCCGATCCCACCTGTACCACATCTACCTTTCAGGCATAGCTAGGTTCTGTTCCAGTATACTGAGTTCCCTAAATGCTAGCCTGTCTGTACTCTCCCCAATTTCTGGACCTAGCCCTGGTTGCATGTGTTTTGGACCAACCATATCTGAGAGTCCTGACTGGGCAGCTCTCCACCTCTAGGCTTGGCCCTTGTCACAAATTCTGTGTACCAGGCAAGTCTGATGGATTGGCTTGATCCCTGCTGTACCATATACAACCTCCAGGCCTAGCCTGGGATGGACATTTGTGTGCAGCCCAGCCTAATGAGTTTCTGTAATCTCAGAATCCTTCACTGTGCCTGTCCCTCAAACCTAGCTTTGGTCTCACAATCTGTATGCTAGCCTAATATGGAGAGTGCTCAAGATTCAGGCCCACACATGCCACCCTTCTGCTTCCAGGCACAGCTCTGGAGCACCTAATTTCATAAAATCATACTACAAGACTTACCATCATAGATTAATTCTAATTCACTAACAGTGGATGATTTCACTCCATTTCCCCCTATATGCAAGTCATCTGGAAACAAAACAAGACAACAACAAAAGCAAAATAAAACAACAAAATCTGGAAAAACACCGTAATTAAACAACTCATACATCAAATGGTCCTAACAGATACCCCCTACAAATACCAAATAATACACATTCTACTCAGCAGTTAATTTTAGCTTCTCTAAAAATAGATCATATCCTATTACCCTATTGTAATATTTGTACCTATTACAAATCTTACAAATACACAGATAAAGCGTAACTACCACCTCTCACCAAAGTAGCCTCTCTTTATTGCAAATGGAGACTGAACACAATGAAGAGATCAGCAGATTTTGGGGACCCTACCCTCAACAGATACATCTACATCACAGCTCCTGCATCTAGCACCCAGGGAACTTGGCAGAAAAGGGGTCAGAGCATCTAATAGTCAGAATATAGAAAATCAGGGAAATTTTTGAATTAGAAGAATATATTGATTTGTATGTAATAAGGCCATAGATTTGCGTAAATGTCCACACTCAGTTTTATATGTTAAACATGTAGCCCTCAATATTATATCATTCACAGAATAGGTCTTTGGGAGCTATCGGGTTAGATTAAGTCCTGAAGGTAGTGCTTTGAGATGGTCTCTGAGTCCTTATTGGAGAAATCATTACAGAGATTCACTCCCTGACTTAGGTGACAACGCAAGTAAAGAGAAGCTGTGAGCCAGGAAGAAGCTCTGACTGGAGCAGCGAACTGGCCAACACCTTGACTTGGCTTCTCAGAGAAGTAAGTTTCTGTTGTTGAAATGAGTTGTGAAATGTGTTGTAAGAAATAAAGTTTCTGTCGTTGAAACCACTTTCTCTATGGCACTTTGTGACTTTGTGATGGCGCTAACCTACGATAGATAGCTGAGGATTCTTTTTGCTTGAATAACACTGCACTCTTTTTTTCTCTGCTCAAGAGGAAGTGAATGTCTGCTCCGAAGGTATGTCTCACTTTCCAAATTCCTTTTATAGCAATGATTTGGCCAATGGTTTCAGTTGTTTGAATTTATGCTTTCTTCTTAAAATATCACTGAATATTGGGGTAAAATTTTCCAACGCTCCTTTCATGAAATTATATAGACAGCTCATAGAGGAGTAGAGCAACTCAATCTCTCATTTCTACATGACTTGGCCATGTAACCAGCACTTGCGTGGAAATGAAGTTTCACCAGATGGAGCTATGACACACAAGGATGATTTTACCAAGTGTCTCCTGGAAGACCTGCCAATAATGATGACATACAGGCCAGCTAGCTCATCATGGTGGCCATCAGACTACAATGCTACTGAACCTCAATGGACTGGTAAGAGCCAGAGACCTAGGAGAAAATAATATTTAATATTCATACTTTGGTAAAACATTTTGTATAAACATTTCTTGTCTTTAGATTAGTGACCACAGTACATCAGGGTTAGTTTGGGTTAAGTCTTGGATAAGAGTAGATTGAAAGACCCATGCTTTTTTTTTTTTTTTTTTTTTTTTTCAGATATCTGGGAAAAGGGTCCCAAGTGTATTGTCAAGTGGCTGTTCTGGTTCTTGCAAAGTCCAAATTGCCAAAGGGAAGCCACGTCAAGAAAGATCCTCTCACAGGTGTGGGAGTCAACATTTTGTGGGGACACATGGAAAGCAAGTACCTACAAATAGCAGAGGGTGTCAACTTTGTACTTGCAGCTACTCAGGGACTATACTATAGGGCTGAGCCAGATGAGCAATGCTATATATATATAATTTTATTTTATAATTTTATTTTATATTTTTGCTTATTCACTATATATCCCACTCACTGCCTCCGTCTCAGTTACCCACTCCCACAATCTTTCCCCTGTCTACCCTTCCCCTGTATAAATCCCCTGAGCCTGGCACTTCAAGTCTATATGAGATTAGGTGCTTCCTCTCCCATTAAGGCCACACAAGGCAGCCCAGCTAGTAGAACATGTCCCAGTTATGGCAACAGCTTTCTGGATAGCTCCCCATTCCAGTTTTTCAAAACCCACATGAAGGACAACCTGCTAAGTATGAGCAGGGAGGCGCAGCCCATGTATCTTCTTTACTTGGTGGTTCATACTGTGAGAGCCTGAAGGGTCTAAGTTAGTTGACTCTGTTGTCCTTCCTGTGGAGTTCCTATCCCCTTTGCAATCCTTCCTCCTGTTCTTCCATAAAAGTCCTCAAGCTCCATTCACTGTTTGGGTGTGGATGTCTGCATTTGTCTGCCTAAGTTCCTGGGTGGAACCTCTCACAGGACATGAGCAACACTATTAAAGCATCTAGCCCTGACAACCTAAGTGAGCTTTACAGATCCCAAACAATTGTGCTACTGCCTTGCTTAAAGCATCTCAGTGACATCTTCTGCATAAAGAACAGCACCAAAACTCAACAGTGCACAATGCTCATTTTGGCAACCTCATCCTGAGCATTCTCTCATTTTTGCACCACTCCACACAAAGCTCTTTCTTCTGTCTCTATAGAGTATCTTTCCTTTTGTGCCTCATGCCCTTGGCATGTCCTGATTTCATTCCACTGATTAGACTATACATATTTCTGACATTGGCTAGCCTTCCCTCTTTGGGTCTTACCACAATTACCCTATTACAAACTCTATTTCCTGCTGACATGATTTTATATCTTTTTAGATTGGGAACATGTCTATCATGATGTCTTGTCATGATGTGTGTGTGTGAGTGTGTGTGTTTGTGCGTGTATGTGTATGTGTGTGTATATATATATATATATTTGAATGTATATATGCAAGTTATAATTGCTTGGCACCTGAGACACTTAGTCTTGACATCCAATTAGTATTTGAATGAATGAATGAAGAAATGAATGAGTGAAATTAATGAATTAGATATCAAAAGTCCTGGTAACAAGAGTTAAATGCCCAATCTGTGCTGGTGCCCTACAGTCACTTGACTCTGGTGTCAAAGCAGTTCAGAAAACAAGTACATTGTTCTAACAGCCAACTTCTCTGGGAACTTTTATCTAGAGGCATAGAAAGATAAATTTTGCCATCAGTTCAGCTGTCTTAGTACATTTTCTGTTGCTAGTAGCACAATACCATAAGCTTATAAAGAAAAAGGCTGGTTTGGGCTCATCGTTCTGGTCCAAAGCAGAAGGGATCTGGTGATGTCCTTCTTTCTGACAGCATTTTAAAGTGGTGCAGGACATCACATGGCAAGAAAGTAGGAGAGACCAAGCCAAAAGGATTTTTCTAACAGACTCAACCTTAAGACCATCCAGAAATCCACTAATCCATTAATCACGTGACTATATTAATCCTGTTATTAGGAGAGAACGTTACTTCTTTAAGGTCTTTCTTTGTCCTACTTAAAATCTTATAGTTAGAATTAAATTTAATTTAACATTAAATTAAATTAATTCAAATTGTGATTTGAATTTTTGAGGAGATAGTCCACTGTCAAAAAAATCACACAAGCATGAACCTGTGCACTAAGTGATAAGCATAAGTGGAAGCCTAGAGTCAGCCTGTGCTACACTGGTCAGCAGTGTGCAAGCTGTATTAATTCACATGTAAATGCTCATTTGGTTAGTCTGCCTTTAGCAACAAGGAGAAGATATCTGGAATCCCACTAAAGACTCAAGAATAGAGAATCTCAGCCAGCCAATTGTGACCAGAAAAAGAAAAAATCAGAGCTTGCATCTCAGACATGTCAAGTTTAAAAGACAAGCAGTAGGTTCATCAGGCCACAAGGACAGTAATCAAACACAACCCTACCTCACATTCAAACTTGGCAAATACACTGTGGTGTGTGTGTGTGTGTGTGTGTGTGTGTGTGTGTGTGTGTGTGTGTGAAAGGCAAGAGTAGGACATGGTAGCATTTCCATAAGTGTGCCAAGTAGAAATTGGATTGGTCACTTTAAATGCGGTTTGGTCCTAAATAATTTGGAGAGAAAACAAAGACAATACAAACCAATTGGTTAAAACTAAGAACAGTCCTGTCCTGTTTCTGTAGATCCTCTCACTGTTTCATAAAGGTCATTATAAGAATAGCATCATCATGGGATGGAGCTCTTGTTCGTGGCTGCTTGGCAAGCTTGGGTTTACCTTCTTCTCTAGAAGTACATATGATCTGCTATCCTAGAATATTTCAATAAATACTGAACTCCTAATTCTTTCATGTGCCTTCTGCATGGAACACAAATAGGCCTAGATTAAGTGGTATAGCATTACAACTTGCCTTATTAATTTAAAGAGAGTCAGGACACAGTTTGAATAATGAATCCAAAGACATTTAAAATGGTGCTCTCAATTGTTTTTAAGCTAGAAACACTGCTCCCTGCCTTTAACGATAGTCTTCTGTCTTAGTTAGGTTTATATTGCTGTGATGAACCACTGCAACCACAAACAACTCAAAAGTAAAGGGATTAATTCATCTCACACTTCCAGGTAACAGTCTACCGCTGAGGCAAAGCATGGCAGGAACTTTGGCATGAACCTGGAGGCTGAAACTGAAACAGAGGCCATGCTTACTAGCTTGCTCTCCAGGGCTTGCTCAGTTTGTCCTACCACTCAGGACAATCACCCAGTGGACTAGGTTTTACACAATCAAATATTAACTGTAGCTGTCCAGTGGCTTTGTTCAAACTGGGTACCTGAAAGGAGAGCTAGGGATGGAATAGGACAGACAGACAAGAGAGGAATGAAGCCAAAACAAAGGTCTCTGATAAAGGCTTAATGTTCAGTTTTTAGCTCTGAATACATTGGGGATAAACTCAAAGGTCCATTCTCCTGCTGGATTCTGTTGCTTAACAAGTTCAGCAGCTCAGTGGGCAGTCTGCTCAAGTCTCAGGCAGGAAGATAGAAATGTAGCGAGGCCAGGAGTGTTTAGCCAACTCAAGGCTGGGGGAAGGGCACAATTAACCAAGTCAATGTTCTACAAACTCACCTACAGGCCAATCTGAAGGAGGCAACTTCTCAGTTGAAGCACCTTCTTCCTAGAGGAACCAAGGTAGTGTCAAATGACCAAAAAGACATGTAACCAGATTATCAACACATGCTGGTAGTAAGATGACAGCTCTCTTTTTCAGATGATCTATTGTATTTGCCATTATTATTAATATTGCACCCTGTTTTTTCTTTTCTTTTCTGAAGTAACAGCCAGAGTGTCAGCCAAACATTGGCGACCCATTTGAGGCTAATTTTCTACAGTTGTGTGTATTCAGTTCTCCACCTCACACTCAATTTTGGCAAATATATAATGGGAAAATATTGGGAGACAATTTTTTTTGCGTGTGTGCAAAAGGTCAACTGGTTGCTGAAAGATTTATCACCAACTTGCAAAGGTGGAAAAGGCCTCTGCTCAAACCAAAGCTGGTCATTCAGCGGTCATTCTGTAAACTGATCATTTATTTGTATTGTGTTCACCTTCGACAGGGAGATGGGATTACATATGGTTCCATTACCTCATTGCAAGTGACTATCTCTCCACATAGTCCATTAGGGACTTCAGTATGTAGGTAGCTCATTTGAATGTTGGTTAATTCTTTGGGCTTGAAAAAAAGGTGAAATCAGGTGGAATCTTTACTATTTGAATTCATTTCAAATGAGTATCATGGCATAGTTTCTCGTCACAGAAGACATATTTCTTCCTTTCTCATCTCACCCGCTCCTAAAATAAAAGGTGGCTGGCAAAAGACACAGAAAGCTTGGAAAATCAAAGGAGGGACTATCCTGATCTGATCAAATTTAGTGGCCCCAGACTCAGGTGGCCAGTACAGGTATAGAACAGAAGTAATCCACCCTCCTCTACTTACATCGGCATGTACCCCAGGGGAGCATGTTAAACCCTAAGTGGTTATACTTTTACTCTGTAGATGAGGAAATGGAGATATAAGAGTCAGATTGTTTCCCATCATAACTCAGAGGAAAGATTCTTGCCTGACTTAAGATTCTCAAAGCAGAGCACTCTGGACTCTGAAGCCACATCTGAATTTTAATTAGGGCAGTTGTGCATAGTATTGAAGGTCTCTCTTCTCTCTTCTCCTGCCTTCTTAGAGTTAGGTAACCTCACATCAAGGTTCTGTGGATAACAATGACTCCCTTTCTTTTCTTTCTTTCTTCTTTTTTTGCTTTTGTTTTTTTTTTTGTTTTTTTTTTCGAGACAGGGTTTCTCTGTGTAGCCCTGGCTGTCCTGGAACTCACTCTGTAGACCAGGCTGGCCTTGAACTCAGAAATCCACCTGCCTCTGCCTCCCAAGTGCTGGGATTAAAGGCTTACGCCACCACTACCCAGTTGACTCCCTTTCTTTTAAAATTTTGATTGGTTGTTGTTGTTGTTGTTGTTGTTGTTGTTGTTGTTGTTTTCTAGTAGTTTGCTTTTTGTTGTTTTTGTTTGGTTGTTTTTCAAGACAGGGCTTCTCTGTGTAGCCCTGGCTGTCCTGGTACTTGCTTTGTAGATCAGGCTACTCTTAACTTAGAGATCAGCCTCCTAAGTGGTGGGATTAAAGGTGTGTGCCTCCCAGCTCTAAAATTTTGATTGTTATATTCGTATTGCTACCCCAATGGTGAACTACTAAACATTGACATTCAATTAGCACACCTTCTGTCCACCACTGATATGCAAAGCAGGAGATAGATCACAGGATCCTGATGCATTCATTCAAATTGAAATTGAAATCACACATTGGGCTTCCATGGATCTTAAGTAAATGCTGTGAAAAGAAAACTTTCTACAAGAATTCCTGAGCTCCATCAAGTATTTGGCTGTGGGTTTCTGTATCTGTTTCCATTAGCTACTGAATGGAGCCTCTCAGAAGACAGTTTTGCTAGGAACCAGCTTGCAAGCATAACAGAGTATCATTAATAGTGTCAGAGATTGGTTCTTGCCCATGGAATGGGTCTTCACTTGGCCCAGTCATTGGCTAGCCATTCCCTCAGTCTCTGTTCTATCTTTGTCCCTGCACATATTATAGGCAGGACACATTTTGGGTAGAAGGTGTTGTGGATGGGTTGGTGTCCTTATCTCTCCACTGGAAGTCCTGATTGACTACAGGAACTACCCACTTCAGGATACATATCCTCTACTGCTAGAAGTTTCAGCTAGAGTCACCTGCATAGACAACTGCCCCCCTCCCTCTATGCCCCCACTTCCTCTAACTTCTACTCTTTCTCCCCTGTTGTTCATACAAGTGGTGATCTCTGCCCATAGACCCAGATTCCTTCTTCCTCCCTGCCCTTTCCCTCTCCCATCTAATTCCCTCCATTCATCCATCTCCAATTTCTATTTTATTTCCCCTTCTGAGACAAATTCAACCATTCTCCCTTGAGCACTCATGGTTATTTGGATGGAGCTCAGGGAGTCTTGTTGAAAGAGTTGAGAGAAGCATTGAGGGACTCAAAGAGGATAGGGACTCCACATGAAGACCAACAGAGTCAATTACCCTGGATCCTTGGGGGCTTTCAGAGACTGAACTGCCAACCAAAGAGGGGACATAGTATAGACATAACCACCAACCTTCTACGTAGCAGACATGTAGCTTGGTCTTCATCCAGGTTCTCCAATAACTAGAGAGGAGGCTATCTCCAAATCTGTTGCCTGACTATAGGGATTCTGTTCCTCTAACTGGGCCACCTTGTCTGGTCTCAATGAGAGAAGATGAGCACAGTTTCTCTCTCTCTCTCTCTCTCTCTCTCTCTCTCTCTCTCTCTCTCTCTCTCTCTCTGTGTGTGTGGGTGTGTGTGTGTGTGTGTGTGTGTGTGTGTGTGTGTGTGTATGTGTGTCTGTGTCTGTGTGTCTGTGAGTGATACCCAGGGGACATCACCTTCTCAGAGGAGAAGGAGGAGGCAGCTGTGACATGGAGGTGACTGGGAAGAGATATTGAGATTTAAAGTGAATAAATAAATTAATGAAAAATAAACTATACTACCAAGGTCACTGGAACAAAGAAAGAAAGAAAGAAAGAAAGAAAGAAAGAAAGAAAGAAAGAAAGAAAGAAAGAAAGGAAGGAAGGAAGGAAGGAAGGAAGGAAGGAAGGAAGGAAGGAAGGAAGGAAGGAAGAAAGAAAGAAAGAAAGAAAGAAAGAAAGAAAGAAAGAAAGAAAGAAAGAAAGGAGAGAATTAAAAAATGGGCTCCTTTACAAGACTTAGTGAACTTCCAGAAGCCATGTTTATTTTCAAGTAGCTTTGAGCTTCTCTGAAATAATCATATAAGTTCTTCTTTGCCTCCCTACTTCACTTGCTTTCCAAGACAGCTTTGTATTGTTAATTTGGCAGAGAAACTAAAAGCAAGGGTAGGTTGTGGCTTTCAAGGTAATAAACCAAAAAACCAAAACCCAATGATTTACCTTCATCATATTTGTTTGACAGGGAAGTGGAAGTTCCACCTGAGGGGGAAATATAATCTGGAAAGCACTTGTAGTAAGAAACCTAGAAAGCCCATGCGTCATTGCTAGGGGATCATTCATCATGCAGCAACTGTTTGTATGCAACTTCCTATACCGGTGCACAGATGCCAGGGGAAACAAAATGCATATATATTTTAGTGTTGGTAATAACAATCTCAGGGCAGATTATTTAACAAATACTTCCATGAAGTTTGAGGGATATATGCATGGTTGAGACAGATCTGATGTAAGTTTCAGAAAAATAAAAGAATTCATAAATTTTCTCTTATTTAGCTCATATTTGTATAATGTTCATTCCTCTAAGAAAATCTGAGAACAATACTTTAGAATAAAGATGGGGGAAATGCTGCTACTCTCAAGTACTGGTCAATGCTGCTGCTTTCCAGAGACCATCATCCAAAGGTGAGTGCATTCATTTCTGACCATAAGTGGCTGTTTGTGGAGAGAGAGAGGGAGAGAGAGAGAGGGGGAGAGAGAGAGAGAGAGAGAATGTATTTGTGTGTTCATGTTACTAGATCAAGCTCTTATACCAAAACATGACAGAATATTGTTTCCACAAATGTGTTCTGAAAAGTAGAATTTCTAGGTGGTTTGGCAGGGTTTCAGTTAAAGGCCTCTTCCCAGCTTGCAGACAGCTCTCTTTTTTAGTGTGTACTCATGTTATAGAGAAAAAGACAATTCCAGTGTTTCTCCTTTAAAGTAGAGCACCAGCTACATCAGTTCATACTTCATTCTGTAGTCTGAACTTTATCTTTATGACTTCTTTATAGGCTTTTTGCTCAAATAGAGTCCTATTGTGAGATGCAGCTTCAACTCATGGATTTGGGAGGTAGCACATCCATTCTACAACTGTGATATATATATATATATATATATATATATATATATATATATATATATAATTTGTTTATATGATAGATATAGATGTCTCTCACATGGAACACATTGGCACAAGACTGGGAAATAAAAAGAATCATTTTCCTTTGATGGCAACTCTTTAGGTTGCCCACTCCAATCTTCTTAGTATATAGACAAAGTTAAACCATCTGTATGATGGTGGTTATATTTTCGTTTTGTTTTCATTCATTTCAAGACACTTACTCATGTCTGCCTAATAGATAAGCTATCCCCGCCCCTCCCCCCCCCAGCTGCTCCACAGGCAAGAAATGCTAAGGCAATAGAGAAAAGATGGTGGGGTGAGGGATGCCAGTGGAGAGTTTGAGAAAGGCAATACTGGCTAAAACTGTACAGTTGAACCACTCATGTATATATTTTAATGACTATAAAAGACTGCCTTTTATTGATTTTAGGGTCAAACATTTGTACTCTTGGTGAATAGAAGAAAAGCAAAGCAAGTGAATGTGCCCAAGCAATGAGAGCTGTTTGTGACAGAAGCATTCTCGTGTAAAAACCATGGCTCCAGCCACTAATGTGTTGTAGCTCTAGCCTATGGCAGGCTGGGCTCAAGTATAAATCTTTCCTGATTAATTAGCAGTCTGATGGTTGAATCTTTCTGGTAACAGGTTTAGTTAAAGCTCAGAGTTCCTTGCCACAAAATTGTCCTTTGTATTAAAGACAACACACCTGGAAAAAAGGATGCTGAAACTTTCAACTTCAAATTTCAGATTGGCATAAGTCAAAAGGACTCCAGGGAAGGATAGTTTTTTTTTTTAAAGTAAGAATTGCATATTCCACATCTGTTTTCAATAAGACTTATGTCAAATAATTTTATTATTTGACAAAAGCAATTCACAAAATTACTTGTTTTTTTTATACATATAGAATGCCTTGAAATGTCATTAAAATTCACCTATGACCACATACACATAACATAACACCTGTCCAGAGTGTTAGATCAAATGAGAAAACAGGGAACAAGGGCTCGTGAATAGAAAGGAATTTGCCATGCTGCAAGAAGGAGATGAAATGTTGATGCTTATCTGAGCATTCCTGTTTCCACCAACCATGAGAGAAACAGTCTGCTAAAATACCCTTCCTGTTAATGCAATTGAAACATATCCCCAGAAAATCAGAGATAAAAAAAAAAAATGTTGGAGTGCTCAAATTAGAGCCATCCCCAGAGTAGTAAGGAAATAGCAACAAAGGACACAGCTAAGAAAGCAAATTTCCAGACAAAAACAGAAACTAAATCAGTGTAAATTTTTGGTCCGTTTCACACCTTTCAAATCAATGAAGATATACTTTTAAAATATACAGGTAAGAATGTGTAGTATTTGGAGATAGTACTACTTGGATATCCAACTTTCTGGACAGCTTGCTAGGTCTGTTTAAGTATAGCATGAGTTACTTCTCATTACCATGACCATTTTCCAGGGTTATAATTAAAGTGTGCAGCTGTGAAGAGTAAAGCACGGGGTCCTTTCTAGGACATAGTGCAAGCTTGTTACTGTCTAGACAGCAGTCCTACACCCCTGAGGCTCTTCCAGTTGTGATGCAAGTTCTCTCTGTATGTACTGAAAATCTATATTAGTTCATCTATATGGAATCATCTTCTTGAGACTCATGAGGAACAGAGATGGTGTATGTGGCTGTTCATATTGCTTGTTATGGTTCAAAAATATGAGAGAGAGAGAGAGAGAGAGAGAGAGAGAGAGAGAGAGAGAGAGAGAGAGAGAGAAGAAATTAGACCGTATTTATCACCCTACACAGAATTAGATCCAAGTGTATCAAATGTCTCAATTTGAATATTGAAACACAAAAACTTCTAGAAAGAAAATATAGACTGAACCCTACAAGATTTATGTATAGGAAAGTAATTCCCGAACAGGACTGCATTTGCCCAGGAATGAGAACCAATAATTGACAACTAGAACCTCATTAACTAAAAATCTTAGATATAGCAAAAGAAACAATCAGTGGAGTGAAGAGGGAACCCATAGAGTGGGAGAGAATCATTTCCAGCTGTACATCTGACAGAGGATTAATATCCAGAATATACAAAGAACTCTAAAAGCAAAGAGAGAGTCAATGTAACAAATGACCCAATTAAAAATGGTATAGATCTAAATGGAGAGTTTTCAACAGAAGTAACAAAATGATTAAAGTATTCCTTAAAAGTGTTCATCATCCTTAGTGATTAGGAAAATGAAATTGAGAACAATAGTATAATTTCATTTCTCAGTGATAATGGCTAGTATCAACAGAACATCTGACAGCAAGTGCTGGCAAAATAATGGAAAAAGTGGAACACAGACATAGGACACTTCTTCCTTAAAATCTCTCAGTGTTTCATAGTACCTATAAAATGGCCATATACGTAAATCCTGCATACTGTCCCTGTTTAAGTTTGTGTCTAGCTGTCCTCCTTGTGTTTCTTTCCAGACTCATTTCCCACTGTTACTTTATGGCATAAATTCATTTCAACTCTTCAGGCAAATGTTTTCTTCAAGAATCATATCCTGTATGATATATATACATAACTGCTTCTCCAAGTTTAATTTCCTCCTTGGAGTCTATATTAGACCATAGACATATCATCAGAATGTGTGATACCTAAAAAGTTTTATAGCTTTTCTGTTTGGCTGTGAATACTCTGAAGACATAAATCATATTATTTACATTCATATTATCAACTTGTAGCCACACACAGAGAGAAACTACAATTCACACACGAGGAACAATAATAAATACAACTAAAAAATTGCAAACTCTGAGTTTGGAGCATTTCCAAGTTCATAGCATCTCATGATAGATACTCAGTTATCATTAACATTTTGCTACTCAAAGGAAAATAAAACTAGAGGTGGTGATTTCTATTTGCAGAGAATGTAGCTTTAGAAATGCTCCTCTTCATATCAGTTCAGTTTCCATCTCTGAGAAAACACCTTGGGAAAATCAGTATCACAGGGACACCAGCCAACAGGATAGTTTCATTCCTCTTTAACATAATATTCATCATAAGCATATATTGTGAGACTGTGCATGCTAAGAGTTGCTTCAAAGGCCCATTGGACTTGCAAACTTTATATGCCCCAATATAGGGGAATGCCAGGGCCAAAAGAATGGGAATGGGTGGGTAGGGAAGTAGGGGGGGGTAATGGGGTACTTTTGGGATAGCATTGGAAATGTAATTGAGGAAAATATGTAATAAAAAATATAAAAAAAAATAAATAAAAATAAAAAAAATGGTAAAAAAAAAAGAAGCAATAAAGCTTTTGCTGCAGAAGAATTAAAAAAAAAAAGAGTTGCTTCAAGTCCTTTCTAAATCTAAAATAAAAGATGTTATGAAGGACATCTGGATAAGACTTCATCCTGTACTTCTTGGCATCCACAATAGTGTCTGAGTTTGGTGACTGTATATGGGATGGATCCCCAGGTGGGGCAGTATTTGGATGGTCTTTCCTTCAGTCTCTGCTCCACACTTTATCTCCTTATTTGCTCCCATAAGTATTTTGTTCCCATTTCTAAGAAGTACTGAAACACCCACACTTTGGTCTTCCTTCTTCTTGAGCTTCATGTGGTTTGTGAATTGTATCTTGGGCATTTTGTGGATGCCAAGAAGTGCATGGTGACAGGAGCCTGATATAGCTCTCTCCTGAGAGACTCTGTCAGAACCTGACAAATACAGAGGTGGATGCTGGTAGTCAATCACTGGACTGAGAACAGGGTTCCCCATGGAGTCCCCAATGGAGGAGTTAGAAAAAGGGACCAAAAGAGCTGAAGGGGTTTCAAACCCATAGAAAAAAACAACAATATCAAGCAACCAGACCCCCCCACACACAGCTCCCAGGGACTAAGCCATTAGCCAAGGAGTATACATGGCTCCTTTTCCTTTTCTTTCAACTCATTCATCTTTAAAGAGGCTTTAAAGAGGAAATAAAGAAAGAAATACAGGAAAATACAATCAAACCAGTGAAGGAAAGGAATTTCAAGAACTGAAAATGGAAATAGAAACAATAAAGAAAACACACAAAAAAGTGAGGAAATACTGGAGGCTGAAAACCTAGGGAAGAGAACAGGAACTGCATCACCAACAGAATACAAATATGGAAGAGAGAATCTCAGGGATAGAAGTTAGAATTGAAGAAAAGGATGCAACAGTCAAAGAAAATGTTAAATTCAAATAGTTTATTGCACAAAACATCCAAGAGGACTAGGACACTGAAAAGACCAAAGTTACAAACAATATGAATAGAAGGAGAAGAGTCCTAGTTACAAGCCCCAGAAAATAATATCAACAAAATCATGTAAGAAAAATTTCCTAACCTAAAGAAAGACAAACACAAAAGGCTGCAGAATACCAAATGGATTAGACCAGAAAAGAAATTCCTCCAACCATATAATAATCTAAACACCTAATGTACAGAATAAAGAAAAAATATTAAATGGTTCAGGGAAAAATTCAAGCAGCACACAAAATCAGACCTCTCAGAATTACACCCAATTTCTCAGCCAAGTCTCTGAAAGCCAGAAGGGTCAGGGCAGATGCCTTGCAGACTATAAGAGACCACAGATGTCAGCCCAGACTATTATCACTGCAAAACTTTGAATCACAATAGTTGGAGAAAAACAGATATAACATGACAAAACCAAATTTAAACAATATCCATTAACAAATCATACCCTACAGAAAATACTAAAAGGAAACACCAATGCAAGGAGGCTAACTACACCAATGAAAACACAAGAAATAAATAACCCCTCACCAGCAAACCAAAGAAAGGGGTTCACACACACACACACACACACACACACACACACACACACACACATACACACACACACACACACACTACCACTACAACATCAAAATAATAAGAATTAACAATTACAGGTCATATCTCTCAACATCAATGGGCCCAATTCTGCAATAAAAAGACACAGGCTAAAAGAATGGATGTGAAAACAGGATCTATCATTCTGCTGCATACAAGAAACACACTTCAGAAATAAAGGTAGATATTACCTCAGAGTAAAGGGCAGGAAAAAAGGTTTTCCAAGGAAATGGACCCAAGAAACAAGCTGGAGTAGCCATTCCAATATTTAATAAACACACTTTCAATAAAAACTAATCAAAAAAGATGGAAAAGGACATTTCATACTCATCAAAGAAAAAATCCACAAGGATGATATCTGAATTCTGAAAAACTGTACTCCAAATGCGAAGGTACCCACTCATAAAGGAAACATTATTAAAGATTAAATCACATATCAACTCCCACACATTAATAGTGGGAGATTTCAACCTCCAACTCTCACCAGTGGACTGGTTATTCAGACTGAAACAAAGAAATAATGAAACCATCAGATGATATGAGTTAAAAGTACCTAATAGATTCTAGAGAACAGCCCATATAAACACAAAACAATATACCTTCTTCCTAGTACTCCATGCATCCTTCTCCAAAATTGAATATACAGTCAGTCACAAATCCTCAATGGATACAAAAAAAATTAAAATAATCCCTTGTATCTTATTAGACCACCATGCATTAAAGCTGAAATTCCACAATTGAAACAACAAAAAGCCTACAAATTCATTGAAACTGGACAGTTATCTACTAAATGACTACTGGGTTAGGAAAGAAATGAAGAAAGTAAAAACTTTCTAGTATTCGATGAAAATGAAGGCACAAAATACCCAAACTCTGGGGACACAATGAAAGCAGCTGAGAGGAAAGTTCATAGTATTAAGTGCCTTTATAAAGAGATTAGAGAGATTATGCTATGCTAGCAAATGAAAAGCACACCTGAAAGCTCTAGAACAAAAAGAAGCAAACACATCCAAAAAGAGCACACAGCAAGAAATAATCAAACGCCATGCTGAAATTAATACATTAGAAACAGGAAGAGCAATACGAAGAGTCAATGAAACCAAGAGCTAGTTCTTTGAAAAAAAAAAAATCAACAAGATAGACAAACCTCTATCCAACCTAAGTAAAATGCAGAGAGACAGTATCCAAATAAACAAAACCAGAATGAAAAGGGAGATGTAAAAAAAGAAACTGAGAAAATTTACAAAATCATTTTGTCTTACTTCAAAAGCCTGTACTCCACAGAATTGGAAATTTTTTAATGAAATGGATGGTTTTCTTGATAGATACCACTTACCAAAAAGTTAAATCAAGATCAGAGAGACAATTTAAATAATCTTATAACTTCTAAGGAAATAGAAGCAGTCATTAAGAATCTCACAATAACAACAACAACAACTCTTGTGTGCACCCGACTCGCCATCAAGAACGACGCTGCAACAGGATCCTTCTGCACACGTTTATTGGGAGAGCTTGATTGCAGAGGCGAAGAGACCCCAAGCCCAGAACTGGTGCTGCTTATATAGGCCTAGGAGAGGCGTGTCTCACACCCGGATTGGTTATGCATGGGTTATGCTTACCACCTCATTTGCATGTCTCACATCTGATTGGTTAACTTGTCTCTCATCTGATTGGTTAACTTGTCTCTCATCTGATTGGTTAATTCTCAAAACCTCATCTTGGCAAAATAACTTTACTGCCTATGTATGCGTGGTGGCCAGCGGTAGCCAGCACCACCCTGCAACGGCACATGTGGCTTCCCACAAACAACAAAATGCCCAGGGCTAAATTGTTTTAGTGTAGAATTCTATCAGACTTTCAAAAAAGAGCTAATATCAATCCTCCTAAAATTTCCCATAAAATAGAAACAGAAGGAATATTGCCAAATTATAAGGCCACAGTCACCCTGTACATAAACCACACTCAAGACTCAGCAAGAGAACAGAATTTCAGACCAATTTCTCTTGAGAACATTGATACAAAAATTCTCAGCAAAATACTCTGAAACTGAATCCAAGAAGAAATCCTCCACCATGATCAAGTAGGCTTCATCTTAGGAATTCAGGGTGTTTCAATACACCAAAAATCATCAAAGTAATCCAACATATAAGCAAAATGAAAGAAAAAAAATGACACCATCATCTCACTATTTGCTGAAATAGCCTTTGACAAAACCTTTATGTTAAAGTCTTGGAGAGATCAGGGATACATAACATACTTAAACATAAAAGAGGCAATATACAGCAAGATATCATCCAACATTAAATTACATGGAGAAAAAAATAAAGCAATTCCACTAAAATCTTTAACAAAACAAGGCTTCCCACTCTCTCAATATCTATCTAACTTACTACTTGAAGTTCTAGCTAGAGCAATAAGATAACAAAAGGAGACCAAGAGGATAAAAATTAGAAGGGAAGAAGTCAAAGTATTTCAATTTGCAAATTATATGATAGTATACATCATATATGAGATAGGAGTACAAACTTATACAACATCTTTGGAAATCAATTTGGTGATTTCTTTTTCAGAAAATTAAGAAGACTTCTACCTCAAAAGCTAGCTATAACACTTCTGGTCCCCAAAAATTCTACTAGAGAATTCCTTCAGCTGATAAACCCCTTCAGCAAAGTGACTGGATAAAAAATTAACATGAAAAATTCAGTAACCCTTCTTTCACAAATGATATATAGGCTAAGAAAGAAATTAGTGAAACAATATCCTTCACAATAGATTCAAATAATATAAAATATCTTGGTGCAACTCTAAGCAAGTAAAAGACATATTACAAGAACTTCCAACTGCTAAAGAAATAAATTGTAAGCCGGGCGTGGTGGCGCACGCCTTTAATCCCAGCACTCGGGAGGCAGAGGCAGGCAGATTTCTGAGTTCAAGGCCAGCCTGGTCTACAAAGTGAGTTCCAGGACAGCCAGGGCTATACGAAACCCTGTCTCGAAAACCAAAAAAAAAAAAAAAAAAAAAAAGAAATAAATTGTAGAAGATAGAAAGATCTTCCATGCTCATATATTCATAGGATTAACAGAGTGAAAATAGCCATCTTATCAAAAACAATCTACAGATTCAATGTAATTTTCATCAAAATTTTAACACAATGTTTTACAGACTTTAAAAGAGTAATTCTCAACTTCATATGGAAAAACAAAAAACCCAGAATAGCTGAAACAATCCTTAAAAAAAAAAATAAAACAACAACAACAACAAAAACCCCTGGAGAAATCACCATCACTGATTTCAAGCTGTACTACAGAGCGATAGTAATAAAAGTGAATGGTATTGAGATAAAAGAAGACAGGTTGATCAATGTTATAAAATCAAAGACTCAGAAATAAACACACCCATCTATGATACTTGATTTTTGACAAATAAGCAAAAACTAAACAAAGGAAAAAAAGAAAGCATATTCAGCAAATGTTGCTACTCTAACTGGATTAAAATAGATCCATATTAATCACCCTGCACAAATCTCAAGTACAAGTGGATCAAAGACCTTAACAGGATACACTACATCTAATAAAAGAGAAAATATGCATCTGTATTGAACATATTGACACAGGAGTTAACTTCTTGAACAGATCAACAATTAATAAATGAAACTGAAAAGTTTCTGTAAGGCAAGGGACACCATCAATAAGACAAAACAACAATCCAAAGAAAGGGAAAAGATCTTCGTGAACTCTGTATCCAACAGAGGCTAATGTCCAGAAAAGATAATGAACTCAAGAAATTAAACACCAAGAACCAAAATAACTCAATTAAAAAGTGGGGAATAGAGCTAAACAGAGAATTCTCAACAAAGGAATCTCTAATGGTCTAGAAGCACTTAAAGAAATATTCAAAGTCCCTAATCATCAGGGAAATGCAAATTAAAATGACCCTGAGATTGTATCTTACACCAGTCAGTTCAAAAATTCAAGTATCAGCACATCAAGGTTCTAGAGCAAGGGGAACATTCCTCTTTTACAGGTAGGAATGAAAACTTATACAACCTCTTTGGAAATCATTTTGTTGGTTTCTCAGAAATTTTGAACTACTTCTACCTAAAGACCTAGACATATAACTCTGCTCGACATATATATATATATATATATATATATATATATATATATACCTAAAAGATGCTCCACCATACCACAAGGACACTTGTTCAGCTACATTCATGAAATCTTTATTCATCATAGCCAAAAACTAGAAACAAGTTAGCTATCCCTCAACTGAAAAATGGAGAATTAAAATAATGTCCTATAGTCTATCTGACAAAATGTGATGAAGCTAGAAATTAACAAGAGAAACAACAGAAAATAAATGCGGTCATGGAGACTAAATAACATCCTGTTGAATGATGACTGGATCAGTGAAAAAAGAGTTAAAAAATTAAAAGTTCCTAGAGTAAAATGTAAATGGAGACAACATACTCAAACACACAATGAAGGCATTCATTCTTAAGAGGGAAGATTGTAGCTCCAAGTGTCTTGTTCTTTTTTGTTTGTTTTGTTTTTATTTTTGTTTTTAAATAAAAAGGTCTTAAAGGGCCTGATGATGCACCATAACTCATTGGAAACAACAAAAATAGTAAATGAATATCAAAAACTATAGATAGGGAGAAATAACACAGATAACAGAAGAAGTTAATGAAACACAAACTAACTAAAAACAAAAAGAAAACACAATTAAAAATAAATCAATGAAATCAAAAGATATTTCTTTTTTTTTTTTCTTCCTTTTTGGTTTTTCGAGACAGGGTTTCTCTGTATAGCCCTGGCTGGCCTCAAACTCACTTTGTACAAGAGGCTGCCCTCAAACTCAGAAATTCGCCTGCCTCTGCCTCCAGAGTGCTGGGATTAAAGGCGTGTGCCACCATGCCCAGTTCAAAATATATTTCTTTGAAAAGGTGAGGATATAGAGATGACATTGACCAAACTAACCAAATGAAAAAAATAATTTTTCTGTGCTCACTTATTTTCATCATAGAATCCACATTAGGAAAGAAGGAATTTAGGTGCATGCTTTGTGCTTATTATGCTCCTAGGTACAAAATCAGGACGTTTTATTTCCCTGATTTTTCACAATAAGAAGAGGACAAAGCCAAGGCTTGTAAGATGGCTCAGTGGTACAGTTGCCCTCTGTCAAGCCTGATATTCACTTGAATTTGATCCCCAGAACCATATGGTAGAAAAATAGAACTTATTTCCACACATTGTCTGACATTCATACATGCACATAGGCATATGTATGTTCATACACATCCAATTAATAAATGTAGTTCATTTCCCAAAAAGCCACAGCCATAATTTATCCCAGTGCTTCTTCAACTTTAAATTTGATTGAGGGTGCAAAACTGGGAAGTCTGGAGGATACTTTATTTAACTGTTTGGGTGTGAGGGCATTTGGTTATCAGTTTCCTAGGAAATGCATTGTGTTCTGAGGAATTATCAGCCTGTCCTTTTCGTCATTAAGTAGAGATTCTGTGATTCTCTCATTACTTACACATGAATTTAGTGAGCTGTAATAACACCCCAAGATCCAATCTCAACTTTCTTTTATCCAGCTATGAAAGGATAACATCCCCACCTTGGGATCTTGGCAGCATCCTTCGGACATGGGTAATATTCATTCCTGACCTTTGAATAAAATGGCTATCAGGCAGCAAAGGATTCTACAGTCATGGAAGAGTAAACCGGGAAATCTTCTTTCACCCACTGGGACAACAGATAACTCAGCCAAGAAACACCTAAGTTGTGCTTTATGGATCTTGAACTCAGTGAAGGCTGTGGTTGGAAATGTTCAAAGCATCAAACTATACAAAGCATCAAATCCTACAAAATACAGCAAAGTGAAAAAGATGAGTTCTGGCTGATCCAGAAACACCTTGTCAGAGAATGGACAAAGAATTCAAGATCTCTTGGCTGGTTAGAGCAACATCTAGAATAATCACAAACTTCTCTCCATGGTTCCTTTCAGAATCTTTGCAACCAAACCATGAAGTTTTGTCCAAATTGTATAGGTTATTCTTCTGTTGAGTCAGGATTTTAGTCTCCTTTTTATAGCCATTAACTTCTAAAGAAGCAAGAAGGATAAATTGTTAACAGAATGGCAAAATTACTATTATATGAACATAAGTGTGTATCCAGAAAATGATGCAAACTTAGTTTTACCAGTTCATTTGCCAGACACAGCCCATCCTTCAAATTCTTTCCTGGTCTTTCTACATAATGTTATGTGAGAAAAGAAGAAATTTACTAGGCTGTATCATTCAAAATGTACTCAATTAGAGTCCTAGAAAAAAAGGATCATTTTTCCTTTGAAAATAAATGCACTCATTGAAACACAATCTTGTTTAGGTAATTTGTGAACCACTTATGAAGTTTTCCCTCTTAAGCATGATTGAAAACATTATAGGACTTTAGATGAGTCTGTTATTAAGGCTGGTCTAATATTGCCTTAACAATGGGGACATGGAAGGCTATTGAACAATATCCCCAATGAGATACTTTGAGGCAGAGCCACTGGCCTATACCAGGTTATATCAAATGTGAATGAGGGAACAAAAATTACCCTCTTTCTATTTCTTAGTGGAAGGGCCCTGAGGGGGGAGTGCAGACACACCTCACCAGAAGATACATTAAAGAATTACTCATGTGTCTTCTGTAGAGAAAAATACTTAGATCCTGTGGTGGGGTAGTGGCTTGAAATCACAGAGGATGAGATTAGCAGAACAGGGGAAACAAAGCATTCTCACTAAGTGCTACATAAAACATACTGTTTTACAATGTGATCTTTCTGATTAAGTTCCAGCCATAAGGTTTAGTTCACTTTTCCAGAAGACCCTTTAGAAGCCAAGACTCAGAGCCTACCTTTTTATTGATTAGCAGTCAGTCTGTTCACCAAGTGAAGATTACATTACCTGATTTTAAAATGATTATAAACATTTTATAAGCTTAAGTGATGGGGATGTAGTTGTGTAGAGTACTCGCTCAGCGTACTTGGGTTGATGTTCAGCACTGAAAAAAGTTAAGTTTACATTTGTGCAAGGTTTTTATGCTTCTCCTTTGACTTAATGAGGCTTTCTTTCTATGCAGAAAGAACTTCCAAGCAAAAACTAGGCATATAATATATACATGTATTCAGAAAGAGCAATACAAATCTGTTTTGACTATAAGTGCTTTATTGACAGGAAATGGATACCAAAGTCTTCAGAAGAGAGAGATAGTACAATATTTTGGTATCTCCATAACAACCAAAACCACTCTATAGTATATGGAAAGCTTTCTGCAGCTCCCCAGTGCCATTTGTTTAGTATGGCATCTGTTGACCCCGGAAGCATTACCTCTAGCATTATAGTAAAGGACAAAGACTCACAGAGCTAAGATATGACCTGATCAAGACTGAAGTCAGTCAAATGCAAATGGCCAGAATAAACTTGTGTTTGACATTCTTTCAAAAGGTCAAAATAGAGAGTAGCATGAAACAATGCTGTATTTGACTCTTCATATTTTAAATTCTACCATGATGCTTTGTAACTGTTTCTAGAGTTTCTAGGTTCAAGCAGGAGTGTAAAGAAACAGTAGATACCATAGACTGCATTACCCAGGGGTCAATGCTAGGATACTGATACATGGATATGTGGGAATAATACTTCTACATTCTCATCTCACAGAATGCCACTTCACATGATTAAAATTTGTAGGCAAATTAATTTGTATGGGATTATTCTGTTTCATTTAACTCAGCATTCTTCAGAGAAACATGAAAACAGCCATGCAGTAGAAACTGGCTGAAGGTAAAGCATGGAAGCTTATGTCCCTGTTTAAGTGACAGAGAAAGTCCTACCCTAAAAGCAGAGAATAAATAGATGGTGAGAAACAAACTGAATTCCAATATCCAGGGAGGCAATGAATGAGTTGGACTGAAATATGTTAAAATTGAGAATAGCAAATTAAATAAATAAATAAATAAATAAATAAATAAATAAAATCATGAAGAACATTGACCTCAATCTCATTATAAAGTTAAATGATACATGTTCTTGGTGATTAAGTCAAAGAGCTTAGCAACAATCCTCAGTTAGGCAACCAACAATGTTTCTATATGACCCAAAATGTCTCTTATTCTTGGGCACAAAAACAAAATTCTTGGAAACAAAATGAGCCAGTACATACATGTGAGAATAATTAAATTATGACTATGTAAATTTGAGCTGGGTGTAATACACAAGAGAGAAGTTATAATATTACCAGGCAGCTTAATTGTAACATGTCAAATTTGCAGAAAATCTGTAGCTGATGCATCAATGCATCTCGCCTGATTTGTCAGCTTCTTCTTGGCCACTACTCTAAGGAAGAGAACTAGAAATAAGCTTCCCTCCAGATGATCCTCCTGGAAACCTGCCTGAAACAGTGCCATGTGGATGTGAAATAAAACGTCCCACCCAGATAGGACAGAACAGTCTCCAGGAGCTGACCTGTGACACACCTATCTAACAAGAACACTGAACTCAGTCACATGTCTTATCAAATGTCAACCTGGAGTCATTGTGTGATCAGCCCAGGAAAAGCCAACTGATCCGCCCTTTCCCCCATTGGATCACATACTGTTTTCATGACACTGGCTGCTTTATTTTTCCTGCCTAGAGCTTCCTAATGGCAAGGCAAGTGTGCTGTCTCCTCTGGCAGAGTTCATTATGCTTGTACATTATTGCAGTGTGGGGAGAGAGGGTAGAGGAGCTCTTTGAAGGAATCTGTGAGAAGCTGCTGAGGATTATCAGTGAACAAGACCCACTGATCTAGATAGTACTAAATGTGAAGGTTCTACAGACACCAACTATTCACTTGAAGTCCAGAGAGTAGCAGGCACCCTATGTCACTTCTATTTTGGGCCTTGAGTATGTTTGGTGAGTTGAGTTTTCATGCCCCTCTTTGGTATTATAATGTATGGAGCAACGTGAATTCTAAGGGATGCCACATAATGGATTATTGATTTCAAAAGTGAAAACAAGAGAGATATGAAAGCGCTAAAAGATGAGGCAGTTTAAGCAAAGGCCCACATTTCACCTTTAGCAAGGGAAAGGAGATGGCTGTATATGACCCCACCTGTTTGCAGAGCACTCATTTGCAGAGTGTCCTATCTTGGCAGGCAGCTCAGCATTCAAAATATTCAAAACACATTGAATTGCATAAACTTTATATAGTTAAAACATTTGAGATCATTTATGTTTTCTAATTATTTTGAATCCACTATCTAATTTAGAGTGACCCAATATGTGGAAGATGGGACTGAAGGAATCCTGTTCAGTTACAGTAAATCACTATAGAGTTATTGCCAATAACACAGATATGTGTACAGTATATTCCCTGTCTTAAAATTTCTAATCTTTTAGCAATAAACAAACATTCCACTTCAGAATTCTTGTGGTAATACTTCTCAGAATTGCCTCCTAGATAAACTGTCACATCACCAGTGATGTGTGAGTCTGTCTGAAACATACATGTTTGTAGACATTAGAAGTTTTGAGGGGCTCGTTAGAGCACCTGGAAGTCATGCTTCCTCTGAGTGTTGTGGGACTGGGTACGGAGCTAGTGCCCAAGGTCTGCTCAGGGCACTGGCTCAAGACCAGAAGGAACCCTGACAAATACAGGAGCAGATGCTCACAGCCAACCATTGGACTGAGCAACGGTCCTCAATGGGGTCCCCAATGGAAGAGTTAAAGAAAGGACTGAAGGAGCTGATGGGGTTTGCAACCCCGGAGGAAGTACAGTAATATCAACCAACTAGGAATCCGCCCCACCACCCCCCTGCCTCCGAGGTCTCAGGGACTAAGGCACCAACCAAGGAGTTCATGTGGAGGGACCCATGGCTCCAGCTGTATATATGGCAAAGGATGGCCTTGCTAGACATCAATCAGAGGAGAGGCCCTTGTTCCTGTAAAAGCTAGATGCCCCAGTATAGGGGAATTCAAGGGCAGGATTGCTGGAGTGGGTGGATGGGATAGGAAACACTCTCATAGAAACAGGGGAGGGAGGATGGGATAGGAGGTGGGGAAAGCAATGTGATGGCATGCTAAGAAACTCCTACACACACAGACATACACAGACACACACACACACACAATACATATACAAGGTAATGCTGAAGTTTTTATTAAAATGGAGCAAATATCCATATGTAGTATACAGATTAGGGAACAAAATTTATTCCAAATGCTTTCAAGTTGATGTGTCATGTATGTGCAATGTATATCTTTTAAAATATTTTTGTGACAAGAATATATGTACTCAGAATTTTCAAAATTTTTAGGTCCTTGAGGCATTTGAAAGTAGTTATAGTATCTGCAGTGTGTATGCATTATACAGAAACTTGCATATTTTAAAATACATTACTTGAAACTAAACAAAATGGAGAATAACTCTAAAGGCTCTTATGGAGCTCTACTTACAAGTGCTGATACCATTTCTTTTTGTACATTCCATGGCTCATGGAAGAAGAAACTCATGCTAGAACAGAAGACAGATACAACACAAGATTATTGCAAGTCCTAACTTCAAAAGAAATTTGAGATTACCAGAGAACCAGACTTTGAGTACAATTGAGGTGCTGTGATCTTTGTGGAAAGCTATTTTCTCCATCTCCCAAAGGACTTATAAGCTAGAGGTCATCACAGGTAGTCAAGCAATGAGGTGTCAAAGGTTTTTGGTGGTTCAGGACCAGAGTTGACACTAAGTTTGTGTGTGGACAAGATCCTGGTCTAAATGGAATGATGGAGAAAGTCATCCCTTTACAAGATCTTGGCAAACCATTTTGCAATGAGTTTGAACCTTGATCATGGTGGCCATTCCTTTTTAAAGACTTCACCATGCTGCTATACTAATGAACTGAAAAAGTAGAACAGCTAGCAGAGAACCAAACTGTAAAATCTATGTTCTCTTTGGCATTTGGTTTTTTATTCAGAATTATGGGTTCTAGTAAGAAACTCTGGGATTTCCAGATTGATTTAAAAAAGCAAACCAGCTGAAAGCCATGGCTTGTGTTTTGCCAGCAGAGAAAGAATGTAAATGAATACTTTCCCATAATTAAACTGTCACTGGAGGCATACTTCTTGGCAGAGAAGTTCCCTTGTTTTCCACTGGATACATGCTGTCATATTTCATGATTTTATCCACAGACCAATTATTGGAGTTAGGCCTCTGCACAAGCAATAAGTGAAGGCTGAGGTGGAGGCATATAAACTGCTTAGTTGAGCACTGATGACATACTTCAGCAGACAGACAGAGTCCCTTGAAAACTGTTGGGAAATAACCTTTGCTAGAAATCTTGATCTAGCCTTTGTGGATTGATAAAGTAATTGAGTAGAAACACATGGAAAGACTGTGTTCATCAGCTTTCTGTTACTATAGAAAATACCCGAGACAACCAACTTAGAAATGACAAGGATGTATTTCAGCTTCAGGAACAAGAAATGCATGTTCCTGTTGTTTTGGAATCCTTAGTAAGGCATCTCACCTTGGTGAGATTCTACAGGAATGCATGTTCCTGTTGTTTTGGAATCCTTGGTAAGGCATCTCACCTTGGTGAGATTCTACAGGTGGTCATATGTATTCACCTCATGGCCCAAAACCCAAAGAGTAAGTCTGAGGAACATATAGGAGCTAAACACTAATTATTTCCTTCAAAACCATGCCACTGATGATAAAGCAAACCGCCTCTATCATGTCCCACATCTGAAAGCTGCCACCATCTCCCATTAAAACCGAAAGCTAAGGACCATGTGTTACGTGAGATGTCTCCATGGGCTAATGAGCTTGAGCCCTTGGCCTTCCACTTATGGCACTGTTTGGGGAGGTCATGGAGCCTTTAAAACACAGGGCCCAGTTAGTGGCAATCAGTTACTAGAAGCAGGACTTCAGGATGCTGCCTCCCTGCTGGCTGCCATGCCTTCCTTGATTGACCTGTTGCCATTCTTTCCTGAGTGTGATAGATTCCAGTTCTCTGGAACTGTGAGCCTGAGCAAATCCTTTTGTCCTGAAGTTATTTTTTTGTTAGTGTGTTCTATCACAGCAAAGGAAACTTAGCTAATACATTAAACTCTCATTGTAACAAACTGAAGGTGGGTGTGGGTGGATCACCAAACAGAATCCAAAGTCAAAGAGTAGCAAAAATATAATAATGATTAAAAGCCAAATAAGTGAAGAAGATAATAATAATAATAGATAAAAAAAAAACTAATCAAAATAGAGTTTGGCTCTTTGAAAAGTTTTTTTTTTCTTGACTAATGAATTTAATAGGCCTTTAACTAGCAAGCTACCAACTAAAGAATATACATGGGCTAGTCTTTGACTCCTGCTACATATCTAGCAGATGACTGCCTTATCTGGCCTCAGTGTCAGGGTCCTGTGGAGGCTTGATGCCTTAGAGAAGGGGGATACTAGAGTTTTAAAAAGAAAACTCAAATTATGAAATTTGGAGTAAACATGGATGTATTCTCACTTATATTAGATTAAAGGTCAGTGTTCACAATCTAATTATGTATCTGTGGTAGTTTGAATTAGAATGGCCCCCATGGGATCATAGGTCTGAATGCCTTGTCACCAGCGAGTGACTCTATTTGGGTATGTACCCTTGTAGGAGGAGGTGTGTCACTGGATGTGAGCTTTGAGGTTTTAAATACCCTAGTCAGGTCCAGTGTCTCTGTCTCTCCCCACTACCTTCAGATCTTGACAGAGAACTCCCAACTACCTCTAGCACCACATCTGCCTATGTGCTTCCTTGTTTCCCATAGTGATGACAATGAACTAAACCTCTGAACTGTAAGCCATCCCCAAATTAAATGGTTCCTTTATAAGAGTTGCTGTAGTTATTGTGTCTCTTCACAGCAATAGGACACTGACTAAGACAGCAGCCATAATGGGAAAAGTCCTAGAAAATTCAAACTTAAAATAACCAAGAAGAAATAGAAAATACTAATATACCTATAAATTCTAAGTATAGCATTGTGGCACACGCCTTTAATCCCAGCACACTCAGAAGGCAGAGGCAGGCGGATTTCTGAGTTTGAGGCCAGCCTAGTCTACAAAGTGAGTTCCAGGACAGCCAGGGCTATACAGAGAAACCCTGTCTCGAAAAACCAAAAAAAAAAAAAAAAAAAGTCTAAGTATATTAATAGGTGATTTAATAGTTTATATTTTTAGTTATCTGGACTGGGAAAATGCCATGCAAAGGAGAGGACTTAAATTCAGATCCCATGTAAAGCTGGATACAGCAGTATATCTGTAATCCCAGCACACCTATATATATATATATATATTTTTTTTTTTTTTGGTTTTTCAAGACAGGGTTTCTCTTTATAGCTCTGGCTTTTCCTGGAGCTCACTTTGTAGACCAGGCTGGCCTTGAACTCAGAAATCCGCCTGCCTCTGCCTCCCGAGTGCTGGGATTAAAGGCGTGCGCCACCACGCCCGGCTCCAGCACACCTATATTAAAGCAAGAGGGGATGCTATAGGACAGCTAGTCAAGCATATGCAACAGTGAAGGACCAGAGAGCAAGTAAGTCTCAAACAAGATGGAGGATGAGGACCAACATCTGAAGTTGCTCTTTGATCTCCCCCCCGCCCACCACACACACACACACACAAAAATAGGAGAAAATCCATAGACACAAAGGGATAGAGGAATTAAAGGGGTCAATTCTACTAAACATTAAACAGGATGATGATTTACACTTATTTAGAAAATTATATTATATCTGTAATGTTAGCGATCAACAGCTACCTAGGAATAGCTTGCTTTTTCTCTGCCTGACAGGTACTAACCAGGAGCCAGGCTCTTTGGTTGGTGACTTGGTTCCTGGGAGGTCTGAGGCCTTCTGGTTAGTTGATATCGCTGTTCTTCCTATGATGTTGCAATCCCCTTCAGCTCCTTTAGTCTTTCCCCTAACACTTGCTGGGGCTCTGTCCAATGGTTGGCTGTAAGTATCTGCATCTGTCTCAGTCAGGTGCTGATAGAGCCTCAGAGGACAACCATGCCAGGCTTCTGTCTGCAAGCACATCATGGCATCAGCAATAGTGTTGGGATTTGGTGCCTGCATATGACATGGACCCCAATTTGGGACAGTTTCTGGATGGCCTTTCCTTCAGTCTCTGTTCCATTTTGTCCCTATATTTCCTTTAGACAGGAACAATTCTGGGTCCAAAGCTTTGAGATGTGTGGGTGGCCCCATCCCTCAACTAGGGGCATGTCTATTTACTGAAGGTGGTCTCTTCTGGTTCCTATTCTACTAGACTGTTGCATGGTGCAGTTCCTCAGGGAACACCTTGACCAGGCTGCTGAGATGCTCCTTCGTGCCACATTATACTGCCGCTTTATAAAACACAACATGCAATGTATAAATACCCTTAAAATTTGAAAATGAAAGATCAAAAAGTATAATTTGAAACCCGGAAAATGATTTGAGTAGTAATTTTTCCAAAAGGTTCACATATGGGTAATATAGATGGCAATTACACAAATAAAAGATGCTCTGAAAGGAAATAAAACTTGAGACCTGTGATTCATGTAATGTATGTCAAATAGCCCAAAGAGTTGTTTGTGAGCTTTGAAACCTGGGGCTGAGAACATAGCAGAACAGACCAGGACATACCTGGGCTGGCCTGTCGCCTCCCTATCTCCCACCCCTCTGACCTAAGTTAAATGTTAACAGGCTGCTGATGTTTAAATGGACCAATCATGTGAAACCGCACCAATTCCTCACCCAGCCCCACTCCTTTTCTATAAAAACCCCTAGCTTCCAAGCCTCATGGTCGAATCCACTGTCTCCTGTGTGAGATACATTTCGACCCGGAGCTCCGCCATTAAAATACCTCATGTCGTTACATCAAAGTGTTGTGTTCTGTTCGTGATTCTTGGGTCCACACTGAATCGAGAGTTAAGTGGGGGTTTCCCCACTAGGTTCTTTCATTCAACACATTTATTAGTCATTCATAAAATAAGAAAACATCACAGAAGATTCTGCTTAGCTCCACAAAGATGTCTCTACTTGACAAAACTGCAAATGCGTTTACCCAACATTCACTGTTGAAGGACATATAAATGATGTAAGCACTTTGGAAATCGGTTCACAATTCTTCAAACTGGTAAGCATAGAGTTAACATGTGGTACAGCAATTCAACTTCCTTTAAGCACAAGCATTTCTCAGTTTTGCCAGGTCCTTTTTGTTCTTCCCCTTTGGTGAGGCATAAGAACCTGCCCTACAAGCCCCACTGCATTCCTGAGGTGTGAGCTCTGGGACAGAATGAATGTTTTGTTTTGCTTTGCTTTTACTGGGCAGGATCAAAGAGTTAAAAAATTGCCTGAGATTCAAGCTGAGATGCTGTGCAGACACAGCAGGTGAGATGCCACCTCCTGTACCCTGGCCAATTCTATGCCAACTGCTGGACATGGGCCAATATCTCACTAATGCCACAAGCCAAAAAGATATATAGTCTGATTAAGAGAAATACTGACCTCAGACACCCAAGAGACCCTTACTCTTCTAATTCCTCCTATAAAGTTTAAGTGCCTTGCTTATAGTTATATTTCTGAAGAACAATCCACAAGCTGACAAGAGTATAAAGGTTTTTTTGGGTTTAGTTGTTGTTTATTTGTTTTAATGAACATATCCTTGATTAATGCAGGATGTCTTAGGTCTCCTTTAAACTTTTAGCATTTAACTGACCCCATTGTAATGGATTTCAGAAGCATGAGTCTGTCTGATATATATATATATATATATATATATATATATATATATATAATTGATATATATATATATATATATATCAATTGCAAGATGGAGTGAAAAGTCAGCAGTAATGCTGATTTTTTTTAAATTAGGTATTTTCCTCATTTACATTTCCAATGCTATCCCAAAAGTCCCCCATACCCACCCACCCCCACTCCCCTACACACCCACTCCCCCTTTTTGGCCATGGCGTTCCCCTGTACTGGGGCATATAAAGTTTGCAAGTCCAATGGGCCTCTCTTTCCAGTGATGGCCGACTAGGCCATCTTTTGATACATATGCAGCTAGAGACAAGAGCTCCAGGGTACTGGTTAGTTCATATTGTTGTTCCACCTATAGGGTTGCAGTTCCCTTTAGTTCCTTGGGTGCTTTCTCTAGCTCCTCCATTGGGGGCCCTGTGATCCATTCAATAGCTGACTGTGAGCATCCACTTCTGTGTTTGCTAGGCCCCGGCATAGTCTCACAAGAGACAGCTATATCTGGCTTCTTTCAGCAAAATCTTGTGTCAGCATTTGGAAGCTGATTATGTGATGGATCCCTGGATATGACAATCACTAGATGGTCCATCCTTTCATCACAGCTCCAAATCTTGTCTCTGTAACTCCTTCCATAGGTGTTTTGTTCCCAATTCTAAGAAGGGGCAAAGTGTCCACACTTTGGTCTTCGTTCTTCTTGAGTGTCATACGTTTAGCAAATTGTATCTTATATCTTGGGTATCCTAAGTTTTTGGGCTAATATCCACTTATCAGTGAGTACATATTGTGTGAGTTCCTTTGTGATTGGGTTACCTCACTCAGGATGATGCCCTCCAGGTCCATCCATTTGCCTAGGAATTTCATAAATTCATTCTTTTTAATAGCTGAGTAGTACTCCATTGTGTAAATGGAGTACCACATTTTCTGTATCCATTCCTCTGTTGAGGGGCATCTGGGTTCTTTCCAGCTTCTGGCTATTATAAATAAGGCTGCTATGAACATAGTGGAGCATGTGTCCTTCTTACCGGTTGGGACATCTTCTGGATATATGCCCAGGAGAGGTGTTGCTGGATCCTCTGGTAGTACTATGTCCAATTTTCTGAAGAACTGCTAGACTGATTTCCAGAGTGGTTGTACAAGCTTGCAATCCCACCAACAATGGAGGAGTGTTCCTCTTTCTCCACATCCTCGCCAGCATCTGATGTCACCTGAATTTTTGATCTTAGCCATTCTGACTGGTGTGAGATGGAATCTCAGGGTTGTTTTGATTTACATTTCCCTGATGATTAAGGATGTTGAACATTTTTTCAGGTGCTTCTCTGCCATTCGGTATTCCTCAGGTGAGAATTCTTTGTTCAGTTCTGAGCCCCATTGGATATATATAATATCCAATATATATATATATATATATATATTGGATATTAGTCCCCTATCTGATTTTGGATAGGTAAAGATCCTTTCCCAATCTGTTGGTGGTCTTTTTGTCTTATTGACGGTGTCTTTTGCCTTGCAGAAGCTTTGCAATTTTATGAGGTCCCATTTATCGATTCTCGATCTTACAGTACAAGCCATTGCTGTTCTATTCAGGAATTTTTCCCCTGTACCCATATCTTCGAGGCTTTTCCCTACTTTCTCCTTTATAAGTTTCAGTGTCTCTGGTTTTATGTGGAGTTCCTTAATCCACTTAGATTTGACCTTAGTACAAGGAGATAGAAATGGATCAATTCGCAATGCTGACTTTTAATATTGCACAGAAGTGGACATAGCTGCAACAACTACCCTGTTATAGGATAACATTTTATCTAGTCTACAGCCTTCTTCTGCTATGCTCGCCCAATCTCTTTAAGTGGAAAAGTATCCATAATTCCACCTGGAACTTCTGAGATCAAACCAACACCCTAAGAAGTTTGTAGCTTTGAAACCAGTCCTCAGCCTTGTAGCAGGTGAGAGTAGAAGGTGAAGAGGCCCCTGCATATGGTGACTCCATCTATCCATCCCATCTCCCTGCATGTGGTTACTGTATCTATCTACCCCATGTCCCTGCATGTGGTGACTCCATCTATCCATCCCATCTCCTGCATGTGGTTACTGTATCTATCTACCTCATGTCCCTGCATGTGGTTACTCTATCTATCTACCCCATGTCCCTGCATGTGGTGACTCCATCTATTCATCCCATGTCCCTGCATATGGTGACTCCATCTATCCATCCCATGTCCCTGCATGTGGTGACTGCATCTATCCATTTCATCTCCCTGCATGTGGTGACTGCATCTATCCACCCCATCTCCCTGCATGTGGTGACTGCATCTATCCACCCCATCTCCCTGCATGTGGTGACTGCATCTTTTCTACTGCACAATCACTTGCATCTCCTTTCTTGGCTATTGAAACTGCTGGAGGAAGACATGATTCAGATCCTGCTGAGCTTTGCCTCATCAGACTGATTTTCCATTTAGGGGTTGGTAAGAGTTCCTTAGAACTACTGCTCAAAGTTACCCCTGATTCTCTCTGACCCCATGGAGATGATATCTCAGAGACTTCATAGTTTCCTTTTGTGAGGATCTTTGGATTTGGCTTCTTGTATAGAAGCAGAAACAATAAAAATTTTTCTTATATAATGTAAAGTTACATTAGCCATACCTAGAGGCAAAATTTTCTAGTGATTACCAGTTTACTAGAAGCAAAACTCTTTGAATTTAAGCATTATTTTAAACATCTGAATAGATCTGCAACACTGTTAAAAAGAAATTTTCTTGAACACAGGGAAAAACTTTCTCAGGCACTGTTTGCAAAACAAAAGAGAGGCCACAAGCCACTCTGGGGCTGCCCAGAGCCCTGCATCGACTCAAAAGGTAAAATATTTTTTAATCTAAGTATCTTGGCCCTCCTGTAATAAGGACCGATTCTAGAGGAACAATTTAACTGTCTACACCTCTAATTTTTGATACTCTATCTTAGGATGACCTACAGTTAAAACGTTCTTTACAACTTTAGTGTTGTGAAAAAATTGCCCGTACTGCAGTTTCCTGCCAGGCAGCAACTATAGCCAAACTGATTGTTTGAGGGTCTAATCTATTCACAAAGACAAACATAACTAGTTAACTCTGTCTCAGTTTTGTATGAAGTGAGCTGTATTAGCGCTTTCAAAAGATGATTACTCCTATAACTATCTTAATTAACAATATATGGGTGAGTAGAAAATCTTAAATTTGCAATCAAACTGCAAGCTGCAGTCAATGGAACACTGGCAGTTTTAACCATAATTTTTAAGTTTCTTGTGCAAAGTTAGGATAATACCTACAACCTTGGGAAAGCAAAACCCAAGTTTAAAACAATTTATCATCTTTAAAATCAATATTAGAAGAATTACTATCATACTACGAAATTTGGCTGTCAATTAATAGCTATGAATACCTATTAAAGCAAGCTTTAACGCTTTAATAAAGAGGCATTGCTTTAAATCTTATCTTAAATTTTACTATTTAGGATAGGAATCACATTAATTATTATCTAAACTAGAAATATCTTTAGAGACTCAGCCTCTTGGCCTGCCTTTATGCCACGTGTCGGAAGGACTCTAAACTTGAGTTATCAAATTTAACACTAACCATCTGTAGCAATGTAACAATTATTAATCTTAACCAACAACTTATGAGCTGAATGCGAAAACATGCAGAGCACATTATCAATAAAAAAGAACCAAATGAAGCAGTAAATTTTAGACCAATCAGAGAATATTAATTTCTGCAGCTACAATCATAGAATAAAAGGCACTTTACCATTGTCAAACACATTAATCATGAACCATTTATCAGCTTTTTTACCTGGAAAATAAGAGGGTGTGCACTCCCCCTTTTTTCCTAAAAGGAACAGTTTTTCCAGCAGGGCTCCTCCTGCCATGTGTCTGATTCCTGGCTGAAGCATGTGGCAGCTCTTGGCTTTGCAGATAAAGTTTTTATACCATCTTTATTATCCAACATAAAACATAGAACATTCATTCATACAGACTGGACATGAACATACATGAATTGAACACGAGAACAGATTGGTGCACCAGACATTAGACAGGACACAAAAGGGAACAGAGTACTCCTGCTATAAGGCCCAGAGAGAACAAAGCATGGCACTCCTGAAATCTCTCTCTGCTTTTTGGGACAATTTCCTCCCTCATGATGCAGTTTTTTTTAACTACGGCAATCTGCCTGATTATTAATTTCCTTTTAATAAACCCTTTCTTTTCTCACGTCTAAAAATGTAGCTTCTGCGAGCCATGGCCTACCGCCTGTTACAGTTCCCAGCTCCTTTTAAGCTTCACTGCTGAACCTAAGTGAACCAGCGCTCGGGTTTAATGCTGTTTCAGCTTAGCCCATACCTTCTCCGGTATGAATTTCCTTTATCCTTTAATTATTCCATGGAGCTCCAAACCAGCAGTGCCTCTTCCAAAAATCCTTTGCCATTTCTCAGTCCTGTGTTGGTTCGCCAAATGTTGTGTCTGGCCAGTAGATCACAACCTGGGTTCTAGCCTGGAAAGGCATTTTGGAAACCTGGAAGAGAAGAGGGGCTGGGCTGCGCGAGATAAGGAAGGAACCAAGACAAAGCTCTCTGCTCAAGGTTCAATTTTTACTTTTCGGGCACTCAGTTATAAAGGAAGGGGGAGGGGCCCAATTCCTGCCAAATAATCTTGGGGTCCAGTAGCAGGGTGATCACGTGATAGCTTCGGAACAGCAAAGCGGCAGGTTCCAGCAGTGGGCATGGCAGAACGATTGAGCGGGAAGCTCCATCCAGGTGTAAACAGTGGAACCATTAAGGCTGGGGGAGGGGAGGCTACACTATGTGGCATGCATTCCTCAAAATGAGGCCCAATCAAAGGACTAAATACTTTGTCACTTACATTATGTATAATCACCTAGACAATTCGCATGCAAGAGGAACTAAGACTTCTGAGAAACAACTGTCTATCCAGTGACCTAGACATGCAAATATCTCAATATACCATAAACAGGAGAATTAATAATATACAGGTGAATATGGAAACACATAAGGCCCCTTAGCCAGGAATAAGCCCAAAAGAATGCATTACCTTTCCTGGCCTGGTCTAGCAGGATACAACCAATTCAAATTACTAAGAAGGTGATAAGAGAAAATACACAAAAATTTTCTCAGAGAAGATGCCTCCAGGCTGAGCAAGAGTCAAGCCGGACTGTGAGGAAATCTATAGAGATAGTAAGAAACATGAGCAAAACTTTGGCTAACAAGTGAGTTGAGGAACCCAAGCTGACACTAAAAGAGAAAGTTGCTGGGGTGTTGGTTAAGTTTACCAAAGAAGAAGAAGAGGAGAAGGAGGAGGAGCAAGAGGAAGAGGAGGAACAGGAAGAGGAGGAGGAGGAGGAGGAGAAAAGCAGGCTGTAGGGGTTAGAATGTACCTTGGAAAAACTTTACTTTGTCATCCAGTGAGAAGAGTTTTACCTAGGGAATCAGATGGTCTGATTGACTCTTCTTGTGTATCTAGGGAATCATTAGTATAGATAGCAGAGGAAAGAGCAAATGAAAACAAGGAAACTTACAAATCAGTTCAATTTCAATAAATAACATAGAATAGTTGATATAATTTTGGATCAAATAGTCATAAAATTAGATTAAGAACCTCCAGAAATAAGGTTATTTAGAAGACTAGTAGGACTTTCTAGGTATTTCAATGGAAACAGAGAAATGGAGGGTTCAAAGGGAAGTCCCAGATGGCTGGCTCAGCTGACACGGTTGGCAGCATCAAGAGAGGCACCTCAGGAGAAGCTGAATTTGTAGGAAATATGGATGAAGTATTAGGTGGGCTCAGTTTGAGGTAATATGGAAGATCGAGACAGAGACGACTGACAGGCATAAGATATACAGGAAACAAAAAAGAACATAAAACTAATGAAATTAGTGTGTGTTATCTCCCAGAGAAAGTGGTTATAGAAGTATCACTAGTGGGCCCATCAGAGAGAGCCTTTTTGTGAGAAGCAGGGGTTGGGAAGGAACGCAGTAGGTAGAGACCTCTTCATAACTCTGCAAGGCATCTGGGTAGCTTTCCTGTCATTGCTATTTCTGATAGATTTTTTTTTTAACCTTTCAAAGTCTTTCAGACAATAAGTCTTTGGGAAAAATCTCATAAACAAATGTACTTGCATCATGTGTAATCTAGCCCTTCAGACTCAAAGTTTAAGGTGTTCTGGCAGTTTAGGTGTTGTCATATGAAGAATTATGAAGAATGGAACTTTAGGCAGAACCAACGACATACACAGTGAGGATGGGTACCAAATGCATCCACTCCCATCTTTGCTTAGGTTGTCCTGAAGTTTAACTGTATTATTCCAGACTCCTGCTCTCACTCATTGGGCTCTCTTTCCCCCAGCAAAAAACAGACAGATAAAAGGAAATGTCAGTGAAACAGAAAACAATATTCTTGAATTCATTTAAATCTTTTTTTAAAAATAAATCACCCTGATGCTTTAATAACCTAATAGAGTTTCTCTATTCTGCCCACCCTAAGAAGACCCTTAACAGTACAGGGACTACTGAACACTGTGATTCCCTTCTCATTTTTATTCTGACTTTAACCAAAAAAGAGATGATGAGACCTAAGCTGCCACCCAAATTCTCATTTCCTTTTACAATAACTACTTGGCATACTCTCATCAGTGGGAAAAGGCCTTGCATTTCTGTATACTGATCTTCAGTGAATAGGACAAATATTAGGGGAAGAATATTTGTCTTCAGCCAAAACTCATGCAGTGAGATTCTAGGTTTCAATTTGGTGGCATTAAGAGATGGATTGGTGGGGATGAGATTAATGTGACGTATTTTGAACATGAGTCTCTCCTGGTTTGGAGAAAGACGAGGAAGAAAGAAATACAAGAGGTTCACCGTCCTCTTACTAAAGGCTATAGCATGAAGGTAGCCATCTGCAATGATGAAGAGAATCCCTGGTAAAACCTCTGGTACTGTTTGAAATGTGTATTTTTTAATTATTATCTTGCATCCCACAATGGATTTTTATTACAGCAGCCTAATCTGACCAAAGTGGCAGATTTCTTCTCTCATTCCAGTGCCATATAATCTGGGTATCAGTGTAACTCAGGTACCATGAAGATAACAACAAAGACCTAAAGAATGACAAGTTCTTGATGTTAAAGGAATTTTGGTGGTTTTTTGGATTATCACCACTTCTCATTTTGTACTTTTAAAATTTTAATCTTTGAACTTCTAAACTTGTGAGCAATAACTTTGTAAGTGTAACCAGTGGGTTAAAGGGGGAACATAGAGAATATTGGAGAGCTATTTTATAGGACTCTTTTTTAATAATTGGCAGACTCAATAATGTGAAGGAAGTGTATAACATAATTAACAACAATGGTTTTCCAGCTCATGTTCATCAAATCTGTATTATATTACTGAGGAACAACTCATATTGCATAATGAAACTTTTGTTGTGCTGTGAACAAAACCCAAGGGCATTTGAAGTCTAGATAATGCTGTTTCACTGTGTTAAACTCCAATTCTTGGGTTTTTAAGGCACAGACATTCAATGTTGCCCAGATTGGCCTTGAACTCATTATCTTCCTGTCTTCCTATGCTAAGATTACAGGAGTGTATTAACATGCCTGACTCATCAACTCTTCTGAATTCTGAATAATAGGTTATTATTGTTTTGGATATCTCTGGGCTACTTTCCTAGTGTAGGAGATTACTTAACAAAATCAGTCTCCTTTTAAAATTTCTTATGACTTCATATTTATTTCAACCAACTGTTTCTGCATTTTTAAAATCTTAATTATGGTCAACTAATCATATGTCTTAAATTCTATAACTATTTTGGGATCCTTATGGATGTTGTAGCTTTATATAAGGATATTTTAAAGAAAGTAATATCTGTGTGATGTAAAGAAACAAATGAGCATAGCATGGACGTGCATGCCTTTAATCCAAGCACTCACGAGGCAAAGTGAAGCATGAAAGCAAATCCCTGTGAGTTCCAGGCCAACCAGGGTTACATCATGAGACCCTCTCTCAAAAAAGAAGAGAAAGAACTTAGTGAAAATATTAAAACATACTGTACTCAGGCGCTCAGAAATGGGCTGATAACATTCCTTCATCCTCTCTGTGTATGTAGACACAAATATGCATACATGTAAAATTGAGTTATTTTATTTCGTGTGTGTGTGTGTGTGTGTGTGCACAGATTCACACAGAAGTTAAAGTAGACATTGGAGCTGGAATTACAGGCAACTGTTAGCCGCTCACTGTGTATGCCAGGATTGAGACTCAGGTCCTGATAATTGAGAGGCAAATACTCTTAACTGCTGAGTCATCTCTGTTATTAAAACATCAAATACTATAGTACAATCAAAATGTCAGCTTATTAACTCATGAACACAATAGTTTAAGGATCAACCAACCATAAATTTCTGGTATGTAACCCAGAGAAATGACAACAGGCTCTATTGATTTGGGGGTCTTCAAGGCAAATCTGAGGAACTACTTGAGGGAAGGATTGCCATAAGTATCTCTGGACTTTTTATTTAGCTACCAAGAATTATTGCCCATTCCAAGGTAAACTCCAATTAAACTCTTTTATATGTATATTATGATGAATTTTAAATGGCTATCTATGGAGCTGATAAACTAGTCAGTTTCCATATGGCTTCTCAAACATCCTTAGTACTAACTCCTCTTTTTACTCTCTCCTCTGCCCAATTTTACCATCCCTATCCCTTTCAAATGTATATTTTTGTGACATTGAGGATTACTGTTCAGCAAATACTGTTTATTCCTCTTTCCTTTGCAGGAAGAATTAGTCTCCTTGACCACTTGCACTAGGTTTAGCCATATGATTTTCTTCATCTATACAGCATCATGTATAGATGATTTCTAAATTCAATAGGATGTTAATGGGTATGACAGTGACAGGTCTCAGATGAGCATGTGAGTTTGGCTTGGCTCTTTGGCTCTGGCTATCTGCTGTGAAGAGGGCTATAAGCAGATGTCTCTCTTTCAGCCTAGGCTCCTAACTCAATGTGCATCAAACCTGAGTCTAGCCTAAAGGTAAAGCTGGTCAAGATAAGTGAGCACACTCTAGCATGGCTGAACTGCAAGTGAGTTTGCAGAATTATAAAGAAAAGCACAAACAATTCTACATATGTTAATGAACTTTGAAGCCTTTTGCAATTGTGAGACATCAGTGACCCATCTAGCAGGTCCAGTTATTCTAGGGTCTCAAGGGGACCTTCTCCTAAGAACCAAATGGGGGGAGGGAGAGACTGACTCCAAGTGCAGGAAGGACATGGAAGCAGTCTGAGTAGCATCAAGGTGTCTCTGTATTCAGCAAGGCTCAAGGCTTAAATGCACAAACAAAAGGGGAAGTACTTCTTTGCAGGAGAAATGGGGCAGAGCAGCAGAAATGCACTAGCAAAGGAGGAAGTACTTCTCAGCAGGAGGGATCAGGCAGGAACTTGGTGGTATCAGGGTACATCTCATGTTCAGGACATCTGGCACTGACTTAGGGCTGGAACATTCTGTGGTTGTTCTTGGAATGGTGCATCGGTGGCCCGCTTTTGACCTCCTTTTCTTCTCGGGGGGGGGGGGAGAGGCCCAATTCGGAGATCAAGACAATAGAGTTGTCTTAATAGCTCCCAACATCTCCCTCATTTTAATTTTTTATAAAGGCATATTGTATAATAAATTTGTAGCCACGTTTTTAACCTCTTAAATGTCTGTTTGTTCACCGGGTGATTCTCTAAAACCATGAAGGACACAAGGACAAGTCATCTATGAGGCTTGAATTAACGATTCCAGTCTGTTGGGTATAACCTGGGCTAGCCAAGGGATTTAGGAATGAAGCAAGCTCTGTGGGTAGAGGTAGAGGTCTGATCCCCAGTGGGTAATGTTAGGGGCCATGTACAGGATTTACTCTCAGGCCCACAGATTTTTACCCAGAGTAACCCTGACCTGCTCCCATGCCATTTTTCCTGTGGGAAGGACCCTAGGGCACTCAACCTTCATGCAATCAGACATGCCTCTCAGAGACTGTCTAACAGCTTCCAGACTAATCTCTGTGCAGTGTTTAGCCTTACAACTCTCACGGGTGACAGCTTCAAGTTCCAATTTTTTGATGTGTCTAGCCTGGGATGACTGTTTAGTTTCCAATGTGGTGAGAATGTATATTACCATGTCGAAAGCACAGACTATGGCAATCTATAAATGATTCGTGGCATGAGACTGATGGCCGAATTTAGGGGGAGGGGAATGATCTTACTTAAGCATTTTATGGAAATTGAGTCTCTTTCTCCAAGACAAGGGTGATGAAGCAGTATTCACTTCTGACTCTTCTCCAGTAACCTGCTTGTTATCGCCAACGTCCAGCCGATGGTAATGAACTGAAACAGATGCACTTGAAAGAGATGAATCAGTTTGAGATTTAACAAATTGGGTCAATTTCTGAAATGCCCAAGGACCGAAGGAAATCAATAATAGGAGTCTCAATAGGGGCCCCAAAAGGGAGGGCAGCAAGGTCGAAAGCCAGGGGGAGGTTGAAAACCAATTTTGGTACCATGACTCTTGTTCTCTCTCTCTTTTTCTTTTTTCTAAACTGGCAGTAACCTTGGCAATGCTATCTTTAACTAATCCAGTTGTATCAACATATACGCAGCATTCTTCCTTAAGTACAGCGCATAAGCCCCCTTGTTGTAGAAAGAGCAAATCTAATCCCCTTCTATTTTGAAGGGCAACTCCTGAAAGGGAGACCAAGGAATCAGTAAGATCATCTAGGCCCCTTTTTATATTCTCTATATCTTGGCTGATAGCCTCATTGAGCAGATGGTAATTGCGTGCATTCTGTTGAGATGACACAAGGGCTGTGATTCCAGTCCCAGTCCCAGCAGCACCCAGGCCAAGAAGGACCACAAGGGTCACCACCGAGATAGGCTCTCTTTTGTGGCGGGATGGCAAGGAGGCACCTCAGTCCCAAAACTTCAGTAAGTCATCTGACTCATGAATACTAAAATTTGGAAAAAGCTGAACCAAGACAAAATAATCTCCATTATTTATAAATTCTTGTATAATAATGTACTGTGTAAGGCCCATGGAACATGCCAAAAAGGTATCATTTGGGGCAAGAAGATAAGAAAACTCATTTTTATTTACTCTAAACGTGTTATTGCAAATCTCTAGCAAGGGCCACGGTGGAAGCATACTTGGGCCCTACACACAACTTCCTACCCCAGAGAGTTCTGTCAAGGTAAGCTGAACTGACTCGAAGGGAAGCTGCCTAGCATCTGAAAGCAGGGTAAAAATTCCAAATAAGACTGTGCCCTCATAAAAGGATGGGGAAGCAGAAAAGAACATCCACCAATCTTCAAATTCTGATGCATTATCTCTTTGTGTCTTATCCAACAAGGCTAAAGCAGAAGCATTCAATATAGATCACAATAAATCAGTGAAAGAGGGGGGGGCCCACAGGGAGAGGGGGCTGAAACAGGGTCATAGCACGCCCTGGGGCAGGAACAGGGAGGCGGGTACCTGGAAGGCGGGAACTGTTTGGGGAATTGGGGTGATGTAATTGGGGGTTAGGTCCTATAGATGCTTTATATGTGTTGGGGATTTCCTTTTGTAGTTTAATCTTGAATGTCAATCCGCAATCTGTGCCCTCTTTATATATGCGCAACCCCCAAGAGAATCCTCTCTTGGTCCAGTCAGCAGACCTTGTGGCTGTTGTAAAGCCAATTTGTAATGGGTTGCACCACCCTTATCTAGAAGAATTGGGGGAACAACAGCTATTAAGGGGTTGTTTTTCAGGGGAAGTGACTTTGGAATTGGGGTAAAGTTGTTTAACTGTGATATAATCCCAAGAGGAGGATGGGGTCCAATAGGTATCCCCAGTGGTTTCACAGCCCCAAGAGGCGCAGTAAAAATCATTTTCATAGCCACATTTATAATTTAGAGATCTATCTTGATGAGTTCCCGGACAGACATATATACATCCACTGTGTAAGGCCAGGGCAGCACGACGTGTATCACTGCTGTAACCTGGATCAATCTTTTTATCACCTGTGTTAACTGCTGTTAATTGAGGCATATAATAATCAGGGGTGCCCCAGGCAGCGTCTGCACCCAATGTGAGAACACAGATGTCTACTTCTAACTCAGGCCAATAGGGCTCAGAGCTGGAGTTAGAACAGCCCCAATGGCCAGGTTAATAGACTTAGAAACTTGTTGAGAAAACACATCTACCTCATTACAAAGCTTGATCATACCATTTATATCTAAACTCTTGGTTTTACCTCTCAGGGCAGCCCTACATGCTGAATTGGCATTATCAAGAGCAAGTTGTCAGACCAACAGACCCTCACTTTCCTCAGGTCCCAAAATTCTCTCAGCTGCTTCCTGCAATCTGGCAATGAACTGTGCATAGGACTCTTGGGGCCCTTATATAATATTGGTTAGGGGCATAGTTAGCACCCCTGCAGCAGGGACATAGCGCCAAGCTCCCAGGGCCACCTGCGCCGTCTGGGCGAGGACACCAGGGGAAAGCCCTAATTGGTTTTGTCTGCAGCGAAATTGCCTTAACCGCAGATTTTATCAGCAATAAGGAGGCTGTCTTACTAGTAGGATTCTTTCTATTATTTGCAGCCAAATTTCTCCTCTGTCCACAAACTCTGACTTCCAATTTAAATATTGGCCTCTAGTGAGGACAGACTGAACAACTTTATTCCATTCATTGGGTATCAAGTAGCCTTCTCCTGATAACCCTTCTAATATAGATACTTTGAACAAGGCATTAACCCCATAATTTTTGACTGCTGAATGAAGATCTTTTACATGTCTCAGTTTTAGCTTTTTGTAGACTGATTGGCTGTTGGTGTCCAACACTTTGTCAGGGGACATGCCACCCTCATCGGAATCAGAGTTTGCTTGATCCTCCTCCTCATCACTCTCTGGTTCCCCCTGATCTTTATCGGAGGAGCCAGTGGGGGGATCCTCATGACCTGGAGCAGCCTGACAGGCTTGAGCTCCAGTGAGGACAGGAAAAGCCAATTTTCTATTCCCTTGTTTCTGAGAAGGACCTTTGCGTCCAGTTTGAGGATTTTTTGAGATGGGACCTTGAAAGTTTCCCATGAGGGCTCTTTGTAGACTCTGAGTCTCCAGACTGAGGTCTTGTAGCTCCTTTTGAAGCCCTAGAATATCATTAAGATTGGTGATCTGAGTCTGAAGTTCTCTTTTAGTTTGAAGTAATCGCTGAACGGATGAAGGAAGCCTTTAAATATGAACAAGACCACTATGGTCCCGGGCCCGGTGCCTATCTTACCATCAAGCCCTTCAATTTCCACCCTCCTCCTTATTTGCCCCCCTTTCCCCCTAATCTTCATCCGTTCAGCGATGAGGAGGCAGTATCGATGGGTTCATCTGACAACTCCTTATACAAAATGGGGTTAAGCCTTTTTGGTTTAACAGGGGGTCGAGCAGTAGCCCGTTTTCTAGAATCTAATGTAATTTGGGGAGAAAAGGGGAAGGCAGGGAGTCCTTAGGGACTGGGGCATCGATAATCGATGATGGCCGAGACTGACGATTCGCCTGCGGCGAGATGGAGATCGGAAGTTTTCTAAAAAATCTTCAGTAAGGACTAGGAGGCAAGCGCCCTCTCTGCCCTTTTCTGCCTGCTCAAGGAGGTCTCTGATGATTCCCCAGTAACTAAAAAAGGACTCAGGAACACTTTCTCCTTGTTTTATCAAAACATTGATATCTTTGCCTACTTTATTCCAAGTTAAAGGATGTATTTCAGGACCATTCAATTCCAGCCATGGACATCTCTCATCCACAAAACAAAAAAATTTTATTAAATCCTTTTTCTTAACTCTTATCCCTCTCTCCTTAAGAGACCCCTTCATCTCTTGAATAAAAACTGCCTCTTTGGACAGAACCTTCCCCATGGTAAATGGGACAACAACTGAATGTCCAGGCTTACCTCTCAACATCCGCGACACTCGATCGAAGTGGCGGGGAACTGTCTCACTGTCTTCGAGGTACCTCTCGAATCCATTGTCGAAGGGTGGTCATACCTCGTGCCCCACGTTGGGCGCCATTTGACCCATCCAGCAGGTCCAGTTATTCGAGGGTCTCGAGGGGACCTTCTCCTAAGAACCAAATGGGGGGAGGGAGAGATGGACACCAAGTGCAGGAACGACATGGAAGCAGTCTGAGTAGCATCAATGTGTCTCTGTATTCAGCAAGGCTCAAGGCTTAAATGCACAAGCAAAAGGGGAAGTACTTCTCAGCAGGAGGGATGGGACAGCAGAATTTTTTCTTTTGGCAACTACACAGGGAAGCAGGAACTTGGTGGTATCAGGGTACATCTCATGTTCAGGACATCTGGCGCTGACTTAGGGCTGGAACATTCTGTGGTTGTTCTTGGAACGGTGCGTTGGTGGCCCGCTTTTGACCCCCTTTTCTTCTTTGGGGGAGAGGCCCAATTCGGAGATCAACACAATAGAGTTGTCTTAATAGCTCCCAACATATCAGTGCTTTGACAATATGCCATTTTGACATTGTATGATAGTCTCTAGACTTCCCTTCTGAATGCAAAGCTATGCTTACAATAACAATACAATGGACAATGGAAATTATCTTAGAGTTACATTTAAATAGTAAGTACACACTTCTAATTTAGATAATGTGTTCACTCTGGGTGGATTAATGGAAGTTGGAGAATGATGCAATACAGTTAGATTCAAAAGTATACTTTATCCCATTTTAATATTTCTGAAAACAAAATATTTTATAAAAATCAATGTGCATGATGTGTAACAGGAACAAACAATCTCCAGTTGCTCAGCCTCTAATTTGATGAGCTGTCTGTCAAAGAGGACTCAGGTGTCCCCAAATTCCAGTAATTCTGAAGTGAGGACAGAGGCAGAAATTGACAAGGTGGAAACAATGACATAAAGAGTATGTTCTATGAAAGTGCAACAAGAATTACAGCAGTGCAATTAAATACTTACAGAGGGCAAATTATTGGAAATCGAAATAGCATTCTGTTGTAAAACTAAATACCAAATCCTGCACTACATTATGATAAAGCCAGATGTTTGGATATACTTAGTGTTTGAATATGGAGTCCTCAAGAAGAAAGGCTAGTGTATTCTGTCATAATAAAGTAATTATTTTTAATTGGAATGCTATTCAGAATAGTTTTTACAATTGAGCATCATGATCAAGAAAGAGCTATAAGATGATCCCATCCAGCTTGGGGACAAGCACACAATTAATCAAGGATAGATGGTTTCACTTAGGACTTTTCTTGCAAACACTAGAGGATGTCAACCACAGCAGAATTCAGTTGTAGTGTATCTGCTGTTGGGCTGCAATTCTGATTCTAGTCAATACTTTCAGCTGCTGCAGCTTTCCCATGAAGTCATGTTATAATTGGTTAGATGATTGGAAGCTGTGTTCCTGACCAAGGGCTCAGCAGCATATAAATCACAGATATAACCAACAATATGTCACACAAGCAAGATACAACAACCATAAGCTTCTAGGAACCATTTCAATTAGTGTAATTATCATCCTTATCCTATAAAATGGTCAAGGACTTACAAACAACACATAAAACACAGAGCAAATGTATCATAAATTTGGCATATTTAGAACTAATAGGAAGCTGCTATTGTGAGCATTAAGTTCAGACTTTTGAGGGGTAATGTACAAGGCCTAGGTCATCAAGCAAAACAGCAAGCTGTGAGAGAACATTTTAACCAGTGCATTCTTTGCTACTTATAGAGTCTACTGCTACAAATTTGTCAAATAAAATCCAATATTATTTCTTTAAATGCCATAATTTCAGAACAGCACTCAGGACATGACACCAGCAGACCTTAAATTTAAATTTTAGCTAGCCCATCCACCTGCATTCACATCTAGCCTACAGTTGCATGTGTATGCTCACATAGATCTTGCTTACACGTCCTAATCCTGTGTAAGTGCACTGCTAGAATAACTCCACCATAATTTACACGGAGATAAACCTCTCTTTCTTTGATACCAGAGGTCCTTAAAGAAACAGGGTTTTGCATATCATTTGATATTGTCTGATGACATTTGTGTTGTCTCATCTGGAAAGTGAGTGCTGCTGAAGTCTAGTAGAAACAAGCCAGAGATGCCTTTAAAACTTCTACAATCTACTCCTTTGCTGTGTCCCCAACATAGTATCCTGTATGTGAACAGTGCCAATAGTACAGTTTTCACAAAAGTTTAAATTGAAAATAATATTGATTCAGCAATCCAGTTTAATTTATCCAAACAATTCTTAATAAGTTGGCCTTCCTTTTTTTTTCCTTAACAAAAAGTACCATTCTAACCTTAGCTGGGTACCTGGCACATTAAATGGTAGGTTAAGAAATAATTGTTAAATAAATGAATAGAAATAAGGAGAGAAGTTTGAAGGAAGAAAAGGATTGAATTGTGTCAGGTTCAGAGTTTGCTATTGTCATTGTTAACTGTCCTTAACTACTTGAATTAGTATCAATTAAAGAACTTGATGGATTAATAATCAGTGCTACACAGTTGCCTGTTTGAAGCAGCTCATAAATAGTACACTTTAAAATAATATAATCAAATTTCAATTGTACTCAAAACTTAGTTATTTCATAAAATCAATTAAGTAATCTAAGTCAGCCAGGATGCCGCTTAACTTCTGGATGGGCTGTTTGGTTTACATACTTGCTTATCTGTTGATTTGTCTTCTCTTTTCTTTTGTTCTTCTGATCTTTCCCACCACCTACGAAACATCCAAGAGCAAAGGACCACTTATTTTGGAGGCAAATACTTATGAGGAATGACATAATTATGTTCAGTGGACAATGGTGATATGGAAGGATGTGTAAAACAGGGAGGGAACAAGGCATAATTTTAAAACATACTATAGGCTGTCTTTGTGGGTCCTTTTTCCTTCCACCCTTCTCTAACCTTTTCCCACTCTTTCCACCTCCTAATGCTAGATAGGAAAAAAGGAGAGAGAGAGAGAGAGAGAGAGAGAGAGAGAGAGAGAGAGAGAGAGAGAGAGAGAGAGAGAGAAAGAGAGGTGTGACACTATTGTTAGACTACTTCCAGCTGATTAAGGGTGTTGAGTTTGATCTTGGGGCTAGTCTGATCTTTGCTGTCAGGACATCTAATTTCTTGTCCTTATTGTTTCTCTTTTGTGCACAACTACCTAACAAACCATGATAAATTAGCCCCCCAACAGCCCTCCCCCAACACTCAGGGTCCTAGCATTTAAATACCCTCTGAAAAGTCAACAGAAGTCCAAACCTCACACAATTACAGAAACTATATGAAGCTGTCAAAATCATGTCCCTGTTAGAGCACAAGGTAAATCATATTTAGCTGCTGTGGACAATCCAAAGAAGTTTAACTCCACATCTGGAATTAAAATGAAAACACCTTCTTATTTCTGTGTTTTCTTTTTTAAAGAAAGCAAAATCCTCACTACAACCAACAATTAAATTTACTACTTAATAACAACATGTTAGTCTTCAAGTTTCTGCCTCAATCCTTAATGAACTATATAATGCTAATATTTAATATCACAATAAATACTAAACATAGACATTCTTCCCATCATGATCCCTTCCTAACCTACTTTTCAAACATAATCAATATTCAACTGTTTCTCTTGTTACAACATATATATACACATATAGATAGATAGAGATATAAAGATATATATTAAGGTATATTATTAATATATCCTAATATGCATATATATTGATGCAGATATCTCAATATTTCTTAAATATGGACTATAATAAGTTAACTGTTTTCTCTAGATAGCAAGTACCAATCTGTTTATGATTCTTAACATCACACAGAAAGGGAAGCTCCTCAGATAGGTCATTTTGCTACTGTTCGTCTCTAACCTAGGATCTGTTATCCCTAGCATAATTGTCCAACACCAAACTGCTTCCTGTTTAAGGTTTTGATTGCTTCACATCTCAATCTCATCACATGTATCCAACAAATCTTTTAAAGACTCTTACTTTGTGGGCTGGCAGGCCTCAGGAAAGCGTTTTTTGATTTTGAAAGTGAAACAGAGGGGAGTAGGTGGCAAACTCACAACCAAGTTCATGTACTGACAGCTGGACTGAATTTGAGTGCTCCAGCTCTGGATGTCATTCAGGTTAGGACAGGTTCCAGCAAGGAAAATGAAAAGTCAGTTAGTGAATTAGACTGTCAAATCCAAGTCAAGGATCTAACGAGTGGCGTGAGCATGTCCCTGAAGGAGCCCTTCAGTAGGAACAGCTAACAAAGCTGCCAGATTTTATAATCACACATTGGATCAAAAGAAAAAGCTCTACAGGCATTTCCCACAGATGAATTCACCTCTCATACAACCTCCCTGATAAAGCTACTAGGTGAATCCCCCTAATTCATAACCTTAGAGCCAGCATGTGTGGAAGATATTAGACATATGACTCAATTGAAATCTTTTGTGAAATATCTGGAGGCAGGTAACAAAAATACCGAGTCCCAGATGAAGCTACACAGAAGCAACTAGAAAGGGCCACATCAACAGGTATGTGAGGTTTGGACTGGCCTCCCCTCTGCTCACTCACCCAGGGATCCTCACAAGGACAATGAGCAGCACCGCATACTTCTCACTTGCCTTCAGGTTGCTTTGCATCTGTTGTCATCTCTAATAAAATGACAGCCTTCAGGAGGAAACACCGGCCCCAAGGCCCACAAGAAGGAACTGAGTGAACCCTGGGGTTTCTTGAAGACACACTTCACAGACATAATTTAGAAAACAGGTGGAGGCACTCACTGTGTAGCCAAGTCCTATTCAGACCCAAATGCTCCCTGTCCAGCAGCTGTATCCCTCCCACCCAGCACTCCAAATTCACCAAGTGATCTGCTGTCAGTCAGTCTCTGGACAAGCTCAGGTCCAGGTGACCCAAGAACTGTTGATTTTGGAAATGCCTTGAGCTATATTGCAGCCACAACAGAATGGGCATTCTTAAAGATAAAGTACATAAAAAAAAGAAAAAGAAAAAGAAAAAGAAAAAGAAAAAGAAAACCACTCTGAGATATCAAGCCTGGAGGATGTGTGTAGGTATTCCATTCTGAACATTTTTTTTCAGGGGGTATGTATATTGAAGAATAGGACAATAGAAAACACCAGTATAGAGAAAACTTAAATACAACATTTACACAAAAACTACACATTGAAGTGCACAAACTCAGACAAATAATATTGATTGCTAAGTATTTTCTTTCCTGTTCTTTAGTCCTGCTTTTTGCTGTCTTGGTGCAGGGGCTTGCTTTGTTACCAAGGGTCATCTTGAATTTACAGGCTCAAATAACTCTCCAGATTCAGCCCCCTCATTCCAGGGACCTCATGTTTGTACATTAAGTCTGACCTCCTTTTGTTTTATTAATTCTTGGTGGTCCACAGTTACAAGTATTCCTTGGAGTTTTAATAGACACATGCAATTGGATTGTAACATTAAGACCACAGTGTTAAACTTGGATCTACCAAATTTTAATATGATTAAATGAATAGAAACTTCCTGCGATTAAACCTTGATTGATTTGAAGCATATTTAATCAGTCCCATCATTAGCAATTTCTCTGATAATTCAGGTGGCATGCTAGTCTTTCAGTATGCGGTGTCTCTGGTTTTTGTTTTAATTGACCAAATTGCTTTCTAAATTATTCCTAAAAATGCCAGTTTTTCTTCATACCTTGTCAACATTTTTTGTTGTTTTCTTTTTTTTTACTGTGTGTATTTTTTTAATATTTATTTTATTACGTATTTTCCTCAATTACATTTCCAATGCTATCCCAAAAGTCCCCCATACCCTCCCCCCTACTTCCCTACACACCCATTCCCATTTTTTTGGCCCTGGCGTTCCCCTGTACTGGGGCATATAAAGTTTGCATGTCCAATGGGCCTCTCTTTCTAGTGATGGCCGACTAGGCCATCTTTTGATACATATGCAGCTAGAGTCAAGAGCTCCAGGGTACTGGTTAGTTCATAATGTTGTTGCACCTACAGGGTTGCAGATCTCTTTAGCTCTTTGGATACTTTCTCTAGCTCCTCCATTGGGGGCCCTGTGATCCATCCAATAGCTGACTGTGATCATCCACTTCTGTGTTTGCTAGGCCCCAGCCTAGTCCCACAAGAGACAGCTATATCAGGGTTCTTTCAGGAAACGCTTGCTAGAGTATGCAATGGTGTCATTGTTTGGAGGTTGATTATGGGAAGGATCCCTGGATATGGCAGTCTCTAGATGGTCCATTCCTTTGTCTCAGCTTCAAACTTTGTCTCTGTAACTCCTTCCATGGGTGATTGTTTCCAATTCTAAGAAAGGGCGAAGTGTCCACACTTTGGTCTTCATTCTTCTTCACTTTCATGTGTTTTACAAATTGTCTCTTATATCTCGGGTATACTAAGTTTCTGGGCTAATATCTGCTTATCAGTGAGTGCATATCATTTGAGTTCTTTTGTGATTGTGTTACCTCACTCAGAATGATGCCCTCCAGGTCCAACCATTTGCCTAGGATTTTCATAAATTCATTCTTTTTAATAGCTGAGTAGTACTCCATTGTGTAAATGTACCACATTTTTTGTATCCATTCCTCTGTTGAGGGGCATCTGGGTTCTTTCCAGCTTCTGGCTATTATAAATAAGGCTGCTATGAACATAGTGGAGCATGTGTCCTTCTTACCGGTTGGGACATCTTCTGGATATATGCCCAGGAGAGGTATTGCTGGATCCTCTGGTAGTACTATGCCAATCCATGAGCATGGGAGATCGTTCCATCTTCTGAGATATTCTTTAATTTCTTTCTTCAGAGACTTGGAGTTTTTATCATACAGATCTTTCACTTCCTTAGAGTCACGCCAAGATATTTTATATTATTTGTGACTACTGAGAAGGGTGTTGTTTCCCTAATTTCTTTCTCAGCCTGTTTATTCTTTGGGTAGAGAAAAGCCATTGACTTGTTTGAGTTAATTTTATATCCAGCTACTTCACCGAAGCTGTTTATCAGGTTTAGGGGTTCTCTGGTGGAATTTTTAGGGTCACTTATATATACTATCATATTATCAGCAAAAAGTGATATTTTGACTTCATCTTTTCCAATTTGTATCCCCTTGATCTCCTTTTGTTGTTGAATTGCTCTGGCTAGGACTTCAAGTACTATGTTGAATAGGTAGGGAGAAAGTGGGCAGCCTTGTCTAGTCCCTGATTTTAGTGGGATTGCTTCAAGCTTCTCACCATTTACTTTGATGTTGGCTACTGGTTTGCTGTAGATTGCTTTTATCATGTTTAGGTATGGGCCTTGAATTCCTGATCTTTCCAAGACTTTTATCATTAATGGGTGTCGGATCTTGTCGAATGCTTTTTCCGCATCTAAAGAGATGATCATGTGGTTTTTGTCTTTGAATTTGTTTATATAATGGATTACGTTGATGGATTTCAGTATATTAAACCATCCCTGCATCCCTTGAATAAAACCTACTTGGTCAGGATGGATGATTGCTTTAATGTGTTCTTGGATTCGGTTAGCGAGAATTTTATTGAGTATTTTTGCATCTATATTCAGAAGGGAAATTGGTCTGAAGTTCTCTATCTTTGTTGGATCTTTCTGTGGTTTAGGTATCAGAGTAATTGTGGCTTCATAGAATGAGTTGGGTAGAGTACCCTCTACTTCTGTTTTGTGGAATAGTTTGTGCAGAACTGAAATTAGATCTTCTTTGAAGGTCTGGTAGAACTCTGCACTAAACCCATCTGGTCTTGGGCTTTTTTTGGCTGGGAGACTATTAATGACTGCTTCTATTTCTTTAGGGGATATGGGATTGTTTAGATTGTTAACTTGATCCTGATTTAACTTTGGTACCTGGTATCTGTCTAGAAATTGGTCCATTTCATACAGGTTTTCCAGTTTTGTTGAGTATAGCCTTTTGTAGAAGGATCTGATGGTGTTTTGGATTTCTTCAGGATCTGTTGTTATGTCTCCCTTTTCATTTCTGATTTTGTTAATTAGGATGTTGTCCCTGTGCACTCTAGTGAGTCTAGCTAAGGGTTTATCTATCTTGTTGATTTTCTCGAAGAACCAACTCCGATTTTGGTTAATTCTTTGAATAGTTCTTCGTGTTTCCACTTGGTTGATTTCACCCCTGAGTTTGATTATTTCCTGCCGTCTACTCCTCTTGGGTGAATTTTCTTCCTTTTTTTCTAGAGCTTTTAGATGTGTTGTCAAGCTGCTAGTGTGTGCTCTCTCCAGTATCTTTTTGGAGGCACTCAGAGCTATCAGTTTCCCTCTTAGAAATGCTTTCATTGTGTCCCATAGGTTGTGGTATGTTGTGGCTTCATTTTCATTAAACTCTAAAAAGTCTTTAATTTCTTTCTTTATTCGTTCCTTGACCAAGGTATCATTGAGAAGAGTGTTGTTCAGTTTCTACGTGAATGTTGGCTTTCCATTATTTATGTTGTTATTGAAGATCAGCCTTAGTCCATGGTGGTCTGATAGGATGCATGGGACAATTTCAATATTTTTGTATCTGTTGAGGCCTGTTTTGTGACCAATTATATGGTCAATTTTGGAGAAGGTACCGTGAGGTGCTGAGAAGAAGGTATATCCTTTTGTTTTAGGATAAAATGTTCTGTAGATATCTGTTAACTCCATTTGTTTCATAACGTCTGTTAGTTTCACTGTGCCCCTGTTTAGTTTCTGTTTTCACGATCTGTCCATTGATGAAAGTGGTGTGTTGAAGCCTCCCACTATTATTGTGTGAGGTGCAATATGTGCTTTGAGCTTTACTAAAGTATCTTTAATGAATGTGGCTGCCCTTGCATTTGGAGCATAGATATTCAGAATTGAGAGTTCCTCTTGGACGATTTTACCTTTGATGAGTATGAAGTGTCCCTCCTTCTCTTTTTTGATAACTTTGGGTTGGAAGTCGATTTTATTCGATATTAGAATGGCTACTCCAGCTTGTTTCTTCAGACCATTTGCTTGGAAAATTGTTTTCCAGCCTTTCACTCTGAGGTCTTGTCTGTCTTTTTCCCTGAGATGGGTTTCCTGTAAGCAGCAGAATGTTGGGTCCTGTTTGTGTAGCCAGTCTGTTAGTCTACGTCTTTTTATTGGGCAATTTAGTGCATTTGTTGTTCTGATTATTATGTGTCGGGAGGAATTTCTTTCCTGGTCCAGTCTATTTGGAGTTCTGTAGGCTTCTTGTATGTTCATGGGCATCTCTTTCTTTTAGGTTTGGGAAGTTTTCTTCTATGATTTTGTTGAAGATATTTGCCGGTCCTTTGAGTTGCAAATCTTCATTCTCATCTACTCCTATTATCCATAGGATTGGTCTTCTCATTGTGTCCTGGATTTCCTGGATGTTTTGAGTTAGGATCTTTTTGCATTTTACATTTTCCTTGATTGTTGTGCCGATGTTCTCTATGGAGTCTTCTGTACCTGAGATTCTCTCTTTCATCTCTTGTATTCTGTTGCTGATGCTCGCATCTATGGTTCCAGATTTCTTTCCTAGGGTTTCTATCTCCAGTGTTGCCTCAATTTGGGTTTTCTTTATTGTGTCTACTTCCCTTTTTAGGTCTAATATGGTTTTGTTCATTTCTATCACCTGTTTGGAGGTGTTTTCCTGTTTTTCTTTAAGGACTTCTACCTGTTTGGCTGTGTTTTCCTGTTTTTCTTTAAGGACTTGTAATTCTTTAGCAGTGTTCTCCTGTATTTCTTTAAGTGAATTATTAAAGTCCTTCTTGATGTCCTCTACCATCATCATGAGATATGCTTTTAAATCCAGGTCTAGCTTTTCGGTTGTATTGGGGTCCCCTGGACTAGGTGGGGTGGGAGTGCTGCGTTCTGATGATGGTGAGTGGTCTTGATTTCTGTTAGTAGGATTTGTATGTTTGCCTTTCACCATCTGGTAATCTCTGGAGTTAGTTGTTATAGTTGTCTCTGGTTAGAGCTTGTTCCTCAGGTGATTATGTTAACCTCTATCAGCAGACCTGGGAGAATAGCTCTATCCTTAGTTTCAGTGGTCAGAGTACTCTCTGCAGGCAAGCTCTCCTCTTGCAGGGAAGGTGCCCAAATATCTGGTGTTTGAACCTGCCTCCTGGCAGAAGTTGTGTTCCACTCACCAGAGGTCTTGAGGTCCCATGGAGGGTCCTGTGAGGAACTTGGGGGTGTCCAGAAACTCAGCACACAAGGAACCCCGGTGCTGGAGTGAACTGGAAGGGACTTGTGCCCCTAATCAGGCTGAGTTATCTGCTTCCCTAGTTAATGCAGTCTCAGGTCCCGCACGATTGGATTGGAGCAGACGCTGTATTCCACTCACCAGAGGTCTTAGGATCCCATGGGGGATCCTGTGTGGGTCCTTGTGGGTGTCCGGAGACTCCCCGGGCCAGGAACCCTGGTGCTGCAGTGGACCGGAAGGTGTTCGGATGTCTGGAGCCTGAAAAGAGTGCTGCCTCAGAAGCTCTGTGTCTCCCGCCTGTCCCAGAAGCTGTCCACTTCTGTGTGCACACTCTCCCCTGAGCAGACTACTTTTCGGTGGAGTCCCGGAACCGTTAATTGTTTTCAAACCAGGCTTGGTTAAAATAGAGTGGCCTACTCTCTCTGTCTCTGTCTCTCTGTCTCTCTGTCTCTCTCTTTCTGTCTCTCTCTGTCTCTGTCTCTCTCTCTATCTCTGTCTCTCTGTATCTCTCTGTCTCTCTCTGTCTCTGTCTCTCTGTCTGTCTGTCTGTCTGTCTGTCTCTATCTATCTATCTATCTATCTATCTATCTATCTATCTAAACCTTCCCGATAATGTCCTTACTTATTTACCTATTAGGCTGAGCATAATTGTGATTCTTGTCATACTGATTTGTATAATATGTGTCATACAAAACTAAATCAGCTTATTCTGTTTTTTTTAATTGAAACTATAAGTTAAAAAACATAGAAATCCCTTAGTGCTAAGAATTTTAAAAGATGAGTATTGACTCTCTCGTACGATAAATAAATAAATCATTCAGTATCATAGTTCTGGTGAAGATAGTGTTATATGCCCTCCACCACAGCAATAAAGACCAGCAGCCACAGGCTTTGTCAAAGCAGTGTCTGCATTTATCCAATTTTGGTTAAAGAGACTACTTGGAATCAGCACAATGGTTGAATAAATAAGCCATGACTTAAAGGGATCTGAATTAAAGTGCTTTCTGTGTCTTATTTGCTAGGGGACATTAGCATTATACTTAAGCTCCCATGTTTTAGCAGTGGATGGGGAAGAGCAATGATACTACTTCACCATGTTTTGTGAGCATTAGATGAAGCAATACATATAAAACTAACAAGAGTTAGTTAACTCCATTTGTGCTTTACAAGCATAACATATGACACACGCAGAGGTAACTCAGTAAGTGTTGATTCTATGAAACTAATATTATTATGCCTGTTACTCACAGGCCCCAATAGCAAATAAAAATCAGGAGTTCAGAGCTCTAGGAGGTAAAACCTAGGTTAGGCAACATCCTTTATATAATTTTGTCTAGAAGTAAGATATATAACTGTACTGACTGGTTTTGTATCAACTTGACACAACCTGGAGTTATCACAGAGAAAGGAACTTCAGTTGAGAAGATGCCTCCATGAGATCCAACTGTAAGGCATTTTCTCAGTTAGTGATCAAGGAGGAAGGGCCCCTTATGGGTGATTACTATCCTTGGGCTGGTAGTCTTGGGTTCTATAAGAAAGCAAGCTGAGCAAGCCAGGGGAAGCAAACCAGTAAGTAATATCCCTCCATGGCCTCTGCATCAGCTCCTGCTTCCTGACCTGCTTGAGTTCCAGTCCTGACTTCCTTTAGTGCTGAACAGCAGTATGGAAGTGTAAGCTGAATAAACCCTTTCCTCCCCAACCTGCTTCTTGGTCATGATGTTTGTGCAGGAATAGAAACCCTAAGACAATAACAAATATGGTTATACTGTCAGAACAGTGATCTCCTCCTAAACTAAGAAAGCATTGTGTTATTCCTGTTCTGATTCTTATTCCAATTAGGTCCAACATTCCATATCCAAACCCCAGAAGAATGCTTAAGTGTTTCTCCAAGTCATATGTCCCATCTGTCTTACCTCTAGATCTGAAGCCTGTCTCACCACAGACTTAGAAGCACTCCGGTTCCTGATAATAGCAACTCTGATTAAAAAGAACAGCCTGGAATTTCCATAGGCAAGCACTACTGGGAAGGATTTGCTCACTCTCTGGAGCTATGATTTGTTAACCAAAATAATATGGAGCATTGGGGGTGAAGGATGTAACTGAGTGATGAAAATTTTGTGTGTGCTAGCTGCTGGTGGATGGGAAATACTCCCAATTTTCTATCTATCCATCTATCCATCTATCTATCTATCTATCTATCTATCTATCTATCATCTATTGATCAATCGATCGACCTACCTACCTATTGCCATTTTCTCCTTTGCTTGTACATGTAGGACAATATATGTGACACCCATGCATTGTGCATCTCCATTACTTTAATATGAAACTGCTCAGCAGTAAAGCAAGACCACAGTGGGAGACACTGTCAGGAGATTTGAAGATAGAGTCTTAGCAGATTTGAAGATGTAGTCTTGTGTGATTCTGTACTCTGACGCTGAAGCACACGAGAAGTTTGTAGGTTAAAAGTGCTATGGTAGAACAGAATGCTCTGGTGACAGAATGATCATCTACTATGCAGAAGATTCCAAGTCAATAGTGCTTGGGATTGTCTTTTGACAATGCAGGTATCTTTGGTCTTAGAAATAGAAAGTGATCCACTTTAATAAGAAGATTAAAATGTGTATCTGATACCAAGAGTGTATTTTGAGGGGGCATAGTTATCAGGGTTTTCTGTTATCCACAACTGATTACATTGGAAAAAAAAAAGTAATTGATAGCCTACCATAAGATCTTCTATAGCTGAACTTCTCAGTTTGTAAATAATCTGAGGGGATTTTAATTCAGGATAATAAAAATACTTACCACACTACAAATATCCTTACCACTGTTTGTGAAGCAAAACTAGAGGCCCTAACAAGGTTGAATATCTTATACTAAACATAAATTTTCACATCATCAAGTCTGCTTTACTATTAAATACTATTTCAAGGTAGTATTTTTACAACATTTATAACTCTATAGATATTTCCTCCCCTTATCCTCTGCCTCAAGTTAACAGTATATACCCTCACCTTCCGTTTTAACTACATTAAGAGAAGTTTTCAGTGCATTAAGTACATTCAAAGTATTGTGTATCACAGTCTGTCTGCAGAACATTTTGTCTTCCCAAATTCAAACTCTGTACCATTAAATAATAACTTTCCATTTCCTTTTCCCCGTAATCTCTGCCAACAACCATTTTACTTCCTGTCTCTGTGAATTTGAGTGTTTTATTATTTGACAATAGCAAATAATTTTAACTACAACATAATTATCTTAATTGTAATACCCTAAATCTTGTAGAGATGTTCCTAAAATTGGCATATACACAAAACACTCATAGTTTAGTGATCCAGTCCAAGTTCTGGCCTGATGGAGACCTGCCTCTGGCAAATAAAACAAAGCCTCTTTATTTCCCTGTTTTGATCAGCCCTAAACCATCTCACTGGGGTTCTGGTACTGCTTACAGACGCTGAATGTTTCTGATGGTGCAAACGTAAGTCATAAAACTATCTACAGTACTTGCTTTAATAGTACTCACTGCCACTTAACTGTAAACAGACTCATAATATGGCTGTAAAACTCATAAGTTGCTGAAAGAGGCTATAATAAACTCATAATAATTGCTAGTGCAAACACTGCCAGAGAGGCCAATGATGGCTGGCTGGCTATAGAGGATGGTATGTATGATGTAAGCAGGAAAGAAACCTGGGCTATGACCATTTAGTATTGTTTCTAGTAATGGTCATCTTTTCTGTGATCTTAAGTGCCCAAATACATTAGTATTAGTGGTGTGTTGTTATGAAAAAGTAGGATGTCAAACTTGCCTTACTGAAGTTAGAGACATCCTCAAGACTCTCCAGTCTCTTCTAAAATAGTATCATCCTCTTAGCAGGAAGATGTAGGCCAATATATGAAATAGAGCTTGTCAATCATGGTTGTTCTCTAGTAAAATTGATTCCTACTGGTGAAGTGTGCCAGTCCTTGTGTTGATAATAAAAGAACTCTTCTTTACAGCAGGAAGAGATTAAACTTTTTGTCTACATTGTTCTAGCTTGAATTATTTGGGGCTTCTGCAGCTACAGGATATTTCTTAAGAGACCTTGGATATTCTTAATTCAGATGGTACCAGAAAAGAATTGGATAAAGACATACATGCATTTCAACCAGGGTCTTGGTTTATATTTACAGAAACACAGAGCTCCTTAAAGTCAACTTGAAAATCTCCTTCATGTGATATTTTTCATATGTATAAAGTTCATGCAGGATGTCATTACAGTTGACCATGCAGAGCACAGTAAACCGTGGCAAAGACGGGGACAGGAGCATGGGAACTGCCTCCGTTTTGGTGGAAAAGACATCTTGTTGCTGGCAGCATGAAGCAAGCATCCCACTACCTGTTGCAGGTGCATGAAGTGCTCTTAGTTCCCTAGGAAATAAGTTTGCAATCATGAGTTCAAAACCTACTAACAAACTTCAGGAGAGAAGGAGACAAGAGGCTATGTCTAAAGCAGAGAGCATTTTGCTGCATGGAACTCTGAAATCAGTGCTTGTGTGATCATTGCACTGCTCTCTGTTTAAAATCTGTGGTATGGCTGCACCAGTAAGCAATCACAATTTGTACTCATGGGTTTGCTGCTTTAGTTAAATGTTGGCATTTTTATGACCGGTATGTTACCAATCACTATGTCCCTATAACTATTTTCTAAATCACCACCCCCATACCGTATCAATCCAGACACTAGAGGAAATTTAGTAGTAAATTGTCAAGTTCAGCTGCTCCCAGCTGAATCGCTTGCAGGTTAGTGTCACTCAATCTGTCACTGAGGGAAGTTGTTCTGTGGCTCTCTTCCATACTTGTATGAACAGGACACATGTTACAACTGTCACCATTCCCATCAAATTCTCCCAAAAAATGAGTTTTTAAATTTTTATCAGTATTAAATTATTTGAAAAAAAGAAAACTCAAGAAGATGACTTCATGGACTAACAATGTACTTTTAAGCGATTCTTCATGCATTCAGTTTTCCTGGAGCATAGGAGTCATTCTATGAACACAATCTAACCAAAGAACTTTAAAAACACACACACACAGTGATAACTGTCACTATGATACTGAAATTTACCACAAGGTCACACTGAAACTCATCTCCTTCCTAGGTTCTGTTGCTCAGAAGGAAAACAGTGAATTGTTTTCTTTCCAGAGCTAATCATGGTAATATCTGTATGTGCTACAGAATTTTCTGGACAAGATAGGGATATTATATCATAACCTGAGCCTTCTTTACTCCTGCCCTCCCCCAAAAGGGTTTTACTTCTTGTATTTCATATTCCTACCTCACATTATTGTATACAACTGCCAGCAAAATCCTATTATATTATGACAGTGGGTCTGAAATTCAAATACTCAAAAAATCGCCAATAACTGTTTTCATGTTTTTGTGCTATTTTCAGGGATTTTTAAAACTATGATCATTTCACCATTAAATGATACTATAATCACATCAGCATCAGGCATGACATATTCTGAATTTTCCTTCACCTCTTTGTGTTTCCCTTTCAATTCTGTCCTTAATTTACTTCCTGGCATCCTCTAGGGTGAGCTACATCAGGATCGATTTAAAGCTTCCTGAAGACAGTTATAGTATCACCCACAGTACAAAAACTCCTAGAACAGTAGCTTGAAATTGGGAAGCCCTCTGTCATACCCACAAGCCTACTCTCTAAAATACCTTGCTCACTTACCCAAAATGTATTCGTTTTTACACTTGGTAAATCAAATGAAATAATGAAATCTCTCTCTCTCTCTCTCTCTCTCTCTCACACACACACACACACACACACACACACACACATACATTTCATTCATTTTATTTTCTTAATTGAATATGATTTTGAAAACCACATGAAGCAATTTGGAGAAAATTATGTATGACCCAATCACTTTATCACTGAAGACTGAACAAGGTGGTATTTTTCCTGTTAGGGCTTTATGTCCCACCCTGAATACAATTCTGCTAACCTCTTCATAAAAATGTGATACCTTATGGAAATGGGGTTTCCTGAGCACAGAGAATACCCTAAAGATGTTATATATCAGGATCCTCATTTTTTTCAGTAGTCTGCTGAAAAGTCATTGACACCCATTAATTCAGGTTTGGACATGGCATCTCCTTCTGATTCTGGGGGAGAGGGTATGCGTGCATGTACATGTGTACATATGTGTGTGTGTGTTTGTGTGTGTGTGTGTGTGTGTGTGTGTGTGTGTGAGAGAGAGAGAGAGAGAGAGACAGAGAGAGACAGAGAGAGACAGAGACAGAGACAGAGACAGACAGAGACAGAGACGAGACAGAAAGACAGAGAGAGAGACAGAGAGACAGAGAGAGAGAAAGAGAGAAAGAGAGAAAGAGTCCAAATGGTGCTAAGTAGAGTTTTCTTTCATACTCATACTATACTCATAGTAGTAGTTTAAGCAACTGTTGTTGGTTGACTATCTTAATGGTACACTTTCCCTTGATCTGCATGATGGGTTCACCTTATAAAGAAAGAAACTAATAAAGCAGGGAAGTCTGTCTAAAGTGGCTGGATATTGGTGGCAACTTAATGAATTCAATCTTCAAAACCTTAGCTTCACATCGTCTTCATGTAGGGAAAGAATTGCAGAGAAAGAAAGGCTGAATGGAAGATCAGTAGGTTCAGGACAAACATAGGTTCACTCTGTTCTTTAATAGACATTAGAGCTTGAAGCAAGCAAAGGTGAGGATAAGTTTAAACAGACCCGTAGATAAATCTCCATACATGCTTTGATGTCCATGTCAGGCTTTCTCTGCAGCCTGGTCAGCACTTCACTGAGAAGGCCTATGGCCACTTACCAAAACAAAGGTCTTATATCATATAGCTGTGACCTTTCAAAGATAGCTGTGTATGCAGGGCCCTAAACCTAGAGACAGCCATTGTCCCAGGCAGTGATCTAGGCATGCATCTCCCCTATGATTCTAGTCAAGATCCTCTCTTCTTTGGAGTTGGGTGCCGCTGCATCATGGTGTGCATGAGCCATCGATAGGAAGGGGGGGGCTATCTAAAGACTGCTTTCTGGGCTCTGTAGTGTCATCTTCCCTAAGCAGACTACAATATTCAGAAATTTTGGGTTTTTTAATCTTGTAATTAAATATAAAATAGAATTTTGTACCCAATTTTTAAGTAAGTTATGTTGTATTAAAGTGGGGAGGGGAGAAGGAGAGAGACCTGGAAGTTTATAAAAACCATATTGTAGGCTCCAGAGGCAGGACTCTCTGTTTTGGAGCCTTTTTATTCTCCTGGGAAGACTCATAATGCAGTCTTATGAGTTTTGTTTGTTGTTATATTCCCCCTTTATCCTTTCTCTCTCTTTACCTCCTGAGTAGCTGGTCTTTTTATATGCTTTGCAGAGGTATATTGCTGACACAATAGCCTGGAGCAAGGAGCCGCTGGAGCCACTTCTGTTCCAGGGTGTAATTACACACACAGGGTGTATTTATAGCAATAGAGGTGCCAAAGCAGGGGCGGAAAAGAAAAGAAGGGGTTCTGCCTTAGGCGGGTGGCTCCTTGAGTCAGCATTGCAGACTCTGCAAGGGCGACTGCGCAGTGGTCAGAAGTGTTCCAAGGACGCCAGTTTTTGCTCAGAAAGGCTGTACCCAGCTGCTAACTGCACTTGTTAGTGCAGGACCGAATAGGGAAAATATGTGTGCTGGGATCCTTCCTGCCCCTCATCAGAGGTAGTCTTACTAAGGGCTGGTGAAATGGTTCCGTGGTAGAGTCACCTATAGACCTCAGTTTTATCCCTGGAACCCACTCAAAAGGAAAGAACAAACTCTCTCAAGTTGTGCTCTGACCTCCACACATCTGCGATAGCACACACCCGTCTCCCCATCACCCCCACACATGCACTTGAATGTAAAAATAAAATAAATGAAAATATAATCAGAAATCATTGCTATACCATGTTGCTGGCAATCTCAGTGGTTCTGCAAGCCAGTTGTTAAGGAGCAGAGGCAGAGATGACTTCATGGGTGAGAGTGGGGCTGCACTCCTGCCCAAGCCCCCAAAAGATTCACTTTACTGCGACATATACGTGGACCTTTTAAATTCAATTTCGTTTGTAGAAAAGAATTCATTTAGCTAAAAGTTCAACTTCTCTCTCGTTTTCAAGTGTTTTCTAGTCCCATGAAGTGATCGTTCGGAAGCCCCACTAGATGCTTCTCCACAAGCCCTGCTGCACATAGGTACACTCACACCATTCCCTGCTTTGGGCTCCTGGAAACACACTGGCATCTCTCTGCTTCTAGTGACAAAGTTCACTTTTCTTAGCCACCATCAGTCATTTTACAGCATAAGTCAGGGCCTAACCTTGAAAGGGTTAGGACTGTTTTGCATTAAGCTCCACCTTTTGGAAGATAAACCCAAACACGCGTTAACACTGATCTATTCTCAGGAAATTTCAATTGTCTGACGCAACATAATCTGTAATCACTATGTGCTCATTAGATGTCTAGAACGTATTCATCCCGTGTGACTTAAACATGGTTCCTCCTCACCTATACCACCACATCCCCGATGCAGGCATACCTATGGCTATCATCTTCTGTTCTATGTTTCTATGAGATGCAGTGTTTTATTCTATGTATAAGAGAGAGTATTATTTACTTTCCTATGCTGGTTTATTTCACTTAGCGATATCTTCCATATCTTATATTCACTTTTCTCATACTACAAAATTCCATTTTGAAAGAATGAATAATACTGCACTGTGTATGTGTGTATTCTTATTTTTTTTTTCAACTTAAATTGGGAAAAGAACACAAATATGCATTTCTCAAAGAAGATATGCAAGTAATCATAAAAGTCTCCTTAGTGCTACTCACAAGGGGAGTGTGACTCAGCACCGCAGGCTAAAGAGATAACTAGACAAATTGAGAGCACTGACTGCTCTTCCAGAGGACCCAGGTCCTACTCCTGGGATATATGTGGTGACGCACAACTATCTATAACTTCAATCTCAGAAGACCAGACATTCTCTTGTGGTCTTTATGGGTATTGTGCACACAAGGTGTAACACACAGGAGGTAAGTTACTCCTACATATAAAAAATAAATAAATACATCTTTTAAAATATGTAAAGACCCCCATTTAATCTACCAAAAACCATGGTGATGAGAGTAAAAAAAAATGTAGAGAAAATATCTTTCACACTGTTGATAGGAACGTAATAAATTCAAAGCCATCATGGACCAACAGTATGGATTTTTCTCAAAAAATGAATAAGAGAACTATCTTAGGATACAGCAGTTTCATTGTGTAAAAAGAGAAAATAAAGGAAATAAAATTACAATGTTAAAGAGAAGCTGTACTCCCTGTGCATTGCAGCATTTTTTACAACTACAAAAAATGAGAGTCAACCTGTTCATTGAACAATGAGTGAATTTAAGGTGGAAGAGGAGGTCTGTAAGATGGATCCATTGGTAAAAGCATTTGCTGTCCAGCATAATAATCTGAGTTTGATCCCTGGGACCTACATGGTGGTAGCAAAGAACTGACTCCTGCAGTATGTCCTCTGAAATATACACCAGCGCTATCACCCTGTGCATACCCACCTGTGCATACAAAATAAATAAGTACAATTATAAGATAGTTTTAAAAAAACTGTAAGAAATAAAAATGCAATATATAGGAGTGTGTGTGTGTGTGTGTGTGTGTGTGTGTGTGTACTCTATTCTGTTAGTCTTTATGTTTTTAATCAGGGCTATTTTGTTGATAACAGGCTTAAAGTATATCTTGAAATTAGGTTGTTTGATGCCTTCTGCTTCATTCTTTTTACTTGATTATTTTAGCTGTTTGAGAACCTTTGAATATTTTTCACTTCTGTAGAAATATTACTGAAGCTTTGATAGAGACCACACAAAATGTATTGATTACTTTTGATAGCATAAATATTTAACACTATTAATTTTTCTAATCTATCACCATTTGGAAACTCACACTTCAAATCTTTCTTCAATGTTTTATGCTTTCAGTATATAAATATAGCACCTAATTGTCTAATCCTATTTTTCAGTTTTTACAAATCAGTGTGTTAGTGTGTGTGTGTGTGTATGTGTGTGTGTGTGTGTGTGTGTGTGGTTTGTGTCCTATGAAGCATACATAGAATACAAACGATACCTGCTGAGAGTTGGTTCTCTCCTGCCACCTTGTGGGATGCTAGGACTGAACTCGGGTCATCAGGTCTGTGCACAAGCAAACCTACCTGATGAAGCATCTTAAGCCAATGGTTTTTAAATGTTTGACGCTATTATGACTGGGTTGATTTTGTTTTACCTCACAGTTCCATCGTCCAATCATGAGGTTTTTTTTATTTATGTTTCTAAAAGTGTCACATATTGATTAATTTTCCAGTTTTCCTACTACTACTATTTTTTATTGGTCTGAGAATACACTTGATATGACTTGAAGACTTGAAGATTTTTGAATTACCTGAGATTTACTGTGTGTCCTACCATTTGACTTTCCATGGAAACTGTTTTGTGTGTGACTCAGTATAGCACTCTGCTCTTGTTAGATAGACTGGTCTCTCTGCATGTATGTTTGATCCAACTGCTCTTTGGAATTGATTGTGTGTGCTTTTTCTTTATTGATTTTATATCCAAATAACCTTCACATTGTTGAAAGTGTGGCATTATATTTTTTACAACTTCTGTACTCTACATTATTCTTTGTTCTGTTAAGATTAACTTTATATATTTGGATGCTTCAGTGTTGAGTGAACATGGTTAAACTTGTTATGTCATCTTTATGACTTTACATTTTTATCACTAAATAATGATTTCTGTTATCACTTTGGGTTGTTTTTAGTTAATATTACTGACAAATTACTCAACAGAATTTTGCAGATTACAAATATAATGGAATGATATATTTGAGGAAATGGAATAAAATATGCTGACTGAAAGTACCAGACCTAACAAAAAATGTCCTTCAGAAACTGAAGGATAGATTATAAACCTATCCCAGATGGATAAAATGGGAGAAAGTTTTCACCAGTAGACAAATTTCACATTCTGAAGACTCTGCCACTGGAAGGTTGGTGAAAAAGTCACTTTGTCTCTAGTATGAAAGTAGAAAGGGAAAGTATTAACAATAACTATAGTTATGATAATTGCTAATGGATATGTAATATAGACAAGATGTGAGTGGTAACATTAATAACTAAATATGGGGTAGGAGAATTTGAAGCATGCAGAGATACTGAGGTTGGCCAGCCGGCAGAGATTAGCAGTGAAATCCCTGCTGGAGTTATTTGGCTGGCCCCCTGCCAACTCTACAGTTAAGCACAAAGGTCAGGAGCTTGAATCCATAAGACTTGGCTTCCTGCCAGGGTCTACTGAGGCAAGGACAGTACATACATCCAGGAGGACATACCTAAGGGAACTCTAAGCAGTAGTCTAGAGTCTAGGCCCAAAAGTCTGGCATGCAGACATGAACACACTGAAATCTAGGTCTAATGGGAGTGCAATAAGTAAACAGTATTAAACAGGCTGTGTCCTCTCCTTTCTACTTATTTCCCTGGTTGCTTCCCTGTCTCCTCATTATACCCATCATAACTGCATTTGGGGCTTTTATTCACACATCAATTAGACAATTATGTATGGATCAGGCATGATGTCTCAGGCATTCTGTTTATTGTGAATAAGAGATGAATATGGCTGCCTGCTACACACACTCCAGTGAAGTTTGCTTGCCAGGCCTAGAGGCCTGGGAGCACTCACGAGGCAAAGAGTTTCAGAGAAACTCACCTCCTGAAACCTTGGTGTTCTCATAACCCGTATACTCATACCCTATCCCCGCATTAGTCTGGTGTATGGATCCACATGCTCTCTTTTAGTATTATTTTATCATAAGTGCCTTTAAAGATTGAATTCTGACATAGCTAAGCCTTCTTCAGTGTTCTAACATCCCAGAAAATCCTTGAAGCTGACAAACTTGGAATTCAGTAGGAGTTAACATTCAAATTTACTTCTAGTAGAGAGGGTGAAACTAATTAGGCATTACAAAGAACGGAGCAGGAATAGCTCAGAGATGGTGTGCAGAGTGTTTACTTGGGACAATAGCCAGTCTTACCCAGACATGGGACTACACAATGGCCTAGTGAATAGGTGGGTTTACCATGAGAGAGTTAGGGAATCCCCCTGAGACAGGTATCTTCACTAGAACCCCTGGTGGTGGGTTTAACAATAGACTAGCATTACATCTGGCTCCCTTCCTAGAGGTAAACAGCAGTGCCTGGTCCCCACCATGTTTTGATGTATACATTCCTTATGTTTTGAGTCACTGTAACTTGGTGGATGTATCTTGTCTGGTTTCTTGTTATTCTTCTGTATAAAAAGTTTGATGCTCGACTTGACAAATTACATTCAGATTCTACATATTCTCCCGTGTTGATCTGTCATTCATTTCGCTGATTCCTTGTCCACCTGCAACCAGAGACCCGTTCTAGGCAGACAGGGACCAAAAGGGTCTGTGGCAGCTGCCCTCATGGAGCTTGTGTACTACATGAGAATTGGAGCAAAAAAATATGCATCCTGAAGTTAGATGTAGACAGATAAAGCCTGAGCACCGAAACTGCTTTGTGAAGTGGTCTGTAGGAAGGTGACCACTAAGCAGGATCCTGAAAGGTTAGGATGGAGAAAAGGACTTGGGAGAACTAGCATTGTAAGAAGAAAAGACAAGTAAGATGTCAGATTAAGGATATAGGCAGGGTCAGGACTGAGGTAAATGACTTAAAACTGGGCCCAGTTCAATGGGGAACTGTGGGAACATTAGATGAATCTGCTCCAAATTGTACTTTCATAGATTTCCCTTAATTCTTTGTGCAGGATAGACTTAGGAGAGTGCTGGGGAAAAGGAAGGTTCCATACATATGACACTATTTATTTAAAAATAGATTCCCTATAGGGAATGGAAGATGGAGGGAAGACCTCTCCACAGCATTTCTTCTCAAATCTGTTCACTGGTGATTTCAGAAAGTAGGAATGCGGGCTTAAGGATGGAGGGGAAACATGAAGGGAGGAAGGACCAGGGTTTTACCACTGGTTTGCTAACATAAGAGTGTGTGGACAGTAAGCAATTATATAGTTCAAAACAGCATGTTATATTTTATTAGAAGAGATATTGGTACTGAGAGAATTATCACGTGCCTACCTGAGATTCCACAAATAAGGTCTTAATCTGTGAAGAAAAGAATTTGTTAGCTGCCTTAGAGTAAACTAAAATATGAGGACCATGTGCTCTGTTGTTTATTCTGAAGATATCTATAAAATGGCCCCCCAGACTCATTTTTCATGGGATTCAGGTATCCAGAGACAAGGAGGCATAATCTTTCATAAACCTTACCTTATGACTCACTCTAGTGTCAGTGGTCGTCTACAATACCCTTTTAGGTGCTTTTTTCCTATTAAAATGCTTCTACGGAATCTGTAAAAGGAAGTTCTGAGAATATTTCAAAACCACTTCAAGACAGAAGCCACACACTGACGTCTGCTACTTTTCAAGTGCCTCCCACATGAGTGAATGGCCAGCTGTCCAGCCCACTACCAGGACCCATTCTCCTACTGCTTCGGATGCATCACTGCCTGCCTGGCAAATCCAGCTGCCCCAGGGCACAGCCTAATTCCTGGATCCCCTGCTTCATCTGTCGAGCCCAAGCTCTAGTGCATCTGCGTTTTCCCGTGGTTTCTGTGCCAAAATAAAATCAGTCAAATAAAACACAATCATGCAATATCAGGCCACAGGCTGTTTATCTCAGCCTAAGTGACTTTGACACTCGGGGAACAGAAGAGCCAAACCAGCCCAGCCGAGAGGAGCAATGGCTAAGGCTCCAGAAATACAAGGTGACACTGCTCTATCCAGCTGCATCTGGAGTCCAGTTGGTGTACATTCAGAAGGGTAACTGAGCTCTTCTTAAACTCTCTCCTTTACACTCCACTTGGTTCTGGACCCCTATATCTCCATATAAATCAGTGAGCCATTCCTATCTTCCTCATGGAAGTATGAGCTCAGTACACCTAATCTTTGCCTGTTTGGACACTCCTGGCTAACACCCACCCAGTATATTTTGCATTGTTCTATAACACAGGTATAAAAAAGCCTGTGCAACTGTCTTAAAGCATGAAGCAGAGAATACCATTTGGTATTGTTTTACTGTAATTCCCCTAAATGGTACTAGAAATATGATTCATTTTTGTAGCAAGGTCTTCATGATGACCATTTTGTGTCTTCTCAGAGTCTGTCAAGCACATGTTAGGAGCTGGTTGATTATCTAGAAAGGCAGGACTACAGCAGAATCAACAGAATTATTGTTCTTAGCAGGTAGGATGGACCTGCCAATGTCCAAACCTGCTAAGACTTGAGAGGTAGCAGCTTAAAAAGAGGAGGTAGCATGATTCTGTCCTGACTGTATGGTCTTGAAATATCATAGAGGATCTGACAGTTCTGACAAGAAAACAAGTGGGGCATTATGTGTGACATGCACCAGTCCAGTCTGACTCATTTTTGAATGCTCACACATTCTCCTCTGAAGCTCAGTTCTTTATTAGGTAGGCATGTGTGAAAGAGCATCCATACAAGGAAATCCATTGGCTTTGAAACCTGCCATTCCCTTTTTTCCATTCCAGCTATGCCACTGAAGCCAGATATGAACTTCTTCATGCTGCACCTGCCATCACAAATCCTTCAGTGGTCCTGACCATGGGCACCCTCACTAACTCAGATAATCTTCGCTCCCACTTACAGCTAACACATTTCCTCTTCCTCACTCAAATATATGGCTACTTCTTTCAGTGCCTTTTGGTGAGTCTGCTTCCTCCTTCCACATGCAAACCTTAGATTTTCTTGGAGTTAGTCCCAGAGCATGTTCCCTTTTCTTCAGAAAACCCTTACATTTATTCCTCTAATCTAGACAACTCCCTGAAGAACCAAAAGATCTTGTAAAAACAGATATACACTAGAAGCCCTATTTGCATTTCTCAAAATCAGAACCCCTCCATCTCCCAAACTAGCTCCCATTCCCTGTGTAATCAATCTCAGCCAATAAAGCCATAGTTAGCCAAGCTTCAAAGCCAAAGACATCACAGGCATTCTTGATTCCACTCTCTCTTCACCACTTCCCTAAGACATTATTGAGTGCTGCAATTCTATCTAATGCAAAACCAGACTTGGAAAACTTACTTGTCTTCAGGACCTTTGCCATTACCATTGTACAAACCATGCTCACCATCACCTCCCATTCTATGACTGCAGTGATTCCCTAGATGCCTCCAGCCTCTAGGCTGGCAGCTACCCAGCAAAGTCTTCAAAACTCTGTGGTATCTGCAATTCATAAGTCAAATACTATCACATAGATGCTATGTTTTTCCTGATAACTTCCCATGTTATTTAGACAACAATTCAAACAATATCTAATTATAGTCTTCTCTATTATTGAGCATTTTGGGGGGCTCTCAAGTTCATCCTATATCACTGGTTATTTATTGACTTCCCTAATTCTTTTCTAACTTTCAAAGTACTTCCCATTGGCTTAGAAAAAAATGCCATTTCCTTCTTAAAAATAAATTTTATAAGCATGAATTAATATTAATCATAGGATGACTCTCATTGAGATATGTATATGATATGATTTTATATTTACCACCTTTAACCTCTCCTGCCATCCTTCCACTCCTGCTTATCCCATTTGTCTGCCCAAATATTCTATTTTCATGCTTTTAAACATTTAGTATGGAACTCCTGCATGAGTCAAAGGTTAGGAGATGCTATGGGTTTGGAATTATAGGCACCATCTTGAGTGACTGCTTTGACCATGAATCCTATTTTAAGAATGAATACTTCTTTTGCTAGTTGTCACCCAAATTTTCCACTGAGTGGCTCTCACTTGTCAATAATCTAAAATTCTCTAATGGAACATGCCTAGGCCCATGATGGAATGCCCTTTGTATACCAGTATGGTGCTGAGCCCTTAATAAGCCTTGTCTAAAACAGTATCTAAGAAGAACTTACTGTGAATATATTCCACTAAGAGGCTCAGAAATTTAAATGTTCATCTATCTATAATATAACACATTGACTTTATGTTCATATTACTTTTCCTCCTTTTGTGTGTGTGTTTGTGTGTGTGTGTGTCTGTCTACATGTTCTTATACCACATGTATGCCTCTGGATGAGCTTAAATGTGTGTACAGATGTGTAAACTTGTGTGGGAGCAAGAGGTCAATATCAAACGGCTTCATCAGTCTCACTTTTGAGATAGTCATTTTCTGAACTCTGAGCACACAGTCAGCTCTATTGGCAAGCCAATGAACAGCAAGGATTTATCTGCTTCTGTAAACCCAGTGCTGCTGTTACAGATATGTACCTGCTTTTTTATTTAGCTGGTGGGGAAGCTAAACATAGGTTTTCATACTTGCATGACAGTTGTTTTACCAACTAAGCCATCTCTCTAGCTCTCCTTCTCACCATGTAAAAGACATGTTGAAAACAGTTTTCTGAAACTCATCTTCATCACCTATGCCTCCACAGTAAAGGAAAAACTGACATATTTCAGATCATATACTGTTAAGAGTGCTTTCTTCTACTTCTGTAAAATATTTTATAAAGAAAAATTTAAAAGGAATTTTTTCCACAACAGCAGTAAGATTCTGACATAACAAGGAAAAAGTGAGAAACTGATATTTAAATGTTCCTAATACCGACACTTGCCTAAATCTTCACCCACACCCTTGGTCTAGGAAGACCACACCAAGGCAAGTCGCCCTGGCCTTTGGAGCCCATTCGTTAATGAAGGGAAGTGTTTATGTGGCCTCAGCATTGGGATGATATAATGATTGCTGTTCCTCCCAGCAGGTCTTACCCCTTCTCAGGAAGACATCAGGGGTCAGCAGAAGTACAAACTCCCATTTGATGAGTCACTTTGGGAGAAAGCCAATCACAGCATAAAGACTGTCTGTGGGGAACTGGTAAGAGGAAATGGTACCTTTCCTTTTGAGGACTGAGATCTCATCTAAGCCTGGTCTGATGCCATAGAAACCACCTGGATTGTCTGGCATGGGATCTAGAAAAAGGCAGAACAGTATTCTCCAAAAAGAAGTTGCCTATGCTCACTCTCAGCTGGGTTCATGAGGAATCATCACTGTCAGATCTCTGAACTCAGGTGAAGTCAGGGTCATGAATGGAGCACATTTATGTTCTTATTTTTATTCAGTTAAAGGCACCCACATATTATAATGATAATAATAATAATAATAATAATAATAATAATAATACCTTTGAGGAATCAGTAGAAAGATGAAGCTCACAAGTTTTTGGTTCACTCTAATACAATATATCTACTATTGCACAATTGGTAAGCCAAAGCCTATACCCTCTGCCTATCAAAATCTTAGCTGGCATTGCTGCCATCCTCAACACCATCAAGACATTTCAACTGCTGCCTGGTTACAATAACTAACTGTAGTCCCATCTCAAGTGACTTACCATGAACAAGGCATTTGATGTTCAATTTTCATTTAATTTATATGCCAATAACCATTATTTTTAATAATGAGAAATACTCAGGTTCAGGGAGGCCAATCTGTCTTGTAAGTGGCCTGAGCCTGTGCTCTCATCACGCCAGGTGGAAGTTTTCTTCTGGGTAGAAAAGAAGGGTTAATACCACCAAACAAACAACTTCAAGCAGAAAGAGTTGTCTGCTCTCCCCCAGCTCCCGCCATCTAGCCCTTCTGCCCATCACTCACTTAGTGATGCAAGAGCAGTCTTCAGCATGAGTCACCCCCTTCTTCCCTCACAGAGCTCTTACTCTACCTGCTTCCACCAAGCAAGAGGCAGTTGCCATATTCATGTTCTGCTGTAGTCTTTTGTAGTCTCAGTAGGTCACTTACCATGACCTCTGCTTGAAAAAGGAAAACGAATGGAAAATGTTTCACAAAGTCTCATCTTCCACCATCTATCATTGCAGGGAAAGATGCTAAGTCTTAACATATGAGGATTCAACCCAACCAAATAGTATTTTCCAACCTCATGGTAGCACTAAAGTGAGTTCATGGAGCATTCTCACAAGCAGATCCCCAGTCTTTTTCTCCAGACACCCAGTGTATATTTTTCCTTGTCTAAAGGTCATGAAATAAAAAAATTTAAGAACAAACAGCACTGATGAGTTTAAAATCCTAGAAAGTAATTTTAATTGTGAGTAGAAAAGAGTTAGTAATGTTAATACAAACCTTGAAATGGAGACAGTCAGACAGACAGACTTAGAGATGCTTAAGTCATTTTCCTGATCACACCAGCAACTGACAAGCACCAGGCAGGTAAAAGTCTTCTTTTGCTGGCTTGGAAATTTTTCCAGTGGGTTTGACAAGGATAAACACCTTGGAATAAGTCTGATCCAAGTGAAAGTAACAAATGTCAAGAAAGCAGGAGATAAATCTTGCACAGGGTGGGGACTCCTTTTCAGTCAGGTTTCCTTTTCACTTGGATTACAACAGAGAATGTGAAAATCAAGTCTGATTTTTATGAGCAAGGATCTTTCTAGAACAAACTTGACATTGCAAACCATGTCTGTTATTTAACGTCTCGGCAACTGACTTACTGGCTTACTGAGGACCATCTCTGGATGCCAGTTTAGCTCACTAGGGTGCTCTCTGAAAAGTATAGACATGTTCTGTCTGTTTTGTTGGGTTTTTGTTTTGGTTTTTGTATAAGTAAAATAAGCATACTTCAAATCAGAAAATGCAGTGTGAATCCTTTGAAATGGTTTGCACATTGTATATTAAAACAGGGAAAATTAATCCTATAAAAGGTCACTTAAATTTGGAATCCCAGGTTCAATGATGGAACAGCTAACATTCAATAGGCCCAGGCTTTGTATTAAACACATTGCATGTCTTGTCTCACTAAAGTGTAACCACATTACTTTGCCATGGACAGGTATACTGCAAAAACAACAGAAGATAGGTTAAGAAACATTTATAACTTTGCACAAAATATGTGTAAAAATGGAAATCTGACCACTGAACTCCAGAGCCCATATTATCAGCTTCTACGTAGTGCCACTGATGGACCAAATAAAAGGGACACTTAGAGTCCCTAGTTAATCCTGCTAGCAGTCACTGTAAAGCAGAGCATAGCAAGAAACAGCAGCTAGGTTTCTGTGCGTTTTCTTATTCCAAACACACACTAGAAGAGTCTTCCTTTTGTGCTGCTCATTAGCTGGACAAACCCCTAATTAACAACTCTGTGTCATTAAGAAGAAATACAAAGTCCTGTCAGGAATACCGGAGTTCTTCCTGTCTTGCTGTTTGTTCTTCCTTTAGTCAGGGAAGACATCTGAACCATGAAGGAGAAAGTGAGAGAGAATTATGGCGACAGTTCTCTCTCAGACTCTCAGCAGTCTGCTGTCAGAGTCCTGAACAAGGCATCAGGAAGTCTTTAAATGAGAAAAAAAGGAGCGAATATGGGAGCACTCCTTTTGTTTTGTCTGTGTGTAGCGAATTTTGGTGTTGCTGGGGTTTGAAACCATTCTACTATATGTTAATCTAAGCCTGGAACTTAACTGTATAGCACAGGCTAGCCGTAACTATGTGATAATCCTCCTGCCTCAGCATCCTAACTTCTATAATTAGGAGGCAACCCAAGGTGTGAAAAAGATAATTTGGGGCAGTTTGGACAACAGTTAGAACCACTATTGATTTACTCATAAAACCACACTCTCATCGTTTTTCTGTGATTGCGTAGGAGCATCTCCACCATTATAGTCCTAAGTACTACCTTAGCTTAGGACATGTTCCAGGTCCTATCATTATGTTTGTCATACTGCTCCTTCTATAGTCTACATTCCCTGAAAAGGAAGTGACGACTCCACTGTCCTTCTATCAGTAGAGCTCTATCAGGACTCTTCCTGGCAACACCCAGTACTGTAGAGGCCAGTGTCAACTTCACACAAGGAAGGATTCCACTGTACTCATGACCTGCCTGGTCTGGCAGTGAAAACCAGAATTATCTTGCAGTCCGCTGCTTTATTTGGCCAGCAACTATCACATTAAGAAGGGATCCAACAATTGTCATCTTTTATATCAAGGCCTGGGTCTCCTATACCACCCAGCAAAAGCAACAATGGAGAAGTTACATGTAATGGGATTGCTTTCCTTCAAACATTATTCAACATCTCATAAATGAATCATGAAAGGATGTAGTGAGTCAGCGTGAGTTATTTCACTAAAATCTCTATAAACCAGTGAACTTATTTATGTGAGGAAATAAAGAATACACACACAGAGACACAGAAAGAAAGAGAGAGAACAAGAGAGAGAGAGAGAGAGAGAGAGAGATTATAGGTTCAAAGCAGTCGACTCTTTGGATGATGGATCAAGAGAAGAGGTAAGTTATGGGTTCCTCCACCTTTCTGGAAACAAAGAACATTGTGTTCCTATCTATAATAAAGTGGGAACACTAGAAGGCAGGATATTTTACAGAAAGTTAAACGTTTCATACTGTAGGAAGAAGTGTAGAAGAAACAAAAAATAAATTATTTTATTATTCTTTAGAATCTTTTTTTATATCCCTCATTGGCAAGATATTAATCTGTTCAACTTGGATCAATAGTAATTCTTCACACCTTCCAGGGAACAGAGAATTAAGGGACATTCATTATGAAAGAAATTCTGTTGTAGCCACTGGTCGTTGGAGCTAATTTATTACCAATATAAAACATGTAATTAGACGGGCAGTGGTGGCACACGCCTTTCATCCCAGCACTTGGGAGGCAGAGGCAGGCGGATTTCTGAGTTCGAGGCCAGCCTGGTCTATAAAGGGAGTGCCAGGACAGCCAGGGCTACACAGAGAAATCCTGTCTCGAAAAACAAAACAAAACAAAACAAAACAAACAACAAAAACCCACACAAAAAAAACAAAACACAAAAAACCATGTAATTATAACACAGATGTGAAATGTATATAAAAATAATTACTAGAAAACTTTAAAACAACATAGCCATTGAAATCATTTAATGAATGATGAATGGACTTGAATTCAAACACCTTAACCTGAACTGTCATGTTTGAGACATCTGAAACAATTTTCATAATGTTCTTGTGAAATACCAAAAAGCTTATTTTGTATGGAATGTATTCATTCCCGAGTTAATCAATGTATACTAAAATATTTGTGGAATGAATGCCATCATTTCTTGATTAGCTTGTGAATAATATAAGTAAAATGATGAGCAAAATGCATACAAATAATTATTAAATCTAATTACCACACAAAGCTAGTTATACAATTCTATTTTCATATATCTTTTAGAATACTCTTTATCTTATACATTACTTTAAAGTTATATCAAAGAAGTTTAAAAACCATAAGGATAAACAGGATAAAATGGGAGTCATCAACATATGGCTAACATTCAGTACTGGTAACGTTGTAAAAGAGTAAAGTAACTGTTAATCTGAAAGCGTTAAAACTTCACTCTCAAAGCAGAGCCAGGCGTGGTGTGGTGGTGCACCCCTTTAATCCCAGCACACGGGAGGCAGAGGCAGGCAGATTTCTGAGTTCAAGGCCAGCCTGGTCTACAAAGTGAGTTCCAGGACAGCCAGAGCTACACAGAGAAACCCTGTCTCAAAAGAACAAAAACAAACGAACAACAACACACACACACACAAAAAACCCAAACCAACCAAAAAAAAAAAAAAAAAAAAAAAAAAACCTTCATTCTCAACTATTTGTGTTATGTGGGTTGTATGCCCTTGAAATGGTGTTGATCTGCTCTGGAGGGCATAGCTGTCTGTAAATTCTGCCACAGTTGCTGATGATGACATTTTCCACACACATCTGTATGGAGTGAGTTCAAGATTGTATCTACCTTCCACTCATTCTTTTCTCTTTAAACAAACAAAATAGAACATCACAGAAAAAATAGGGCATCTAAGGAAGACACTGGTGCCCAAGAGTAAGTAACCCGAGGTTATATCAAGTAAAACCTTCTGTCATTATAATAAATAATTTCCACCATGTACTCTCTAAACTGAGGTACACAGAACAATCACCTCTGCATATAAAGCAGTACTATACAGGTCACCACTGCTACCCCCTTAAATGTAGGCAGACTACCAGAGATAATAGTATACTTGGAGAAAACTCCACAGTATGCTAAAAATAAACACAATAGACATGACAGCAGAAGACAGAGAAATCATTAGGAAGAAAATATTTTAAAAGAATAAAAAGAGACACACTTAAAATAAGACCATGCGTGTAAAACAAAAGTAGAATTCCATTAAAAGGGGTAAATAAAAGGTAAAATAAAAGCTGTTGGAAATTGACGTTTCATCTTGATCCTTATCCTGTGTCATTTAGAATGGAAAATGAGGAGGAAAAAAAGAGTAAAATGTGGAAGAAGAAAGGAAGAAGCAGGGGAAAAGAGAACGGAAGAAATAGAAAAGAAAGAATGAACAAAAAAGATAGAACAAGGAAGGAAAGAAAGATGGGAGGAAAGAAAGATAATAGACTTCATCTGAAATTAAAGAAGATGGGGTATTTTTCATGACTGGATGGTGAAAGAAACTAGGAGAATAAAGAATATGTCTTTTGAATGATTATATTGGTTGTCAACTTGACAAGATATAGAATTAACTTTGAGACAAATTTCCCAAGAGGCAATTTTAGATTGGATTAGTTGAGAGATAGGAAGACACCATAAATTTGATGGGCATCATCCAATGGGCTGGGATCCTGGACTTTATATGAAGGTCATGGTGAGCTGACACCAGTACTCATTGCTCTCTGACTCATATTATGCAATGTGACCAGCTGCCTTTCAGCTTCTATTGTCATGGTTTAACATTTGGAGTTAAACTTTGTGCAAGGTGGGCAATAAGGATCTAGTTTCATTCTTTTATGTGTAGCTAACCCAGTTTGACTAGCAAATTATTTTGAGGATGCTATCTTCTCACGAATGTATATTATTGCTCTCTGTCCAAAAGCAGGTCCTCAATTCTATTTATTTGATAAATGGGTCTGCTTTTATGTCAGTGTTGTTTTGTTTTTATTGCTACTGTATTTTATAACTGTTGTAAAACCTGAACTCTAGGATGGTGATAATTTCAGTATTTTCAGTTTGGGGGTTTTCTGTTCTTTGTTTGTTTTATTGTTCAGGATTCTTTTGACTATCCAGGGTCTTGTTTGTTTCCATAAAAAACTTAGCAACTTCTTTTTTCAATTTTCTTGAAGTACTGTGTTTACATTTTGATGGAGATTTCACTGGATTTGCAGATTGCTTTTGATAGAATGGCCATTTTTATAATATGAATGCTACCAATCCATAACTATAGCAGATCTTTTCATCTTCCAATGTCTTTATTTCTTTCTTCACTGTCTTAAAATTTTCACTGTACAAGTTTTGCAGTTCATTGGATTAATTTATTTCAAGATACTATAATTTTCAACAATATTTGAACAATTTTTAAGAAATCCCTGTAACTTTTTTAACTAATTTACCCTCTTTCCCAACTTCTCTCATAAACACTCTCTCAATCTCTTACTCCTTAGCATGAAATTTGAGTTTTCTTTTTCGTTTTCTCTCATTTAGTTTGTAATGTCCAACTAATCTTTAGAGTGAAGGTGCACTAGCAGATGGTCAGCATACAAGGAACCCATCACTAGATAAAACTGACTCTATCCCAGGACCTATCAAATGCCAACAACTACCTCAGATAGTGGTAGGGAGTCATGTCTATACCCTGCCCCCAGCCCCATGCAGATTTTGTCTTTGAACTTTTGCAGATTATATATCGACTTTGTTTATTTTTATTAGATATTTTCTTTATTTACATTTCAAATGCTATTCCTTTTCCTCTTTTCCCCTGTAAAAATCCCCTATCCCGTCCCCTCACCAACCCACCCACTCCCACTTCCTGGCATTCCCCTACACTGGGGCATCAAGCATTCACAGGACCAAGGGCCTCTCCTCTCACTGATGTCTGACAAGGCCATTCTCTGCTACATATGTGGCTGAAGCCATGGTTCCCTCTATGTGGCTTAGTCCCAGGGAGCTCTGGGGGTACTGGTTGGTTCATATTGTTGTTCCTCCTATGGGGTTGCAAACCGCTTCAGCTCTTTGGATCCTTTCTCTAGCTCCTCTTTTGGGGACCCTGTGCTCAGTTCATTCGTTGACTGTGAGCATCCACTTCTATATTTGTCAGGCACTGACAGAGACTCTCAAGAGTCACCTATATCAGGCTCATGCACTTCTAATGTTGCTTCTGTTTTCTTTTCATGGACTAAGTTGACAGAGAGCTCTAAGAGTATGAGCTGAAGAGTCATGCTTAAGGGGAATGTAGAGATGGCTCAGTAAGTATAAGTTCTTGATGCACAAGGATAAGTAAATAAGTTAAGATTCCAAGAACCCTTCTAAAAGGTGGGCCACACATCATGAGCATCAGTCACTTCAACACCCTCCCAGGAAGCAGAATCCTACTAGGAGAATCAATGCTCTTGAGCCAACTAGCCTGGCTTACACAGGGGTGAAGATACCTCTAAGGAAGAGTGGGAGCTTGAGGATCACCGTGTAGTGATTGTTCTATGACCCCCACACTCTTGCTGTGGCGTGTATGTGCCCACAGTCACACATAAAAACATACAAATACATTGAAATAGTCATACATATCACGCACACTCACACACACACGCGCACACACATTTTAAGTGGTATATTGTGTTTAAAATTTGGGTTCTGGAGTAAGACTTCTCTAGAACAAATGACAAATTCAGAACACTTGTGCAAAGTTACCTAAGCAATCTAATTCTCAATACCCCTACCTAAGAAGTAAGGATGATGGCCAGGTAAGACACACAGAGTTCTTATGATAGACTGAGATAATCTGCAAAAGCAGGAAATTCTTTTGCCCTGTAATGGGGCTAGGAGCAGCAAGAACAAGACTAATCAAAACTCAAAGTTATTAAAACAAGTGATCTTGTGATTATTATTATATTAAACTGAGAACAATAAGATTCCAGCACCAGCCAGGCATGGTGGTGCATGCCTTTAATCCCAGCACTTGGGAGGCAGAGGCAGGTGGATTTCTGAGTTCGAGGCCAGCCTGATCTACAAAGTGAGTTCCAGGACAGCCAGGGCTATACAGAGAAACCCTGTCTCGAAAAACCAAAAAAAAAAAAAAAAAAAAAAACAAGACCAATGGTTTCAGAAGCTGCCCAGAGGGCCTCCCTCCTCCCCGGAAGACATGATCAGCATGACTGGCATGGATGCATCTTCCAGTGGCCATAGAGAAAGATTATTTATGTAGTCAGTAAACTTTACTGAGTAAAAGTTAATGTTCTTCTTGCCCCACCTCCTTTCATTTCTCTCTCTTGTCTCTTTTCTCTGTCTCTGTCTCTGTCTCTCTCTGTCTGTGTGTGTGTGTGAGTGAGAGAGAGATGGGGGAGAGAGAGAAAAGAGAGAGAGAGAGAGAGAGAGAGAGAGAGAGAGAGAGAGAGAGAGAAATATGTTAATATGTATATGTGCATACAAGTAAGTACATAAAGATCAATATTTGATATTTTCCTTAATCATTCTTCACTTTAAAGTTTGAAACAGAGTCTCTCCCTGTAATGAAGCTCACTAATTGGCTAGAAGAGGTGGACAATGAGCTCCTGGCATCTGCCAGTGATTGCTTCTCACTGCAACTCTGGGGTTACAGATGCACATATATACTTACACAGACACTGGTCAGTTAAACACAGTTTCTCATGTATAATTGTCAGGCACGTTACTTCTGGAGGCATATCGCTAACCCAGGGCACTCTTTTACTAACATATTTGTCCACATTAAGAGTCTTGCTAATCTTACAGGAAGATTTTTCTCAAAATATAATTGATTACCACTTCCAAGTTCTTAAAATGGCAAATGATTTATATCTCTTTTTTCTGTGTCACTTTGTATTTCTTTTTAGTGAATGTCGAAAGTGCTGTTTATAAAAAATTGTTTTATTCACATTGGGGAGAAGAATATGAAAGTGATAAAGAATTTGCTTAATATATAGGAGACATAGCTATACCGATGTCTGGGTAGAGATAACCAACAGAATTCTATTTCTTTTCATATTCTTTCTTCCTGCTACTTAAAAAAGTTTAGGTCTATTAAGCCAACTGTCACAAGTTCCCAAGATCTTCATACTAAAACTAGAAATACATCTTCACCATCAAAGAATAAATCTGAGAGGTAAGCTGGTATTCCCTATTTCTGAGAAAGTGAGTTTTATATATATATAATTTGTTTATTATTTTCTAAGCACTAACTCATTTTCTGTTTTTATATACACGCCAGGCTGAATACAGGTTTTTTTTTAAAGGTAGGATTTGTAGACTACATTTAAGAAATTTCCAAAAGAATCTCTAAAAACAAACATGTGAATAGTAAAATTTTAAGTAGTCTAGAACTCTGAGCTCAAGGAAATGGCTGCAGCCATGTTAGTAGTTTAAACTGGCTGTGGGTTCCCATAATTACTGCAGTGTATTTTCCAGATTGACAAGTGAGCACAGCTCAAGTCTGTAATAGATACTGACACTTTCCACGGAATGGGAAGGCAGATGGCATCAAAGGCTTTCACACTTAATGTCAATTTATCCCATGACTAACTAGAAGCACAACCATGACCTTGTATGAATACATATGCTTCCAGATAAGGGTGAATCTTGAACCCGGATGAGATGGTAAGTTTCTAGACATTTGAGAGCCTAGTAACAGCTTCTTAGGCTCCTGTCGCATTTTCTGATGCAACTCAGGGATCATAGATCTACTCCATGTGGCTCTGTACTTGAACAACACAAAACCTTTTTTTTATTCTGTTGATATCAATATTACATAAGCTGTAGTTATTAGGCAGAGCAAGGGAATAACCGAGTATAATTAGAATGGTCTGGAATGAATGTTTTTAAAAGATAGGTGACTTTTAGAACTGGGGTTTTAAGAAAGAATAGAGAAAACAGAAGCCAGGATGGAGAGGAAACAAGAAAGGGCATGGGTTAAAATGGTGACCGTGGCTATGGAAAAGTTTATGGGCAGGGGTGGGTGGACCTGATAATGGAGGAAAATCAACAAACCCATTCTGAAATCTGGCTCCCAGATGCCCTTCCTGCTGCGTATCTTCTAGGTGTAATTTGCTTAGGTCTATAGAGTTGACAGTTAAGGCCAAGAAAAAGTCATCATCTGAGCTAAAATTCTGTCTTATGTTCTTTAAGTATTCCTTTTTTTCCATTCAACTATTTGAAATGTAATTTCCCTTGGCAGGACAATTTTTTCCAATGGGAAAGTAGTTGGTGTATTTTTTGGTACCGCCCCCCCCCCACCCCGAACCTTGTCAGAACAACTAGGTGGAATCACAGATGTCGATTAATATTTTGCACATATATTCATATTGGTCCTCTTTTTTAGATCTTCAGCCTTTCCTCAGGCTTTCCATGCGTCATATTTTTTTTTTTTTTTTTAGAGAAGATCCTATGATTTCCAGATCTGCAGATTTTTGGGAATACGGCTGACATGCTCGTGGATGTGTTGGTTCATGGGTGACTGTAGCTGTGATCTGCTCAGTGACCTTTGACCTGAGCCACTTTTCATATTCATTCCTTCAGACTCAATATACCCAAGATTCTCTCCAAAACCTCCACAGAGCTCATCAAAGAGGTGGGAGACAGCACTGAGAAATGTGCAGTATACCTCATGTTGTTAGGTTTGGAAACAATTTACTTCCTTATATTCTGGGATTGTTAAATATCCATAAAAAGTACTGCTAACTTTTTATTTACAGTATCTTTGTACATCCATATTCTGATCATAAATGAAAGAGACATAACAGAAGAAGTCAAAGTAATGCTCTTAAAATGTATCTCATTAAAGGAGTACCTTAGCCTACAGAACGTTCTGGAGATAAAAGAGATTTTGACCCCATCCAGTGACACTTGGGCAAGTTAAAGATCTCTGTTTAGATTATCCTTAATAAATGTATGATTTACATCCTTATTTATAAGCAAAAATATAAACTGTGGCATGCTGAGGAAGACTTGAATAAATATGTCAAGAGCAGATGTCCTGAGCTAACATATATTGCTGATATGGACCCAACCATAGCAAATAACTTACGTCTCCCACACACATATCAGATGGGGTCAGAGGGATGGCTAAGCTTTCCTCTGGTCTGAGTGCAAAAGCTGAGAATGCGTGCAATTACAAGTGTTCATGAACAATTGGCCTATGGGTGAGAAAACTAGCTAACTGCAACTTCCTATTTTCTGGATGTTTACAGCCCAAGATTGCTGAAATGCAGGGGCCTCATTCTGAGACTATCCAACTCCTCCTGCTATGCTGTATATCATGAATGTGCTGAGGTTCCAGGATGCTGTTCCACCAGAGCACACACAGCCATGTTGACTCAAGGTCTTCCGCATACATGTCTGAGTATCTGTCCCTTCTTCATCCCCTCACCACCTCTAATCATATTTTGTCTTCTACCTTAGAAACGCTGCAATGAAGTCAAAACAAGAATTTCCATATTGTAAGCTTTTTCTGTGGATCACACAAGACTCTAATAAATCTACCTATCTACTACCTTAAACTTAGATAATCTAACACACACACACACACACACACACACACACACAGAGAGAGAGAGAGAGAAGGAGAGAGAGAGAGAGAGAGAGAGCAATCAACAAACAAAAACAAAAGTAGCCATAATAGCCAGTCAGAGACTGACTCTTCCAAGCCAGATCTTGGCTTACTTTAAAACAGTATTCTGCATATCCTATCAGCATTCATGACACTTTGGTGAGTAATTTCTTGCTGTGAGGGCTGTGCTGTGCCTTCTGGAATGCTTATCAGTCTTCTTGGCTTCTATTGACTGGGTGCCAGGAGCAAACCCACTTCCGTTCTACTCACTATAGCGTGCTGCCACACTTAGGCAAATAAAAAATAATGACTGCAGATGTCATCAAATGTCCCAGAAGGGAAAAATTTGCACCATTCCCTCTACAGAACCACTTGCCAAAAGTATAAAATAAAAGTGGAGGCTATTCTGAGAGAGCCTTCCAAGAACTTCGCAAAAGCGATTGTGCTACATACTCTCTACCCTCAAGCTCTGCTTTTACTACTGTAAATTTTGCCCTGAGATCCACCAAAGGGGATAACATAGAGCCTCTTTTTCACGTCTTCACAAATGGGCTGAGTGGAGATGACTGAAGTAGGGGAGGTGAGGCTCATAGTAAACTCGGTTGAGGTTGCCTAATAGAAACTGCTTGTCACACTGGGCTCTTTCTAAGCTACAATTTTCTCCAGGTAGCAAACAAACCAGTTCTGATCAGTTTGACCTGTTTCACCTGTGGTGGATAACTACCTATATACGAAGTATCCAGTGTTCCCAACTGATATAAGTAATTGAAATTTAATAGACAATGCTGAGACACAGCAGAATTCACTTGAATTAGCAGGGAATTAATAGAGGAAATACTCCACAGGTGATCATGGGCAGATACAAAGCTTATACAAAGTATAATGAAAAACACAATATTTAACATTCTGTGTCACTCTGTGACACATAAATGCTATTTTTTTTGAGGGAAATGCATTTTATTATTATATATATATTTTTTAATTAGGTATTTTCTTCATTTACATTTCAAATGCTATCCCAAAAGTCCCCCATACCCTCCCCCCCCCACTCTCCTACCCACCTATTCCCACTTCTTGGCCCTGGCTTTCCCCTGTATAGGAGCATATAAAGTTTGCAATACCAGGGGTCTCTCTTCCCAAAGATGGCCGACTAGGCCATCTTCTGCTACATATGCAGCTAGAGACACGAGCTCTGGGGGTACTGATTAGTTCATATTGTTGTTTCACCCATAGGGTTGCAGACCCCTTCAGCTCCTTGAGTACTTATGGATTTATTCTAGTGGGAGCTGTAGTTGGTTGGAGATGAGAGTCTTCTGAACATAAGTGGGCCTGAAATGATTCTACAGAGTCCTGTTGGGAGGCAAGGAGAGATGTGATAGTTCATAAGTAGAACAGGGAGAAAACAGAGTCAGAGAACTATGTTGTACTACAGAGAGAGCCTTGAGCAAAAGGATGGATAACAGTGCCATAGGAGAAGCTGGGAAGTGTGTGTCAGGGCTTCACTCAGAAGCCTTCACAGGGAACATAGCACTGTTGATTTCAATTAATTGCCACTAGCTTGGGCTTCTTGTCTCTAGACCAGCAAGGGAATGAAGCTCTATGTTTTAAGGTTTTGTTTTGGCTTTGTTTTGGTTTTAAATATTAACCATTTTTGAATTGTGTTTTTGAAATTATAATACAATTATAAAACTTTCCCTTCCCTTTCCACCCTCCAAACCCTTCAGTATACTCTTCCCCTTTCTCCATTAAACTCATAGCTTTGTTTTTCAGTAGTTATTATATGCATATATGTATATTCATACATATTAATACATATTTATAAGGTTGTGGTTGTGTCTAAAGGAATTAATATATTCTCAAAATATCTTCTGATAATATAGTATTAATTACAAAGCACAAACTATACATGAAAGAAAGGTGGATCTTGGAAGACAGAGTCCTAAACAAATGATCAAAGTTAAGATCATTGGTAATTAAATATGCTGGATCATCACACACTTCTTGCTAGGATACACTAAGAAAACAGGAAATCATCTCTCAAATTATGAGCCAAAAAACAGGTAAAGTCTCATAGTGATAGCAGCACTTACCAAAATAATGTCAATTAAATAATTACACACTGTCTTTCAAAATGTCAAAATTTATAAATCAAAGAAAGATTGGGAAACTAACCCAGGTTCTAAACTGGAAAAAGAATTATATTTATATCTATCTATCTCTGTGTGTAATTAAAATAAATATATACTGCTATCAAATTTTGCTTAGTTTAGAGGCAAAAGCAATACTCTTATTTATTTAATTTATTTATTTAGTATCTATGTGTGCTTATTGATGTACATGTGTGCATGTTCAGGTTACATGACAACACCAGGTATTTTTCTTCAGATGTAGCCCACCTATTTTTACACAGGAGTTCTCACTGACCAGGAAAATTGTCTAGTAGGCTAAGCTGGTGGGAACCACCTTTCTGCCTTTCCCGTGCAGTGATTATAACTGTGCTATGATAATATCTAAACAAAACAACAACAACAACAACAACAACAACAAAACATGGGTTCTAAGGACATGCTCAGGACCTCAGTCATGTTACTGACTGGGTCATTATCCCAGCCCCATATATACACACTGATTAACCACTGTTCTGAAGGTTGAATGTCAATGGACTCTTTAGTCAGAGTATCACACGATGGAAATCAAAGTATTGGTTTGCTTGAGGTCTTGTGTGGCATTTCTGGGAAAAAAAAAAATCCATTTCCAAACTAAGATTCCTGGTAGAATGCACATAGTTTCCTATTTTCTTATTTAATTTTTATTTAAAATATGTTCTATATGATATATTTTGATTACATTCTTCCCCCTTTTTAAACTCCCACATACTCCCAAATATATACCCGTCCAACTTCATGTTATTTCTCTCTCTCACACTCTCACTCTCTAAAAAGAAATTTTAAAAAAAAACAAAAGAGAGACATATATACACACAAAGCAAATACAAAAAAATAAAAAGGAAAGAAACAAAGAAAGAAAGAGAGAGAGAGAGAGAGAGAGAGAAAGAGAGAGAGAGAGAAAGAAAGAAAGAAAGAAAGAAAGAAAGAAAGAAAGAAAGAAAGAAAAGTACCATAGTGCTGTCACTTGGAGACCTCTCTTACTTCCCAGAGGACACTTCAATTACTTACTATGTTATTCCCTCCAACAATGGAGCCTCCTTACATGTCATATCAACACCCCCTATTCTATTCCTGTGATATCAGGGTTACTCAGCTGACCTCTTTATGCTAGGATCAACTGATAACATTTTATTTCACTAATTTCCTTTTGAGACAAATTTCCATTATGTAGCCCAGGCTAGCCACAACCCTCCTCTCTTAGCCACCTAATCTCTAGAATTATAACACACATGGCTCAATGGTTTTTTTTTATTGTTTTGTTTTTTGTTTTGGATTAATTTTATCTTCAGCATTTACCCAGCAGTTAAATTAATGTCCTACTGCTTGACTGAGAAGAGTATGCATGTTCAAAGGGGCTGGTAATCTCAGGGAATCTCTTAGAATTCTACTACCAAAGAGAGGCAATTGATAATATTTGAACAATGTTGATAACTTTGCTAATAGTGCATTAATTTAAACTTCATTTGCACTGCAGAATCCCAGTCTGGATGGGAATGAGTGCTTGAAGCGGGATCTTCTCCAAAGAAGACTTTCTCTGAGGATTTTAGTGGTGCACCTCTTTTAAAAGATAATCGGTGAAACAGCTGGTGTGCATACACTTTATTCAGGGTGACCAAGGGCTATATATGAACCTTGAAGAGTGGGAAAATATTCAGGGAGAATGTAAAATTATTGGCTGGAGTTTCAAGTACTGTGAATGTCTCATTTGTATGAAGAGGCATTCCAGAAATCCAAGGTATTTGCTGGGCAGATTCTTTTATTTTAAGACATATATTTTATGTATATGAGTAGACTGTAGCTGTCTTCAGACACATCAGAAGAGGGCATCAGATTCCATTACAGATGGCTGTGAGCCATATGTCATTGCTGGGAATTGAACACAGGACCTCTGGAAGAAAAGTTGATGCTCTTAACCACTGAACCATCTCTCCAGCCCCAGTGGGAAGATTATTATTGGTAAAGAGGAAGTTAAACTTGTAGGTTTCCCACGGGCTACATGACCTTCCTCAGGTAAAGGTTGTGGGGTCAGGCCCCCCAGACAAAAGTGAGAGAAGGGAAAGCCCTGCTGCAAAAAGGGAGTCCTCCATTTTGTGCTGAGTTCAGAGTAGCGATCTGGATGTGGTAGATTTCAACCTAAAGTAGCAGGGTTTCCCCACAGAGAGAATATATTTGTATTTTTGGAAATAATAAGTAGCACACAAAAATGGTATGCTTTGCATTATACTTGTAATTTATACTATTGTAAAATTGCTTTAAAATGTTTTTTATCAAAAGCATATATGATAATTAGTTTTAGCTTTAAACTTGAAAGGTTAGAGAGGCCGGTAAATACAGCACTGGCTGCTCTTCCAGGGGGTTCAATTCCTAGCACCTGTATGGTGACTCAAAACTTTCTGAAACGTTCTATCTTAGAGGATTCATATATCATCTGATCTCTGGGAGTACCAGACATACATGCAGTATTTACAGGCAAAATACCTCAACACATTAAATAAAACTTTAAAAGAATAAATTAAACTGTCAAGACAATCTCGAATGACCTGGAGTTTCAGTGAGGAACTGTCTAGGTCAGGTTGGCCTGTGAGCTTGTCCATGGAGGCCATAGTCTTTCTTTTCTTAATAGATGTGGCAATACCTGGGCTGGAAGTAGGTGGTACCATTCCTGGGGTTTGGATTCTGAATTCTTGGAAAGTGAGCTGAGTGGTAAACATGTGTTCATTTATTCTCTCTCTGTTCTTGGCTGTTAGAAGTGACTAGATAGTTCAAGTTCCTGCCACCTTGGTTTCCTTACAGTGATGGAATATAATCTAAAGTAACTTTTTTCTCCCTTAAGTTCTCTCTCTCCCCACTTCTCTGTCCAAATGCATATCAAAGCAAGGGTAAGTGAGCTAGCATAGTATATCTCAAGACCAGCTCATATTCAAAATAAGAAAAATAATACATGTCTGCATGTCTCAATGGGGAAATAATGGAGTGCATATAGAGAGAGGAAACATCTATCTTAGTGTTTTTTGAAGACTATCATAGGTGCTATGAATAATAACAAATAGGTTATAATCTGCTTACCCTTAGGGTTTGTAGTCTTCTTGGTGAAAGAGTGGCTAGCAAACAGATATTTCTCATCTCCTATAAAGAAGACACTATTAGTAGTAACCACTGAAGAAATTATGATGACTAAGACACACATGAAGATAGTACAGTGGAAAGACAAGAGCAACTAGTCTCCCTGCTATTTTACCTCACTGTATAATAAAAAGTGGACCCGTAAGGTAAATAGAAGAGACTGAGAGAGCAAACAAAAGTTGATAGGACAATTGAGAAACTCACAGAATTTTCCTTCATGCTTTTCCAGGAAGAATGCACCTGCTTTACCCTAAGTCCTAACATTCTGAAAATGTCATAAGCAAACTATCATCAGAAAGACTGGACTTTTGCAGTTAATTTGATGATAGGTTATTTTTGTACAAATGCCTGCTTTTCTGATGATAGAGAATTTCACTCATATTGGACTCACAAATCACTGCAGGCATCTCTCATATTTTTTTTCTTTTGTTCAGGGTGATAGGATTTTAAACATAAAATTATGCCTCCTACTCTTCAGAGGGCAGTGCTTGCTGAGGAGAGCATGAAAAGGTGCATCACAGAAATCTACTTACTTGGGAATCCTTTAATTTTAGAACATTTGCAAAAGCCATAGGGACTGTGTTAGGGCCTTTCATGCTTCCGTGACGTGACTTGCCCATTACATCTTCAAGGACATCAAAAGGGGCAGAGCCCAAGAGCTTAAATGATACTTGTAGTTAAGAATGGCAGAGGGCCACCTAGGACCACTGAGCGTGCCATAGCACAGCACACATGAGTGCTCACGAAGTGGTAGGATTTTCTCTTCATGGATAAGGCCCTCCAGGCCTTCCCAGACATTTCTCACACAAAAGTTACTATGTGTAATCCACGTCTATGAATTTTAATTGTCTTACTTTCATACAATGTACATAGATCAGTACATTGCATGTAAGAACATAACAGATCCAGTTATCAAGATTGCGTAGCTTCAAATTTAATATCAATCATTGACCTCACCAACCTTCCAAAGTTACTGAATTTTAACTATTATGTGCTCTGACAGGTAAGCCACATATGTATTTAAGATACTGTAATTTTAAATATTTATGTAGACAAGTCTTAGAAACCGTCATCCATTTTTTGTGGGAAATTGAAGGTACAGCTCTGACCACTGTCAGAGTCCTCTACCTCCCTTCCAGAGGCCGATTCTAGATCTGCAAGCTCTTCTCGATAAACCTTCCCCCAGAATGTACCCACACAGATCCACCAAGGCACTCATTCACCTTGCATCAACCAAGCAGTATGAGAGTAGTTGCATAAAACACTTGGATTGATCACTGTGACCTTACAGTGGTTTGTCAAGTTCACCTAACTGGTTTGCCTCCCGAGGTGTAAGCTCTCCCAGCATTGGGCCCACTTTCAGGGCTCTGGATTCTCCAGAAAGTAAAGCTGTAGAATCATGTGCAACGTTTGTGATTTGAGAGAGAGAGAGAAATGTGGGCTCTAGGCTGGAAACTCAAGTTACTGGATATTTCCAGTTCTGCTGTGATCTTAAGAACAGGACATTTGAGTTTGCTTTTGAGTTTTCCATCACAGCAAAGCAGGCTGAGAAGGCTCACAGAGTAGCACGCACTCTTTCCAGAGTTAGGCTTGTGGGTTAGAGAATTTGAGACCAGTGTCACTGTAAACATCCTCAGCTTAGGGCACCTCAGTTCAGACAAGGACCAGAGCGCTCTCTCTTCTATTACATAAAAAGTAGTTAAAAGTCTCCCTCAAAGAGAAGGTATCAGTTCTCTCAACCTTCTCAAGGAAGAAGCACAATGTCTATCCACCATTCACAGAATGAAACATCTAACGTGTACAGTCAGGAATTTCTTCTTAAAGTTTAAAAATGTATATCCAAGACTGTTGGGATGAATGTGTTACAAATGTTGCCAAATTTCTCCTAACGCTTCAGAAATCTAATTTCTCTCTTTAGGGTTCACAGGAGGTAAAGAGGTAAAAATAACCTTCATCTGAGGCAGTTATACTTTCCCTCTTCTCAACCTCTCTGGTGCACGCGTTGAGGTTGAATTTATCACTATTGAGTAAGCCCATTGCTGCTGAGGGCCGTGGTGTGGTGAGGAGCCATCGGAACTAACAGACTGTCACCGTCATGGTCTTGGTTTGCAAAGGAAAAGACAGGGAAGTAGGGTAGGGCTGTGAGGGGTGGGAGTGTTTTATATCTTATTAAAAGATTGTGAGGATCCCTTCATCCTGTTTGACAGACAGAAAGGCCAGGTAGAGAGCAAAACATCCATGCTCCTGGAGGCCATTTGACTAAAGTGCTTACCAGTGACCTGAAGCTAAAGAACAGGAACACACTAAGGCCAAGGCTAGTACTGGACAGAATAGTCTAACGCCCACCAATCATAACTTGACTGTAGCAGCAGATAGTGTATCATTCATGAATTAAAAACAGGAGAATATCATGAGGAATAATTAGAAAAATTAGTAGGCAAAATAGAGGAATGGAGTGCAGAGAATATTTTCCCCAACTACCTCCTTACCTACTGAGGATCAACGGTCTGCAGCTCCAAGATGCTAAAGGTGTTAACAGTCTCATGAGCCCTGTCATTACCTTCTCAGATTCATCAGGGCAGTTGCTTAGAGGAGTGGTCCTGAAGATGAGGGCAGCTCCGAGCCAAAGAAGCGGAAGATCAGCAAGACTTGCATCTATGTAGCTTTTAAGGGTTTGTTTTTGCATAATTAAGCCTGGGCCCTCACATAAACTATAATAGTGTTTCACCACCAACCTACACTCTCAGCCCACACAGATTTTAAAATAGGCAACTTGCCAAAGGTAAGACATAAGTCAAAAGTGTAATGTCAAATTGAAGTAATATATGAATGGGTACAAATTTTTGGAAAAAGATTTAAAAATAGAACTTGTGAGATCTTCACATTAAAGGACTTCCACAGAGCAATATCTGAGAATAGTGGTCTAAAGTCACAATATCAAACAGCAAATATATTACCTCCTTCATTTCCTTCTATTGTGATTTTATTTCTAATACCCTTAGCTGTTTCATGAACACAAGACTGCATGAAGAAATAATTACAGTATTCATACAAAATTCATCATGTTTGTTTTCATTTCTACTAAAAGAACATTCAGCAGTTCAGGCTATTTACCAGAAAAAAAAATCATGTTGTTTAACAAGAAAATTATGGTAGAAAAACTTTCAGGAAAAAATAAGTTCATTTGCTTATGGACTTGCTTTCCATCTCATAACAATTAACTCACGGGGTTTCAAGGAGTTTTTGAGGCCAACCACAAATATAACCTTCCAGAAGGCAGGCCTTGACACAGACTGAACCTGAGCATATGGTATCTTAGTAGTGTGTTATTTTGGGGGACCGTGTAAGATAACCAGCTCTGATAATTAAAACAGCACATTTGTTTATAAGCATAATTTGATCTGGGGCATATTGCTAAAAATTTTAGTAAGCACAATGTTTCTTTCAGAACTGATAATGAGTGTGAACTTGAAGCACAGCCTGATTATTACTTTTTTTTTTCACTCAGTGGAATAATGTTTTATGTTGGGTGAGTGACCAGAAATCCAAAGTTCTCCTGGGTCGTTCTGAGCTGTGCAGGTGGGAATCTGGAAACACAGTCATGCTTCAGTGGTGGCCCTACCATATTTGAAGACTTAAGTTTTAATTGACCTGAAAGTTTAAGAGGTTCTGGCCCCATGCTTGACAGAATCCTCCTACATATGGGTATTCACATATGTAGAATTATTGCTCAATAAGGAGTATTTGCAATTTAAGATTTTATGTTTCAGTGGGGGAAAATGATGCATCTGGCTTTTAAAAGATGTTATTTTATCAGTTCTGTCACCCAACCTCTTTCTGATTTCCATATGAGTCATATGATTATAAAGACATTTACTTTAAATGTCTGGCTTGGTTTAAAGATTAAGAGTACTTATTGATGTTGCAGAGGACCTAAGTTCAGTTTCTAAACCACATGATAGCCTTCAATCATTTGCCAGTTTCCAGGGATCAATTGTTATCTTCTGACCTCTGCAGGCATTAAGTATACACATCATATGCATACATACATGCAAGCAATACATCATATATTCTTTATAAAAGTCTGGCTTGGTGTTAACAATCATATATATATATATATATATATATATATATATATATATATATATATAAAATAAGTTAACAGTACATATATTATATATGGAACTACTGAGGCAAAGGACCTGCAGAAGGCATCAGATTACTCTATTATGAGAAAATTCTAACTACTGGAGTAATAATGGAGTTTGTCAGAGTACAACATGATGAACAGCAAAGCTGGGCCTGGGGCGGGTCTCAAAAATTAAGATAAGTTCCTCTGAAAAGTATCCTAGAGACACTTCTTATGTCATATCCTTGACTCTAGAGACATATCAGGCCTTACAACATGGGTAAGTGATTCAAATCATCCAACATAAAAAGAAAACTAGTTCTGAATCAGCTTGAAAGGTGAATGTTTGCAGTTTAGCTTTCAATTACTACCAGCATATAATGGCATTGCTTTCTAGAATGTGTGCCTATGGGTCATGAGTGGAGCACACTGACCAAGTCGTACCTGATGCCCTGCCCTATGAAGCCATTTGTGGTAGTTTATTCTAAAACATATATCCTTATTTCCTTTTATCTTTGAGGCAGCTTTTTGTCTCCTTGGTCACTTGGGTTTCTCACTGACAAGTCAAACTACAAAGACATGATACTGTCTTCTACAGTCTTTAAGTTACAAAGAACTATTTCCTATCATTTCCCCATTTGGGGTTCTTTACACTTTCCCATGTGAGCACTCACCTCACATTTATTTAAAGTGCATGGCATGTAGCTATGTTTCAAAATAAGGTAGCAAGAGAAAAACCACTAGACTTTTTTATATACACAAATGCTCATGTCCTGAATAAATAGGTAGAAACTGATATTCCACCACACCGCAGAGTATCACCAGGACAACAACACAAAGCAAATATTTACTCCTTATGGGCAGAGTAGAGCTCAATCTTACTACAGCCATCAGCAAAGTCAATGGTTTAAATTACAGACTAACAAAGCTTTCGTGGGCTTGAAATTAAGTTATACTGTTTAAAATCAATCACAGAGACTGTCATCCTGCTTATTGCTCTGACTTCCTAACAATGATTTAAATGAGAACTTTATGTACAAGTAGAAAATGTCAAGAGTTCTGCTTTTTTTCAGGCTTGTGTGGGTGGGACAGGCAAACATTTTAGGCATTAAGACAATTAGAATAAAGAGGGCTTTTTCCAGAAAAAAAATTTTTTTTTTTAGGTTTTGCTTTATTTTCAATTGACAAATCAAAACTACAATTTACAATTTGATGTTTCCATACATCATACATTGTGGAAGAATTAAATGAAAGCAACACTCCAATACCAGTTATTACAGCTTTAGGATGAAAAAATTAGAATTAATCAAATTCCATAAATCAACAATTAAATTATTTTCTGGGGGGAAAAGTCAAAACAGTAAGTTTTTAAATGCGCACTAGACTTTAATCCTAAAGTTATCCCAGAGATGCCAGGCAGGTAGTCTGCAGTTCTCCTCACCATGCTTTGTAGTAGGATCAAGACTGGGGAAAGCATGTATAGAGCACTCACTGTCTGGGCCAGCCAGCTGCAGGTTTCTGATGCATTCTTCTCTGTCACTTGGTTTCATGTTGCTCTATCACACCAGAGCAGAGTAGCTTCTCAATAGCCCCGTCATCATATCTGAGGACCTCCTTCAGGATATGCCGTGTATGCTGTCCCAGCAGGGGAGGTGGCTTTGCCTCTGACATCTTGAACTTGCTGTATCTCACAGCTGGACCTGTCCAAGGAATGGAATGAGAAAAACTGTTAATGACTGACTCTGGGAACTTAATTACTCAAGTAATGGAGTGTTTCTACAGGACTTCAAGATTTTCTGTGCTACTTATGCCCTTGCCCGGGTATCATGGTTTGTTTTGTTTGTTTTGGAGTTGGGAGGGGAGGGCGCTTTCTTAAGGTGTTGGTTGTGAGCTTCGGCTTCATTGTTTGTGCAGCTCATACATCGCTCATCCAAATGTGTAGAGAAGTTCCAGCCTGTCCATCAGCATGGGATGGATTGCATATCTGTGTGTTTACAAGCTTCCCCTCCTATACAAGACACCTTCATGGGTAGAGCATTTACTCAGGGTGACTATAGGTCCAAGAACACAATGACTGCAGACTTGAAGTGTGTTTGTAAAGCCAGAAAGCTGGCCCAAACTGAAGGTAACCCAGGGTTCTGTCATTAATCATCTACTGAATGGTTCTAAAATCTAGTTCGGCATATATTAAACCCCGACTCAGACTCTTTTCCTCGGTCTTTAGTGGCATAAGAGGCTAGATGACCAAGCTTCTTTTTCAAGGAGACTTGTTTTGGGACTTCGGGATTTATACTTTTTAACAGAACCATCTTGGACAAATTATTTACCCTCTCGGAGCTTCATATCCCACAACTGTAATATAATAATGTTTACCACATAGACTAGAGGTAAGGATTTAATTGAGACGACAGACAAAAACACTAAGAATTCCATAACCCATAATAATACACAAAACTTGCTGGCTATTATGTTTATGAAAGCCACTACATCTCTCTTGCCTATTGCAGTTTAAGAGGATGACGATATTTACTGTCAGCTATTTGACAGAACTCAGTTGTTGTAAACAGAGGAATTCTAACAATAATTTCAAAAATAATCACAATTGATTTAATTGTTCTCATTCTTCACATAACTGCAATAAAGAATGCAAAGGTTTGGCAGGAGCCAAATGGCTAATGATGGCATGAGGATATGCCGTAGCCACAGAAATGGTCTCATTATAAGTTTTGTGCTCACTTTCCCTAATAATGATGCTTCCCACTCCTTTTTTGTAAAGCTGGACATTTGTGAATGTGTTTCAACAAAATTTCCTCATTCTATACTGACAATATTTTATATTTCACCTTATTAAGCTTCAAAATTGCAAATTAAATAGTAGTCCCAGGAAGAATTTGTAAAGCAGCACATATCTATCTCTTGAACACATATTTGAAGACTCTAGCAAGAAAGCACAACAATCTGTGTGCCTTTGACTTGAAAACTGGTCCTCGTTCTTTGAGGAAGGTTATCTTCTCTGAAATGTGTATGCAGCTTTGGGAAGGACACACGTGAAATGATAAAGGAAGAAGGTGAACATCTACCCTAGGCAATCAGATCTGCCAAATCAACCACGGTAGTCAATGGGATCAAAACCAGAATACCCACATCCTGCATTTTAATCTTTATTGTTCTCGTTCTCTCTCTCTCTCTCTCTCTCTCTCTCTCTCTCTCTCTCTCTCTCTCTCTCTCTCCCTCCTCCCCTCCCTCCCCCTCTCTCTTCCTCCTCTTCCTCCTCCTCTTCCTCCCTCCTTCCCTTTCCCACCATCTCTCAGAATTGTAACTGAACCCAGGGTTCTGGCCATGCTAGGCAAGTGCTCTATCACTGAGCTACATCCTTGTTCCTCCATAGCCTCGTCTTGATTTGTGAACTTTACAAGAACAAATCAACCAAAGCATCCATAGTTAACAGAACATCCATTAATACAACAGAAATGTCTTTTAGAGAATTATATTAATGAGAGTACTTATTTGCATACCATTTGACAGAGACAGCATCCAGACATGGTCTAACACTGCCACATTCAGTATTTTCCTACCACATGCCTTCCTCAAGGATACTACATATCCTTCCCCAAGGATAAATTATAACTGATACTTTTATTGTATGATAAGTTTTCCTTTCTCTGCAGCTCAGCAGAGTTTGTTTTCTTCTCATATTTTCCTGGAATGCCTCATACAGGAGGGTTTTGTCAGGGCTTGTTCCTGCCCAGTAAGTGAGGACACAAACACATTACATATTGAGAGACTGAGAAAAGATGAATGACAATTATTCTGCTTGACTATGCAAGAGGCTTTGATCTTAAAATCAGTGGTTATGAGAGAGACAGTCTGGGACTAGAAACGGGACGGAAAGCAGAGGGTTGGATGTCTCCTTGTCAAATAGCTGACCTCATTCAGATCTGCTTGTGCAATTGTTGTAATAGTAGAGGCTGCCAGTATTTGACTACAAACAAAATATAAACCAGTTATTTTTTTTAAAAGTTCAAAAAGGATTCTCAAGGAACACTAGAAGCCATCATGTGTATGTTGGTCCCGTAGTGAAATCCAACTCAGTACTCAATTTAAAGATTTTCATGGTCTTAGCTGTTTCCAACTGTCCTTAAATTTAAATACCTACAGATAAACTGCCCTGACTCAAAAATTATTGTTCAAGTTAGATTCAATAAGAGTGAAAAGTACCACACCAAGAAGAAAGGCCAATGCTATACATCTGGACCTTCATTTGTTATTGATCAGTCAGTCAAAGATCACCAGAAATATGAAGACTGCATAGATCCGAAAACAAAGACAAAAAATTGAAACAATCAGAGATAGCTTAAAACAAATCAAGAAGAGAATGCTATGTAAGAAATAAAATTGAAAAATTTTAATGCTTTTGATTTTTAGTATTATATTCCAAATTAGAAGTTTAGAAAAATAAATGAAATATATTTCTAAGCATTTAAAGAGAAAAGTATAAATATACTAAAGAAGCTAAGAGTTCATAGAAAATAGACAAGATTCCCAGAAAGAAGTAAGAGAATGGGGATGGAGAGATACTTCTGCACAAAATGCTGTGGTGAGGGGAAAGCAAGCACGTTGACAGAATTAGACAACAGAGAAGCCAACATAGCCAATGAAGGAAAGATTGACATCTTGATGTTTCATATGAAATATTACAAGACAGCATTAAAAATGGTGGAGGGTCTTCCAGGGGTATAGGGAGGGTAAAGCAGCTCAGGGTAACAGAGAGAACACCACGTGTTTACTTGCTGCCATGCCATTCATTTGAGCAGCCCCATTGGCTTTTTAAAAAAAAAAATATTTTGTTTACATTTCAAATGTTATCCTCTTAACCAGTCCAGTCAGTTCTTTCTCTGACTCCTCCACTGGGGACCCCATGCTAAGTCCAATGGTTGGCTACAAGCATCTGCCTCTGTATTTGTCAGGCTCTGGCAGAGCCTCTCAAGAGACAGCTGTATCAGGCTCCTGTCAGCAAGCACTTCTTTGCATCTGCAATAGAGTCTAGGTTTGGTGTCTGTATAGACACCACCCGGGTGGGGAAGTCTTTAGACGGCCGTTCCTTCAGTCTCTGCTCCACACTTTGTCCCTGTATTTCCTTTAGCCAGGAGCCCTTCTGGGCTAAGAGTTTGGAGATGAGTGGGTGGGGAGCCTTGCCTAAGCTCTGGATATGGTGCCTTGTACACCTAATGTCACAGATTTTAAACCAATACACTGAGTTGTTTGGTTACTTGCCTGCATCCTTAATGGAAGTGGTAACAATAACAGCTGTGCTTGCTAGTGGGCATTCATCGCTTCCCATGGGTCTCACTGAAAAGATAGCCATGGTAATGAGCCTCTTTTCTTTGACTGTGGACTGTGCTTCTGATTTCTTCTGTCTGTTTATAGAGACTATTGTAGCCTATAGTTTACAGGTAAGAAAACCGAGGCTTTTTATAGAGTAAATTGATTTTATAGTGTTGCCCAGTTTTATAACTAGTGACAGATCTAGGATAAGAACCCTACTCTATTGTTATTATTATTATTATTATTATTATTAAATTATTTTATCTATTTAGATTCAAAATGCTGCTCGGCTTACTGATCCCCTCTCCCTGAGTTCTTCACCCTATCACCCCTCCCCTTTGCTTCTGAGAGAGTGCTTCCTGACCCACTAATCTACCCCTACCTCACCCCTGCCAGCATACCCCCTCCTTGGCACATCAAGTTTCTATAGCATTAAGCACATCATATCCCACTGTGACCAGACAAGGCAGTCCTAGGCTCTGTATGTGCCGGGGGCCAGAGACCAGCCCATGGATGCTCTTTGGTTGGTGGGCTCTGAGGGGGTCTGGGTTAGTTGATACTGTTGTTCTTCCTATGGTGTTTCAATCCTCTTGAACTCCTTTAGTCCTTTCCCCAACTCTCCCATAGGGGTCTCAGGGTTGGTCCAACGATTAGCTGTAAGTATCTATATCTGTCTCAGTCGGGTGCTGGTAGAGTGAGCCTCTCAGAAGATAGCCAAGATAGCTCCTGTCTGTAAGCACATCAGTAATAGTGTTAGGGTGTGTTGCCTCCACATGGGATGGACCCTAAGTTGGACTGTTCACTCTAGTCTTAACAGATAAAATCCCAGCACAGAGAAGAGGAAGTAGGCACAAAGTCTGACCTCTAATCAAGAAGCTGTTATGATTGGTACCTGCTGGCAAAGGGAAACTGTCTTCTCAGTAGAGTGACACTGACTGCATCAACTGCACTCCATGCCCATGAGTAGTTGGCCAATATAAAATGGTGCTCATGTTGTTAGTTTGTTTGAATTTTATTGTTTTGTTTGTTTAATTTATTGATTTACATTTTTAGTTTTATTTTAAGAGAGAGAAAGAGAACATGAGTTGGGGAAGACCTGGGAGAAGTTGAAGATGGGAAATAGTATAATCAAAATTACTGTATAGAAATTTAATAATAATAATAATAGTAATAAAAACATCTTCAGTCTTTAGACTTCACAGTCTATGTTCTCTCATAAATGATTGTTTACATACTTACTGCTAGTAATTAGATATGCTTGAATAAATATTATTCTTATATTAATGAATATAGCCATTAATTCATCATACTTATACTTCTGCTTATTTATCTCTATCTCTCTGTTAATATTTGATCCAGATTGTTTCATTATGTATAACTCTAAAATGTATACTTGGCCCTGCTGTCATGGAGGGAGTAAAATTTGAGACATCAAAAAAGAATAACCAAATTGCTATAGTCTGATAAAAATCATAAAATAATTATAAACCAACCTTACAAGAGAATAATACTATAATAATAATATAATGGGCAATGAGGTGAAAAATTAATAACGGTTATTTTTAACAGTTATCATAGGCCAAATTGATGTCCCTAGGGCAGACTTTGAGAGTTAAAAACCATGCCATTTCTAGTTCAGGTTCCACTTGGTGCTTGTGGGTCAAGCTGTGAGCCCTAAGCTTTCTGCCCTTGCTGCTATGTCTTTGTTACACAATCCTGGATTAGTCTAACCCTCTAGAACACTAAACTCAATGAACTCATCTTTCCGTAAGTTGCCAGGGTCATGGTGGTTTATTACAATAGAAAAGTGACTAACACTGAAGTTAGAAGCAGAGAGAGGGACATTGCTGGAATGGAACTGACAATGTTTTTTTTGTTTTGTTTTGTTTTTTGGTTTTTTGTTTGTTTGTTTGTTTTTTGGAACAATGTGGAAGAGTTTGTAACTTTGGTCTAGAGGGGTGATTTAAGGATGTAAGTGGGGCCGAATAGGCCATCCTAGTAGGAGTTTAGAAGACAGGAATGCTAAGAGCTATATGAACAGTGGAGGCCCAGCTCAAGCAGGTTTTTTTTGTTGTTGTTGTTGTTTTTTGGGTTTTTTTGTTTTTGTTTTGTTTTGTTTTTTGTGGAGAAAGTCTATTAATAGCTAGCCTATAGACTGTTCCTGTGATATTTTGGCAAATAAATAAACAACAACAACAACAACAAAAAAAACCCTGGCTGCTTTCAGACTATGTCCTAAGAAATGGTCTGAAAATAAAGTTTAAAGTATTTTTGGTGAAGGCAATTTCAAGAGAGCCTAATATTGATTTGATTGCTTATCTACACTAGAATAAAGGGAACGGTACCCTCAGAGCATGGGCCCATTCAACTACCTTCCGACTTGTGAAAGAAATGGTAAGGCATTTCTGCTCCTGGAAAGTAACTACAATCAGAAGTTGGTGGTAATGCTGCCCAAGCAGAGGAGTGTGCATTGCAGAAGTCCCTGAATAAAATCCCTGAGAGAGCAAGAGATCCTGAGAGTCCATTGCATAAAGCTGTGAAGGTAAACTCTGGGTTGCATTGCAGTGTCCAAGACGTTGGCGATGACAGAACTGAGATATATCTATCAAGAAGAGCTGCATTTAGGGAGAAGAACCAGCCCACGTGGGTATTACACATTGCAGGCAGCAAAGCCGTTGACATGATATGATAAGCTATGGGTCTTGATGTTTGTCCTGCTGGAGTTCAGTCTTGTTTTGTCAAAGATTTATGCATTATGCTCCCATTCCTCCCTTTTGGAATACAATACATATCTTATATCATTATGTGTTTGAAGTATATAATTTGCCGTTAGATTTTACAGGGGGCTAAATTAAGACATTGCCTGAAGTTTTAGAAGAGATAGTGATCATAGGGCTTCTAAAAAGTGTGGTTGTGAAAGACTGTAGAGATTTTTGAAGTTGAACTAAAAGTAATTTGCATTATTATATACAGTCTGCAAGCGCTTTCGTGCATGTACAGGCATGTGCGTGTGCGTGTGTCTGTGTGTGTGCGCACGCGCAATTCTAGTTTTCTCTCTTTGCTGGATGCTCAGAGATGAAGATGCAAGCCCTCAGCTTCCTAATTCTAATGACAAGCCTTTATTCCACCATCATGGATTCTAACTCTCAGGAATCATAATTCTAAGTAAACTCTTTTTCTATAACTAGACTTGGTCATGGTATTTGATCACAGCAATAGGAAAGTAACCAATACACACAATTAAAGGAAAAGAATTGAAGGGGAGTCCTGTGTGTTTAAAAAGAACAACTGTTATAGGCACTTTCCAGATGGGGAGATGAAATGAATACATGGGTACATTTATACAAATAAAAAGAAGTCATAGATTCTTTTAGATATACCAAGTTTGCGTACCTTTGAGACAACCAAGCCTTAGTCATTACATCTTTAGCTTTCAAAATCTCAAATTCAGGAATGAGTTGGCCAGTATACACAGAAGTTACTTATTATTAACATGTGATCATTCCAAAGCAGCATAAGCAATCGTATTTATTCAATCTCTGATGCTATACTTTCCACAATGGTTCAAAATGCAGAGAGCAATTGATTGTTCAGTTGCCCAGCCCAAATTGATATACTGACAACAGAATGCCTATGTAAAACTTGGGGAACATAACCAAAGAAGTGGCAGAAAGCATGTAAGAGCCTGCAAACTAGGAAGTCCGCAGCAAGACTGTATCTCCTAAAAGTGACAGGGAAGCTACACCCTTGAAACCTCAACAATACATCTGCTTAAATGAGACCTGAACAACGATAACGTTACTAGACTTACTGATGTGGAAGGGAGAAAGCTCATGGACCCTACTCATAGACAAAGAGTTACAAGCAATTAGTGACTGCGGAGGGAAGAAAACTTAATCTTGCCCAGCAATGAACCCCTTAACTGCTTATCCAAAACCAGTAAAAACATAGACATCAAGAAACATGAAAAGAATTCAGCAGTTTGTATGTGCATATACATTACCAAACATAAAGAGGCCATTGGTTTTGAGGGAACAAAGTGAGGCAGTACATGGGAGGAGAGGACATGGACACATTTAAACTGTAAATGTAATTATTTTCCACTTTAAAAATGTAAACAAACAAACAAACAATAAAACAAAGCAAAGAAACCTCCAAAACCTATGTTGTATATGTAGCTTCTTCTCTACTGTCAAAGCTATTTTTGATTTTTTTGAAAGTAGTATATGAAGTTTTTCTTATGAAGTTTTATGCATACTTCATTTTGAATAATCTTCTCTACCCCACTTATCTCCCTGTCCCCTTCCCAATTTACTATACAGCCCTAATATTCCCCTTTCCTGTCGCATATACCATGTGCATTACTACAACCCTCATCTACCTCTGCACCCCCCTTTTCTTGAGACGGGGTTTCCTCTGTGTAGCCATGGCTGTCCTGGAACTCACAGTGTAGACCAGGTTGGCCTTGAATGCAGATTCAGCTGCCTCTGCCTTCTGAGTGCTGGGGTTAAAGGCATGTGCCACCATGTTCAGCTTCAACCCCCTCTCTTAAAGCCTATTCTTCATGTCATTTGGATCCCAAATACAATTTTGTGATCAATAACCATATGACTACACAAATTCCTATACATAAATATAAAATAAGCTTAGATATGCATATGAGAGACAATAATGACATATTTGTCTTTCTGAGTCTAGGTTACTTCACTGAATATGCTAATTTTCAGTTCCATCTATATCTGACAAATTTCATATTTCTTAATAGCCAAATAAACTTCATTGTAAATATGTTTCACATTTTCATTATCCATTCATTTGTTGAGGAACATGTAGGTAAGTTTAACCATCTGTAAAATGCTTCTGTTCTTTGTCTTTAATGACATAATTTTTAAGTTTACATTTATGGGTATTTGCCTACATGTATGTCTGTGTTCCATATGCATGCAGTGCCTGCGGAGCACAGAAGACAGCAATGGCTCTTCTAGAACTGCATTTGCCGATGGCTGTTCATAGCCATATGGGTACTGGGAAGCTGGGAACCCAAACCAGGTCCTCTGCAGAAATAGCAAGTGCTCTTCACTGCTGAGATGTCTCACAGTCCCTGGTCTTCATCTTTAGCACCTAAACCTCTACTCACTTTATGAGAACCCAGGGCAGTTTTACTTTTGAAAGAATTATTGAGTCTTGTCCTCACAGAAAAATACAAAGAAAGCAACTCAGTTCTCTTCTATTAGAGGTAAATTAAATGAGATGTTTTATGTTTTTCCTCTGTGCTACTAAAGGCAATCACAATGAAGCACATAGTGGAAATACATGCTATCCTTTCTTCCTTTTAAAGAAGAAGGCCTTTGGAAACAAGCCACTTCTTTTACTTCTTTAACAAATACTTGGTGTATACTAGACACATTCTTGGTCCTAAGGACAAAGCCAGAACTCACTCTTTTTTTAAAACAAAAATTTATTTACTTATTTACTTTTTTACATGACATATATTATCCCCCCAATCCCTGTCCATCCACCCTGAGATTGTTCCACATCCCATACCCCCTCCCCAACTCCTGACTCTATGTGATGTCCCCACCCCCGACTCCATCTGACCTCTAAACTCCCTGGGGCCTCCAATCTCTTGAGGGTTAGGTGCATCATCTCTGAATGAACACAGATCCGGCAGTCCTCTGCTGTATGTGTGTTGGGAGCCTCATATCAGTTGGGGTACGCTGCCTGGTTGGTGGCCCAGTTTTTGAGAGATCTCAGAGGTTCAGGTTAATTGAAACTGCTGGTCCTCCTAAAGGGTCACCCTTTTCCTCAGCTTCTTTCAGCCTTTCCCTAATTCAACAACAGAGGTCAGCAGCTTCTGTCCATTGGTTGGGTGCAAATATCTGACTCTCTCAGCTGCTTGTTGGGTCTTCTGGAGTGTGATCATGATAGGTCCCTTTTTGTAAGCGCTCCATAGCCTCAGTAATAGTGTCAGACCTTGGAACCTCTCCTTGAGCTGGATCCCACTTTGGGCCTGTCACTGGACCTTCTTTTCCTCAGGCTCCTCTCCATTTCCATCCCTGTAATTCTTTCAGACAGGAACAATTATGGATCAGAGTTGTGACTGTGGGATAGCCCCCCTCCCTCCTTTGATGCCCTCCCTGTCTTCCTCCTGGAGGTAGGCTCTATGAGTTCCCTCTCCCTACTGTCTAGCAGTTCATCTAAGGTCCCTCCCTTTGAGTCCTGAGAGTCTCTCACCTCCCAGATCTCTGGTGTATTCTGAGGGTCCCCCTAACCTTCTACCTCCTGAGGTTGCCTATTTCCATTCTTTCTGCTGACCCTCAGGACTTCAGTCCTTTTCCCTCACCCAATACCAAATCAAGCTCTCCCCCACACTACCCACTCACCCACTTTCTCTCCCTCCCTCCCCACTTGTGATTGCTTTCTTCTCCCTCCCAGGTGGGACTTAGTGAAGTGTCCTCACTTGGGCACTTCAGCTTGTTGACCTTTTTGAGTTCTATGTTCATTTACACATGGAATACTACTCAGTTACTAAGAATGTGGATCTCCTGAGATTTGCATGCAAATGGAGGGAACTAGAAAACAGCATCCTGAGTAAGGTAACTTAGACCCAAAAGTACATGCATGGTATGTACTTACTAATAAGTGGATATTAGCAAAAAAAAAAAAAGTACAGAATACCCAGAAGTCACTCTTATCTCCTCCAGTTAGTAAATGGAGGGGGGGGGGGAATGAGACCCGCAGAGGGAGTCACCTGCTCAGGGTTGCAGACATAGGAAGGAACAGAGTTCCAGATGATCTTGTTTCTGAAGCCCAGTTCTTTGCCACTCAGCCACATCTTTTTGCATAAGGGCAGCACGAAAGAAGGAAAAAATATTTCACTTGGACAATGAACTGAATTCAGGGTTCCCAAATCAGAACTTGGCAAGGAAATCTTTAGGCTTCATCATTCCATCAGTCTATCTTATTTCTTTCCCTAGATCAGAGTATTATGATATCTGCATTCATTGATTTCTTGTCCACCCAAATTAACTTGTTAATTGCTAATGCTTTCCATGTAGAAAGCCATAGAATCACAACACCATCAATACATAACAGTTTCTCCTATTTCTGCAAGGCAACGTGTTCCAATGCCCTTCTTTTTACTCACTTCCAAAGAAATGAAGCTTTAGTTATGCTCTCTGGAAATCTGTCTGGTTTAAGGCACATGGACAGCCAGTGCCTGGCACACTAGAGAATTCCTCAGACTAGCTGTGTAGAGTTTTCCATCTGTGGTTTGAGGCCCTTTAGTAACAAAACCCTGGCTGTTTTGTCTCACCTCCCTTTAGAAAACATCCATAACTCTTAAGCTGAAAGGAGATCTACCCAATCTACGTGAGCATCCCAAGTTACCATTTATCCAAGTTCAAACCACTTATCTATAAGCCAGATCAACTTAATAATACAAACAGTTGCAGGAAACAGAGGTAGCCAAAAACATGTGGGAAACCATAATGAATATTCAAGTAACGGGAACATAATACCACATCATCCTGAGGAAAGGGACTGACTTGAACAGTCCCTTTTTCCAGAACTGCATGCACCTCCTTTCTTAATGATGCATTCCCCAAGGCACTGAAGCACAGCCTTGCACAAACCTCACACAAAATAGCAACTGAGGAGCACAAAGGGTTAAGTCATTTACACAACAGGCAAATGTGACCTCAGTGGTGGTGAGAATCAAACTAGAATTAAAACCAAATAAGTCCGGATTTGTTTACTATATTTCTTCTTTTTAATTTCTAATATTGTATTAAATTTCCAAGAATACTTAAAAGCAAACAGCTGTCATATAATGTATGAAACATTATCTCAAAATGTTTTTATTTTGATGTTTTTGGCCCTTTGCTAAGATCCATGCTGTGGATAGCAAACATTTAATCTTTGGGACTTGCTAGTGTAGAAAGAAGCCAAACTTCATTTTGCTAAAAATAATGATAGCTTAGTATCAAGAGATTTCACAACTTCCCCTTCAGTGCTTGAGTTCATCATTATAACAATAACAATATTTCTTATATGGCGCCTCTTATCCATAGCATCCAACTCGCCAAATGGGACCATACAGTTAGAACACACTAAACCCATTAGATATGAGATAAAAACAGATAAGACCATTTAAAGAGCATGTAATCATGGAAGAAGGCTGTAAGAGAATAAAAATGGCTTGGGACATCTTTAACCAAAGAACTCAAACTATGGCACCACTTGTGGGGCCAGACATTTCAGAAATGCAAGACAACATGTGGTATGCACCACCAAGGTGGGGAGGTCATCCATATATCACTTGCAGTCCAGAGCTCCTTAGTATCACTTCCATTGTAATGAATTTTGACTCCATAATTTTTAAACTATTTTAAATTTAAAATATGTGTACTTGTGGGTATCTGTGTGGAAGAAGGCTACCATTGGAGTCTTGTTTTCAGTTATGTCAATGGCTCTACCATTGTCATCAGTGCTGTTAAACAAATTTCCAGTTTTTACCTTTCAGGAATATAATTGCATTACATGTGACCCTTGTTCAGCTGAGCCAGGCCCTACAAGTTGCAGTCAATTGTGAATGGAGGAGATTACTTCACTCCCTCCAGGGCAGAACATATACCATTTATTGTAGGTATGGGTTTCTCCTTTCCTGTTTGACTAGCAGTGGATGAGATAGTAAGTCCTTCAGCAACCTGATACTCTGCGAACTCACAATGGATGTCACTTACAGCATGAGCAAGAACCACAGCATCTTTAAAAGCACTGTATGTTCCATCCTGATTGTGATGTGTGCCTCAGTTTAGTCCAGAGACCTATTTGCTGCAAATCAGAGACCTTCTCTGAGCAACCTTTTAAAAAATAATTCAATCCAGACATTCAAAATACTTTGAAGCCGCATGATAATAGTTATTATTTATCAAATACTTACATATGTTAGGCATTTGGCAGAATGCTTTCTGTATTTTACTGTGTCATATGAACTAAATGACTTTAAAAGGTATGATTATAATGAAACCATTCCATCAAAGGCGAAAGTTAATGTTAAGTAATGTTATCAACATTGCACAGCTTATCAACTAAAAAATTTCATTAGAACTTAGGCTGGATAAATCCAAAGTGTATGCTTATTAGTACAAGGGTGTACTTCCCTTCTGCATAATGTAGAAGAAAATCTGTTCTCATATCAGTGGCTGAATAAATATCGCTCTTCAGCAGATGGTGTTAAAAAGCAGTACTGTTTTATAAATACTTATATATTTCATGATTGCTAATCTATTAAGGCATTTATCTTTCATTTGCAAAAATGGAATAAGGAAAGATAGATAAATCTTATTCCAATCCACTGAAATGTTGTAGTCGATTATCCATCTCCCTCTGGGAAAAATATATGGCTCATAAGGAAATGCTATTCGTGTTCATTAGTGACCAGGCTGTTTCACCTCCAAGGACATGACCCAAACTTTCTATTGAGGCTTCTGAAAAATGTTCTGGTGGAAGGAGGTCTGTCTGGGAAGCCTCCTTCCAACACTCATATTTGTTTCTAATCATTTCTCCCACCTCTGAAGATGTTGAGAATGGTGAAGGAACACCTTACTGACAGTTGGATCTTTGCCCAAACAATCAGTTATTTTCTTCCGTTGCCTTCTAAATTTCAAGTGTTTGATACAAGCTCTCTGGGTACATTCCCAAGAGTTTATTTGGTTAGATTTCACCATGGAAAACAAAATTGGTTCAGCTGAACTCTGTAGCCAGAACATTTTAAGCTTCACAGACCTTCAAAGTAGTGACCTTCTCCTCACCTCCTCTGCCTCTGTGCTACATTAAGGAAAATACCGGAAGATGTTTCCAGTCGGAGAAGCCAGATTGCTTTTCGATTCTGTCTGAGAAGAGGAACTGAGCAGAGCTGGAGCAGGTGGCTATTTGTGGCTCTTACCTCAAACGAGCTTTGGAAAGTTCTGTAAATCTCTCTAAGTCTTTTGCAACTTAATAAATTTCTGGACATCTTGGTTCCTTATTAAAGGACTCCCCTTTAAGTCTACATCCTTTTCACTTCTCTCTCAAGACTCTCTACAATCATACAAATCACAATTATGTTCAAAGAAGATTGGATGCAATGAGGCCCCTACCCCTGCTGTTGAGAAAATGAGGATGTGTTCACTATGAGCCAGAAGAGATGATCTTTATATTTCTGCCTCTTTGCTTGTACAGTGCAGGTGCAAAGGTTTCAATCAAGAGATCCGTGCTCTCCATACTCCCATCTCAGCTCTTGCAAAACCACCCTCTTTGCAAAGGCACTGGTGTTTCTTTGAAATATGGCAACTTCTAGCAGTCCCACCATGAAATAGCTCCCCCACAACACGTCTGATCTTTCCTGCAACAACTTGTTCACTCTTCCTCCTCAATCACTCCATCTGCTAAAGAGCACTAACTGTCCTTTAGACCTGGTCTATGAGCCAACTTTGGATGGATTTCATCCGGTCAATTCCCAAGTCCATATTGTCTTCAAAGATTTATTCAGGATGGCGTTACAGGGTAGCTTTCTTTTTCTCCAGCCCAAAGGAACATCTCTTTTTGACTCCCCATAATCTTTGATCCACTTCTTCATAGTGCATCATTATTTCTAATTTTATTTTCTCTTGTTATCATTCCTAGGAACAAAGTGATGCTTACCCACTTTTATATACTATATAGTATTTATCATATGGTGCTAGTAAAGAAGATAGCTGTCAAAAGAATGTGAACAAAGCAAACAGCCAAAGAGAAATCTCCCATGTTCCCAGATATGGAAACAAAGCCACTCAAATGCTTAAAAAAATAAAAATACAGAGAAATATCAAAGCTTGAAGACTGCTACATTTTGCACACATTTCTAAATCAAGTCTTCTTGATTCCTTTTTAAAAAATACGTCATGTCCAATCCATTAGCTAATTTTATTGACTACCTTTAAAATATAGAGAGAATCCACCCAACTTTTAAAACCAATCTGGAAAAGTCACCACTGCCTTCTAGATTGAATCTGTGTCTCAAGGCTTCTTGGCAGCTTTTTCCGGATGTATCCCTCACTTGCTTTCCAAAAAAGAAGGTGGACTCGTCCTTCACATAATTAGGTCCAGTAATCTTATTCTTCAACTCCCAGTCCTGTGAAGCCTTTCCTATTTTATTCTTCAACAATGGGCTATATGCACTACCTCACCCATGCAGCCTCCCTGGGAGCCACTGTGATCTCTGTCTGTTGTACCCTCTTCACTTTGTGCAGCCACATAGACCTCCTGCCTCTTTACAGCACATCCCTTCTCAATGCCTCTGCCCCATTGTTTGGTCTACATGGAAAATTGTTCTTTCTGAAACAGTCTTGAATTACTCACTTCCATCCTTCAGGTCTTCTTAGCAGATCAGTCATAACCACATCATGTCTGTCCTCTTAGAATTTAGGGGAGATGGAGTTTATTGTTGCTAGCAATTCCATATTATAGGCCATCATGTTAGAGAAGTCATAGCATCAAGGGCTTCAAGAAGATAGTCACATCACATCCATTGCTAAGAACAGAGAGCTGGGTTTATCCATACTTCCTTGCTTGCTTGCCTGCTTGTTCTTGGCTATTTCTCTGATACTGCCTCTTTCAGGATGTGCTCGGTTTTGTCTCATCAATCAAAAACAGAAAGCCACTCACCCTGTGACATGCCCTACAGGCTGATTCTGTTCCACCACTTTTTAGCCCTTTTATGGTTCTTTCTTTTATTGTATATTTAACAAATCTGCCATTTCTTATGTTTCATTTGAGTAGAATGTATGCATCACGAGAGTGGGGAATCTTGTCCTATTTTCCTTAAAAATATTTTCTAAAAGACAAAGAAGGAATGATTTAGCTGAAGCTTTGAATATGTTTCACTGCTGTCTAAAACAATGAAACTTAGAGTGCTGATAATTTCAGACCTCTAGTTTCTAGGGAAACAGTCCCACTAAATAGACTCAAAAGCAGGATGAAGCATTTTATCACTACGAATCCATATAGGACCATGCAAACTGGTTTTCCTTGTTTAATTTTATCTATTTAACTGTATAGCTTGTGTTTCTGCTACCCATAGTGGACATAGATTTCAGTACTCAAAAGATCAAGCCTTTCAACAGTTATTTGGAATTTTTGACAGTGGACATTCATTTTACAGGTTCCATAAGGGAAAGGTCCTATTTTCTTTACATTTTTTGTTTAGACACTTAGGATGCTCAGTGTTTGCTGAATGGATGGACAAAAGGAAAGAACTCCTTATTTTCAGAAGTAAATAAGACAGAAAAATGTGATATTTCCATTCACATAAAGAAGTTTTATTTTTTTAATTGAGATGTTGTATATCAACAAATTTTACATTGACTTAGTGACTGAGCATTTACTTTTATGGTAAAGATAAGATGTCGGGCTCATAAAACCTTTGAAAGTATCCCAGGAAAACACTGTGACATGTCTACTTTAAGGGGCTACTCTTCCTTTTTTTAAGGTACTGACTCTTTTTTTTTTTTTTTTTTTTGAGACAGGGTTTCTCTGTGTAGCCCTGGCTGTCCTGGAACTCACTTTGTAGACCAGGCTGGCCTCGAACTCAGAAATCCGCCTGCCTCTGCCTCCCAAGTGCTGGGATTAAAGTGTGGTCCTTATACATTCTAGGAAAGTGTTACTACTTAGCTATATACGTGGCCATAAGCTTTTTTCCTGAATGGTCATCATTGCTTCCCAGAAGGACATAAATTATTTTTAGCTAAATTGCTTGTAGTTTTTTAGTTGTATGTGTTTACGAGAGTGGCCTTATGTATGTCACAGTGTATATATGTGTGTGAAAGTCAGAGGATGACTTGTAAGAGTCTATTCTATCCTTCTACTCTACATCCAGCAGTGTTGGTGACAGGTGCCTTTCACCATCCCAGTAACCCATTTTGAATTTTTAAATGACTATTCTTTTTTATATTGTAAAACAATAATTTTGATTTTAATTTATATGAGAAAATGATTTTTATTTACACATTATTTTTCCAAAGTTTCTTTTGGCCAGTGACTGTAGTGACTCTCATATAATAATGATAATACATAAGTGTTGTGTATACAAGCATTTATGTTTTATTGTTTCCCCTTTTATAGCCCCATAATTAACTACTTTGATTGATGCTTTCAAAATACCCTGCCAACTGATTTTCATATTAATTCTGCTGTTATTCTTTCCCGTTATCTTTCAAATTATTTAAAAATCATTTAACACAGGTGAAAGAGGCCTAATTAGCATTGAAAATATGAAATGTTGATTTTATTTTCATAATTTCACTATAAATATGAACAAGATAATTTTAGTGTATTGGTTAGATGTCCAAGTAGTAGACTTTCTCTCTAGTGGGACTCTTCATACTCTATAAGAATACAACATCAGTTTCTTCTTCTACCCAGTACAGAGCCAGCTATCTTTAACCCATGCTAACTGGGAAGGCATCCTTTGCACACTGAACTTCACTATTTTTGCCTGACTGACTACCTGGTAAATGAAAATAAGAAAGAAAGAAAGAAAGAAAGAAAGAAAGAAAGAAAGAAAGAAAGAAAGAAAGAAAGAAAGAGAGAAAGAAAGAAAGAGAGAAAGAGAGAGAAAGAAAGAGAGAAAGAAAGAAAGAAAGAAAGAAAGAAAGAAAGAAAGAGAGAGAAAGAGAGAGGAAGAAAGAAATAAAGAAAGAGAACAAGAAAGAAAGAGAGAAAGAAAGAAAGAAAGAAAGAGAGAAAGAAAGAAAGAAAGAAAGAAAGAAAGAAAGAAAGAAAGAGAGAGAGAGAGAGAAAGAGAGAGGAAGAAAGAAATAAAGAAAGAGAACAAGAAAGAAAGAGAGAAAGAGAGAAAGAAAGAGAATGAGAAAGAAAGAGAGAAAGAGAGAAAGAGAGAAAGAGAGAAAGAAAGAAAGAAAGAAAGAAAGAAAGAAAGAAAGAAAGAAAGAAAGAAAGAAAGAAAGAAAGGAAGGAAGGGAAAGGCATGAAAAGAAATGACACTCTGTCAAAGGTATGTTGTTTAATTAAAGAAGGAAATTTACTTTACCAGTATATGATAATGGATTATAAACAGTAAGTCAATTATTTGCCTCCAGGCAGTCCTTGATCTGGGTTTGAGATTGCTAATTTTTAAGAGTACTTAAAATATGTTCTGTGTAATCATAATTCAAATGATCGTTTGCTCAGGAATTTTTAAAGAGAAAAAGTTTAGCAAAAAGTTAAACCTTGGGTAAGAAGAGCCCATAAGTACCATCACATATTCCGAATGGCAAGTTCCAAATATAAAGTGTTACAGTTCTTGGGTCTCAATGGTCAGGTATTTGTAGAATCAAACGACAAAGCATTTCCTTCATAGTAGAGAGAGCCCTCCATCTGTAAAATGCTACATTGCTTACTTTACAACCTAAGAACTTTAATCTCATCAGAAGCATCAATGTACAAAAGACAAGCTTGCTTCAGTGCATTTGTAATCCCAGGCCTGGGAAGCTGGAGACACCCAGGCCACTGGCCAGTCAGCCTGGCCTGACCAGTGGATCCCAAGCCCTTAGAAATATTATCTTCAAGAACAAGAATGGCTCCTGAGAACAATGTCTGAGTTTGATCCCTGAACTTCACCTGCATATGTGGAAACAGACACAATAAAAATGTAAATAAATAGTTAAATAAGACTTGGTCGACATAACAATACATAGTTTATCAACAGGCAGGCAGTTCTTAAAAAGCATAAGCTAGAGAAAATTTGTCAACTAAGCCAACAGAAACTATTATTTGCCAACACAATTTACTTTTTAATTAACAAAGTTATAATTAAATAAGAATTATTCAAATTAGGTTCCCACATGAGATTTCTCACAAAAGAAAAATGTCTACCCATTATAACAGAAATGAGTTATAAATATAAGAGTCCTCCTTGGATTCTTAAATATGTTCTCTGAATGTTTTGTAGCTTATAATATAAGAACATGCTACAAAATAGTTCTGTAAGCATCTATAAGATGAGTTGTTTTTATAGCTAAATATTCCAAATAAAGGGCATATATTTTTACAAATAAGCACAATTTTGTTTCCTATGAGACAGACATACAAGTATACACAAGAGGCCACTCTGCAGTGATCCACTGTCTAGCTCAGTGATATGATAAGGAAAGTATACTCAAGTTCACAGAGTATGGTGCAGAATGTTCTGGCTATTTTTTTTTTTTGGCAAAATCATGGAAAACAGAACTCTTTCTGTTTTTTAAAAAGAAGTTTGATGGTTGTCTTAGTTTGCTTACTACTGTTGGAAGAGTCTTGTTAGGGTTACTATTGCTGTGTTAAAACACCATGACCAAAGCAACTTGGGAAGGAAAGGGTTTATTTGACTAATACTTCCATAGCACTGTTCATCACTGAAGGAAGTAGTCAGGAACTCAAACAGGGCAGGAACCTGGAGGCAGGAGCCCGTGCAGAGAACATGGAGGGGTATTGCTTTCTGGCTTGCTCCTCATTGTTTGTTCAGCCTGCTTTCTTACAGAACTCAGGACCACCAGCCCAGGAATGACAATATTTACAATGAGCTGATGTCATCAATCACAATTAAGAAGATGCTGTACAGGGTTGAATACAGCCCAGTCTTATGGAGGCATTTTTTAGATTGAGGTTCTCTCATTTCAGATGATTTTATCTTGTGCCACCAGTCAAGTTGATATTACTATGCAGCACACACCATGGTCAAAAATAAGTTGGGGAGGAAAGGGCTTAGTAGGCTTAGTGGTTATAGTCATGAAGAAAAATCAGGGAAAAAAGCTCAGTGCTGAAACCTGGAGGCAGGATCTGAAGCACAAGCCCTGGAAAGACATGGCTCATGAGCATGATTACTGTGGTTTGCTCAGTCTGTTTTCTTTCTCTCACAACCACATGCCTAGAGAGGTACCACCCATAGTGGGCTGAGCTCTTCCACATCAATCATTGGCCTGTCTACAGGCCAAAATGATGGATGCATTTTCTCAACTAAAGTTCCTTCTTCCTTGATAATTCTAGCATATGCCAAGCTGACTCAAAACTAAGCACTACAATGGTTTCCTTCATTCTTTATTGTTGAAAAATAGCTTACCCAAAGAAAGATAGATGCCCTGTTGCCTTCAGTAGTCATTACAGGCTAAATAGAAAGCTTCATACCGAGCTTGACGAGACTGTAAAAAAAAATGGATATTTCAGAGCTTTCCAAATAGCAACTAAATCAAAATCTTTGAGAATTGGACTTATCTGTTTGTGCGCAAAAATTAAAAAGAAAAAATTACTAAGCTAGAAAACTGAACATAAACAAAAATATTAAAACATAATATATTAGACCTCCAGGTTTGGCAAAACCAGAATAACTCCATTCTTCACAGAGCCTCCTTCTTACAGTTAAATACATTGGACAGGTAACAGTGCTTCTGGGAATCCTTAGATGTAGAAAGGAAATGTTACACTGCCAAGGGACACTGGGACTTGAGAAAAATCACTGTGCAGGCTTCTTATGGGTTTTGTTGTTGTTTCCAGGAGAACATAAAAACCGGTGTGCCAGAAGCATCTGCAGGCATTGACAACAAATGCCAAGAAAGGTCTGTGCCTCTTATCCAGAATACAGGAAACAAAAAGACACACAAATCTCTTTTGACAATACCTGACCTACTTGAGCCAAACACCAGTGGGAAAAATTCAACTTTCATGGCCAAGTAATCCTAGTTGGGTTAAGAAGTCTGAATAATGTCTAGAGTTTCATAATATTCAAATATATCATAATATTCTGGATACAATTAAACTTCTCATCCAGGGAAATCACATCTCAAGTGAGAAAAGACAGCCAATGGATACCAGTGCCCAAACCAATATAATATTGGAGCTATGTGACAAAGATTTTCAACCAGCCATCATAAAAATGCTTCATAAGCAATTGTGAATTAATTCTCTTGAAACAAACGGAAAATTAGGAAATATTAGGCAAAATAATTAAAATAACCAAGTGATAATTATCAAACCAGAAATATAACAACCATCAAACTACCCCATCCTCCACAAACACACTGAAAAGCTCAGCAAAAGAGTTGAAAATGATACAGCTTGAAATCTGGTATGGTAATTTCTCAAGCAACCTTGTTTTTTTTCTCAGGGTTGCCTATCACTATCAGGAGTCTTTCTTGGTTCTATATGAATTTTAGGATTTATTTTTTCTATTTATCTGAACAATGTCACAGAAATTTTGACTAAAATTCTGTAAATTGTGTTTGGTAGGATGGTCATTGTCAAAGTATTAGTTCTGCTAATCTATGAACATGCAACACCTTTCCATCTTCTAGTGTCTTTTTCAATCTCTTCAGAAACTTAATGTTTTCTTTTTTGATGTTGTAATATTAAGGGTGAAGGAAGGAAGCAGAATCAAGGACAATAAAGATTATTTTAAAATCCACTGGAAAATGCTATATAATGTTTACTTAAAATTTATGGCAAATATATGACATAAGTCACATGAAGTTATGCCATTTGAGTGTGAAATGCACTTCCAAAGAGCAATAGACTATCTACCAAAAAAACATGAGAGCTCTCTCTTTATATATATATATATATATATATATATATATATATATATATGAATATATATATTCATACACATATACATACACAGGCTATTTCCATTGCCTTTGGTTGCCTCCCAGAAATAGAAGATAAGACTTCATTGTTGAATACTATATGTATTTTGTAAACATGACTTCAAAGACTTGAGCTGGATCAATGAAGAAAAGTAATTAAAAGTTTTATCTAACTGTAAAGCCTATGAACTAATGCAGTTACCAGCCTGTCCAGATATCCCCAAGGGTGCAACAGTAGCAAGTGTCTTGGCAGTAATCAACAGCCAATTTGCACTCATGGCTCACCTAAAATGAGGGAATCACACCTGATACTATAAATCTAGCATACTATACTTGTTGACCTGAGCGGAGAATACATAGATATACAACTGAAAATTCTCTAAACCAGTATAATTCCCAAATACATTCTAAATGCCTACCCTTATATTTATAGTAAGCATTGCTTTCTCATCAAAGAAGCTTCTTTTTACAGCAGGTGGAGAGCATAGCAAGAGTCCACCATTGCTCAAAATGAAGAGAACAATTAACAGTGGGGTGCCCATCGCCAACTGACACCTCTACAGAAAACTTTGTCAGAGAACATCATGGAAGAGAGGCAAAGGATCAAAATGTCTGTTACGTGATAGTGCCTTCTATGTATGATAGAGAGTTGCACCCATGAACTCTTATCAATATTTTCAACTAAACCAGATCTGCCCTATGACAAAAACAGATGACATTACAATGTGAATGGGGGGGGGTAGATCTCACAAGTCCCCAGTCCTAAATGCAAAACAATTAATGGCTAATTGAGGGAGAATACGTTTTCTTTATGACAATTCCTCTAATAGAAAAATCTAATCTCAAATAGTCAGCCATGAACACTGGGCAATGCTAGGTAAACTCAGAAGGTGGTATTTACATGTGCATATGTGTATATGCATATAGTTTTTTGGTTTTTTTTAATATAAAAAGGAGAAGTTCTGAACTTAGCAGTGTATAAATAGGGGACACAGGAGAAGTTGGAAAAGGGATAATGTAGGGATGACAATGATATAAATATAGTACTCATATATTTTTAAATATAGGTAAATTTAGTACTATAGATGTATTTCTCAAACAAGTATATCTATCTCTATCTTTATCTCTATCTCTATATCTATATCAAATAATTATAAATACATAAGCAATGGACAAGCCAAAAGGTAAAGAGTAATGAAGATAGAAAATTGTAGGAGAAATCAATCAAATCTATGAATATAATGATAGAGAGAAATGGCTGAACAAAGTCTAAAGGAGATTTGTGAGTATCTAGGATAACAACAAAGCTATTTGTTTTAATTTTATGAATTAAATTTGTTCTTAACAGTTTCATCAAATGTGCAAGGCATTCTAATTATTTTCACATGACCTTTGTTCTTTTTCTCCCCACTATGTCAGCTCTGTTCCCTCCCTACAAACACCTTTCTACATACATGTCTTCTTGTTCTAGTTTATGGCCCACTTTGTTTAACCAGAGCCAGCTTTGTGATCATGGGTTTGGAACTGTCCATCAGAACCCAACAGGTTGATCAATGTGTACACACAAAGGCCACTGAATCCTTCTCCCAGAATCTGGCATGTCCCTCTCCCTGATCGACAGCTGGTAGTTTATAGAGCCAGTCTTGTGCAGGTAGAACCCTTACAGGTAATCACAGCTGCTTTCAAACACTGACCACAGTGGCTGTGTCCTGCCCACGTGAGGCATTTGTAGCCCTTCTTCTTGTCTTTGAGCTCGTCTATTGTTTCCACCTCCTTTTGCATGCTGTTCCTTCAGTTTTAGGAGAAGGTAGAACTGTCTTGTGCAAGGATAAGCATTCTACTGTCACATTTTGTCTGCATTTAGAACCATGAATTTCTGCATTTACCACTGTTTACTTCAAAGACAGCCTTCTCCAATTACAGCTAGAGTAGAATATGCCTATCAATATAAATAAAGATATTTTGAAGGTTGTTTGACACCATCACAACTTAGGTAAACAAGACAATAATTTCTCATTTATATGATTTCCTTAGCCATGTCATTTTTACTTGTCTGGTTTTTGTTCATTTTTTAAAAATCAGGTTCACAGTATTAAATGTATGTTCCCTCCTGTGAAGTCAGGAGAAAACTAGCATACCATATCATTGGAGTACCAGAAGATGAAGAGAGGGAGAGTGGATCTTAAAAAGTTTTGGTTGAAAAGTTCCTGAAATTTGGTGAAAAACGTAAGTGTACTGTTATAACAAGTAAATAAATTTAAAATGTGATCAATCTACAGAAATCAATTCTGAGAGGACTCATAGTTAACATTTGAAAGCAAATGATGGCTTTGAAGGCAATGGAGTAAAAAGCAGCATTTATCCAGGGAGGAATAAACAACTTGACTGGTGTCAGTTCTTATCAAAAACCAAGAAAAGCAGAAGAAGCAGAGTGGTTTTTTTTTTTTAATTTAAAATAATAATTTTTATTAGGTATTTTCCTCATTTATATTTCCAATGCTATCGCAAAAGTCCCCCATACCCTCCCCCCCCACTCCCCTACCCACCCACTCCCACTTCTTGGCCCTGGTGTTCCCCTGTACTGGGGCATATAAAGTTTGCAAGTCCAATGGACCACTCTTTCCACTGATAGCCGACTAGGCCATCTTTTGATACATATGCAGCTAGAGTCAAGAGCTCTGGGGTACTGGTTAGTTCATATTGTTGTTCCACCTATAGGGTTGCAGTTCCCTTTAGTTCCTTGGGTGCTTTCTCTAGCTCCTCCATTGGGGGCCCTGTGATCCATTCAATAGCTGACTGTGAGCATCCACTTCTGTGTTTGCTAGGCCCCTGTATAGTCTCACAAGAGACAGCTATATCTGGGTCCTTTCAGCAAACTCATGCTAGTGTATGCAATGGTGTCAGCGTTTGGAAGCTGATTATGGGATGGATCCCTGGATATGGCAATCACTAGATGGTCCATCCTTTCGTCATAGCTCCAAATTTTGTCTCTGTAACTCCTTCCATGGGTGTTTTGTTCCCAATTCTAAGAAGGGGCAAAGTGTCCACACTTTGGTCTTCGTTCTTCTTGAGTTTCATGCGTTTAGCAAATTGTATCTTGATATCTTGGGTATCCTAAGTTTCTGGGCTAATATCCACTTATCAGTGAGTACATATTGTGGGAGTTCCTTTGTGATTGGGTTACCTCACTCAGGATGATGCCCTTCAGGTCCATCCATTTGCCTAGGAATTTCATGAATTCATTCTTTTTAATAGCTGAGTAGTACTCCATTGTGTTTTAAATGTACTAAAACAGGAAAGTGAGATGGCCCAGGAGATAAAAAAACATTTGTTTTCAAGGTTAACAAACCTGATCTGGATGCCAGGAACCTAAAACATACAAGAGAATTGACTCTTGTAGGTTGTTCTCTGACAGCTAAAACTGAGAGGTTATCACAAAGAATAAAAAATATGCTGCCCTGAAAAAAAACACATTTTGAATTTAATAAGTAGCATAAAATGAAAAACCAAAATACATTGTACCATGTAAAAACCAATTGATACAAATAAAGTGGCTATAAAGTATATTTGTGAGAAATAAAATTATGAGTTTAAAGAGATACTTTATAATGATAAAGTGTTAGATATGCCAGTAATAACATAATAATCATAAAAGTGCATATAACAATAGAGTTTCAAATAACAAAAAGGAAGAGCCAATAGCGATGAGAATAAATTGAGGGGTGCCAAACTAGAATTACAATCTTCAGTAATTTACTTTGCAAATGATAGAGTTACCAGTTGTAGCCCAGAATGGTATAAAAGAAATGGCCCGACAATTACTCAGCAAGAGCAGAAGACATGGGAAGGTTTCCTTATAAAATTCACCAAGTGTGACTACAACCTGGATCACAAAACAAACTCTCACAAGTTTAAATGAATTAAAATCTGCACAAGAGTTTGATGCCATTGTTGTTGCCTGACTCCTGCTGCATTTGGTAACTTGGTAACTTCTACGTCTTGTCCTGTTATGCATGCAAACAACCTTATATTGAACAGTTGTATTTGACTGGTTTGGGTCCCAACAAAATTTCAGGACTCATCGACCCCAGCCTTTATTGCACAGAACAGTGTACACCAGCCTTTATTCCCTAACAACCATTCACACCTATACCAGTTTCCTAGGTAAGACCCTACACTGGGGTGCCTTAAACAGAGAAGGTTTCTAATGGTTCTATGGTCTTAAATTCTAATGTGCTGGTAAAGTTAGAACCTTCACGGTCTAGCTTTCATTTATATTTCAGCACCTATTATAAAAAGTAGGAATAGATGACACTTCCTCATTGTTAGAGAAAGGAAGAAAGAAAGAAAGAAAGAAAGAAAGAAAGAAAGAAAGAAAGAAAGAAAGAAAGAAAGAGAGGAAGGGAGGGAAAAGGAAAGGAAAGGAAAAAAGGAAAAAGGAAAGGAAAAAGAAAAGGAAAGGAAAAAGGAAAGGAAAGGAAAAAGGAAAGGAAAGGAAAGGAAAAAGGAAAGGAAAGGAATATTCCTTTCTTTTGGACTGGTTTCATATAGTATCTCTAGCTTTAATTAGATGATGTTCCATAGTTCTGAAACACTTTCCTGATGCCTCTATTTCAAGTTGGCTTCAAATTCTCAGTTTTATTTATATATTTATTCATTTATTCATTCATTTATTTTTGCTTTTTGAGATAGTGTTTCTCTGTGTAGCCATGGTTGTCCTGGAACTCACTCTGTACACCAAACTAATCTAGAGCTCACGGAGATCTTCCTACCTCTGCCTGGCACTAAAGGCATATACCACCACTGTCTGGCTTCCTTCTCAACATCTTACAATGGCTTCATAGAGGTTCCTTATAGAAAATCAAATCCTAGCAGGTAATAATTTATCTCAGTTGCCATGTAGAACTGTGGTTCTTGATCTTGAAGCTCTTCATATTTGCATGTCTGAAAACAACATGAAAACGTTGTGCTAGTTTGAAGGTCAAGCTCCCCCATTACTGCTCTACCACAGCTGTGATGGGTTCTGTGCAGCTTAGTGACTACATCTGGGAACAAACTTCCCTGGGTGAACATTTTTAAAGGATGATCCTTTTGATGGTGCTCAAAGTTCAGGCTTTATTCTCCCAAATTAATTTGGAGTGTTACAAGCTGGAGCACCAGAGGGGAATTTTCTTACTTGTGCTGTATGGGGTTTGAGGTTTTTCTTTAATGGTACTAAACTCTAACAATTACAGCTTCTAGCTCCATGCCTACCTTGTATACAAGGGCTTCATAATCAATCTGTGAAGACTAACATGAGACTAGGTCCTAGTCTTTAGGACTAGACTTTGTTTCTTATTTTTTAATTTACATATTTACATTTCTTAGTTTATGAAGGTAAATAAAAATATATAAGACAATGTAAGTACTTCCCTTATCATACATAGCACACAAATCTCTGGTGGGCATCAAAGGTGTGTTCTATATTGAAATGTATTCTGGAGACCTGGAAAGAGAAGTAGGTGTTGTTGGAGAATGAGGACATCAGCCAGAATTAATTTCTGTAATCAATAATTAAACGTGTAAGATATATGGATATAACTTTTAACAGATGCCATTTGATGAGAAGTTTGAGCACATTAGGCACTGAATTAGTGATATGAGTAGGAAGCTAAAACAAATAAACTAAACAGTGTATATTCTGTAAAGTGGACACTAGGTTTTCATACCACCCATTTGCTTTCACAGTTTGGATAAATCTTAAAAAGATGAGACCAAAGTCCAGAGCTGCCCACAAGATTAAGGAGCTGTCAGTATTTTCAACCATGCTACCTTTCAGTTGTGAATGAATTTTTAAGTTAACACCAAATTAGGTTAAATAGGATTGAATTAGATGGACTAGCACATTTCTAGGTTTTGAAAGCCACATGTGGCTAATGGCTGTCATTCTAGACTGTATAAAATACATTCCATCATCTCATCCCAGCACTAGACAACTCAGAGTGCTTGCCACATGCTCACTCTGCCTGGGTATCCATCCGTCTATGCCTGAATATCCTTCCCTGTAATAAATAACTCAATTTCTTTGATCTTTCCATCTTAAGACAATTAATGCTCTTTAGAACTATTTCATAACTTCAAATCCTTGGTTATTCTTGTGCTTGCTTACTGATACATTCCAGTCTGGATTCCAATATGTCTCTATTGCTAAAGCTATTTAATCCAGAGATATATTCCAAAATATCTCTATTGCTATTTAATCTTGGTGCCAAAATTAAGATCCATGTACTGCGTGCTCATACCATATATGATTTATCTTTGTCCTTGAGCTAGGCATTAAATCTCTATTTTTATAGAAAAAACTTCAAGGTATCTTTAATAAACATACTAGTTTTTTTCAATAATCTTTTAACCAAAATCTTCTAATCTGGCTAAAGTGGCCTACTGTACCATCTAATTGAAGCATTTCATATACTAACTACGATAAAGTCTCTATGAAATGGCCCACTAACATGCTTTTGAACACTTCTGGTGGTAAATCCACCAACCTTGCTGATTCTGTATTAGATGCAAAAATGTATCCTCCTATATTCTTCCTACAAATAGGACCAACTATAATGTGGTGGTGGACTGGACCTCTGAATCTGTAAACCAGCCCCAATTAAATGGTGTTCTTTATAAGAGTTGTCTTGGTCATGGTGTCTCTTCACAGCAATGGAAACCCTAACTAAGATGCATATGTCCTTTAAAATTTCCTACCCATACTAACATTTAGTTTAAAAACAGCAAGGTATGGATCCAACCATCCATATGCCAGCTCAAAATTACTATGGTGAATTCCTCACTTCTCTGTTTTAGCCATAGAGGCGTATCTATGAATCTCAATTTTATTGAATTCCCTAAATTATATTTCATCTTTCCCAGAAAATTTCAAAAAAAAACAATGATTAAAATAAACAATAAAACAAACCAAGAAACAAACAAAACAAAACACAAAACAAAACAAAAAAACAAGAAAAATTCTACACCACAAAAGAAAATTCATGCACATAGAAGGCCTAGGTAATAAAAGTTTTAGTCCTCCACAGTAGGCAGTTTTAGCATCCCATAGTAAAACAACACTGAGAAACAGTAGATCAATTGCCAATATTAGGAAAGGGTGGAGTCTTGCTTAACGAAATTATTAGTGGTGTTTGCCACTGTCCTTCACCTATTGGAAAACTCTTTGCAATATTTGTGGGAGAAGAGAATTCAGAACTCCAGATGCTGCCTCCAGTACTGTCCAGCTGGGCTGCTTCAGACCCTTGTCTCATATGGACTCTTTCAGGCCAGAAACAAGAAGCACCTGACCTCATATCAGGTGACTTTTTATTAATGAGGAGCATGAGCAACATCCTGGAAAAGAAATGTTCTAGAGAAATATTCATGATTATTCTTAATGTTTCTCCCAACTTGCAAATGTTTTGTGAAGATGATTTCAGTTTTAAAAACACAACACAATGTAGTCTAGCAATATAAAACAGGGGATCTGGGAAATTGGGTAGTTCATGTCCCAGTACAAGTTAAAATGGCAAAGCAAAAAGCCAGCTGTCTTCTCCAAGGAAGAGTTATAGAAGTAAGTCAGCATTTACTTTCCATGTAAGGAATAATAGTAATATTAATATTTATCTAATAACATTTCTTGATACTTCTCTTAAGTCTGTTTTGCCATAGATAACAGGATATACTTAGAGACACCCACATCTCTGCACATGGGGATTCTTTTAAGGAGGTATGGTAAATATCTTCGTATTGCTCATATTGTTTAACTTTTCTGACTTCTCACTACAAAGTGCCCAGTTCAACATTTGTTGTTCCCCTGAAACCAGAGTGACTTCTATATGTATCTTGACCACAGTCCTACCAAAGTACCCATACATAACAGGTTCCAGAGACTCTCACAATCCCTTCTTGATAACAGGAGAGTCATGCAAGATTCGTTCCTTCACTGGCCCCATGACCTGGAAATATACAATGAGCTGTGTTGCCAGTGAGCTGAATTAAGAGTGTACAGTAGGGATACTTTCATATTCAGAGAAATAAAAACTGGAGGTAAAGAATATGTTCTTGATTTGCCCATTTGGAACAGAAACAGCTTTCCTCCTCAATCCATGTGAATTCTAGGAATTCAAAAATTATCTAGTAGTATCTTATTTGGACATTTGCATTGTACAAGGTTTCTCCTTGCCCCTCAGACCCTATCTATCACTAATAATATTGTTTCTATGGGGAAGTATATTTAAGGATTCACATGACAACCTTCCAAAAAAATTCTAAGAAATAAAGCTATCTGTGAGTCTTCCAGCACAAATTGTTCCCAGGCTTGCTCTCTCTGACCTAACCTGCTCTCCTATAACCAACTTCTGGGTGGCCCAGGAAGGCTATCATTCCTCTGAGACTACAGCAGCCATAAGCAATGAAGAAAAGGGAATGTGCCTAGGTTATAAAGATGGAATAGGAGAAAGGAGAAGGCAGAATTAGTCACCAGACACTGAAAAGTGTGTAAGTCACTGTAGTTGAAGGGTTATAGGCCATTTGTCAAAAGTGAATATTCAACTTTTAGAGAGGAGAGGTGAATGTGGACAAGAAAGTATAGACTGGTGTGAGGTAGGCCTGGGCATACTGTAGAGCTTATTAGAAGTTGTGACTCAAAGGTATATTTAACCTTCAGAAAGGTCACATCTTCTCAATTCTAAAATTCAGACAATGTTGATATCTCTGAGTATTTGTGAAGATTAAATTACTATGCAAATGTGACCAGCAGAATCTCTGGTAAAGGAAAGTACAAAAGAATGTTACATTTTCTGGGTTCCTCCAGAGAAATGAATTAATATATTTGTGAATGTCTTTTTAAGCAGCTGATCAATAACAAGTATTTATTTGCTATTTGAACAAATATACATAAGACATTAAAAGTTAGATTTTTCTGTCAAATGCTAACTTTTATTTAGCAAAAGGAATTCAAAGATAAATCTCTTTATCCCCCTCACCTTGCAAAACCTTTATGCAAATCTATTAAACCCCACTTTCACCACACCTGGTAAAACTTTAGTTTATACAAAGGCCATGCTGCATTCTGGGACCTTGTGACCAACTCCTTTCATCTTTCCTTCATGTCCTTTGCATTAATTCTTTTAAAATTAGGCAATCAAGAAAGATTGTGATGTCAGACCCCAGTGGATAGGGAAGTCATGCTTTGCTGTGTTAGAATAAAAATCAAGTGGCCCTTCCTGCCCCAGTGAGCTTTGAGAGCTCTGTTTGAACCAGCATTTGTGCACCCTTTCTGTTTGTGCCTTACATTGTGTGACACCGAGAGTATTCTTTGTCTCCAACATATAAAACATCCGATCATTGACCTAGAGAGATGAGTCTAGGCAAGGCAAATGGATACAACAGGCTGATGGGATGGTCAGAGAAACTAAGATAAGAAAAGGAAGAAAATTGTGTAATTTGAAAGGCTCTGTGCAGAGGCAAGAGCAGCAATATGTATGTCAGTCATTTTGTACATGACTAAGGTACAGTTAAGTTGATCCCCAGAAAGACCTTGTGACTACTAAACAGACAGTACAGCAGAAAGAGTGAAGTAAGACCTGCTGATGAGCATTCCACAGACTGCTGATGGGACTTTCTGGGTTCTTAGTACAGAGAAGCCTTTGGAAGCTTTTGAGTTTGCATTTGTGCATTTTAAAGTAACCCTTTCCAAAAGAAATAGTGTGGTGGCCTGAGGGAGAATAGCTAGGTAGCTGTTGGGAGTACCTGTTTTTAATCGAGGGGCTATAGAAGAGTGCTTGCTTATGGAAACTAAAATGGTGCAGTTGTAAGTTTTATGGGATCGGTGATGTTGCAGAAACCATTGTTGGGGAAGTCAGAGCTCTATTTCGAACAGTTAAGCTCAATGCATGTTCTATGTGTCTACATACAGACCAGAACTGGTCAAGGAAGAATGAGGGCCTGGACAAAACAATGGTCTGAAGTCAAGAACGAGATTTGGTCACCCAGGAGTCAAGAGCTGAGGAGAACTTTTTACAGTCCCATAGCATTTAAATATCTGAAGGCTGGAGGCTTTCAGAATTGGAAACTAGTTTTGGTTTAGAAGAAGCAGTTGGTAAAAATTCTTATTATTATAGTTCTATATATTCTTTTCTTATTGATTTCAACTTTTCTAACAAAAATTTTATGAATGCTTCAGATATTGAAAACACTCAAAATAAGATAACTAATATGCTAATCCAAATTCTGAACTTGAAAACATTCTGGCATTTATACAATGGAGTACTACTCAGCTATTGAAAACAATTAATTCATGAAATTCTTAGGCAAATGGTTCGAACTAGAAAATATCATGCTAAGTGAGGTAACCTAGTCACAAAAGAACACACATGGTATGCACTCATTGATAAGTGGATATTAGCCTAAAAGCTAGGAATACCCAATATACAATTCACAGACCACATGAAGCTCAAGAAGAAGGAAGACCAAAGTGTGGATGCTTCGGTCCTTCTTAGAAGGGGGAACAAAATACTAACAGGAGGAAATATGGAGACAAAGTGTTGAGCAGAAACTGAAGGAAAGACCATTCAGAGACTGCCTCACCTGGGGATATATCCCATATACAGACATCAAACCCAGATACTATTGTGGATGCCAAGAAATGCTTGCTGACAGGAGCCTGATATAGCTGTCTCCTGTGAGGTTCTGCCAGAGCCTGACAAATACAGATTGAATGCTTGCAGCCAACCATTGGATTGAACACAGGGTACCCAGTGGAAGAGTTAAAGAACTGAAAGAGGTGAAGAGGTGGGTAACCCATAGGAAGAACAACTATATCAACCAACCAGAACCCCCAAAGCTCCCAGGGACTAAAGAACCAGCCAAAGAGTACACATGGAGGGGGCCATGGCTCCACCTCCAAATGTAGCAGAGGATGGCCTTGTGGGACATCAATGGGAGTAGAGGCCCTTGGTCCTGGGAAGGCTTGATGCCCCAGGATAGGAGAATGCCTGGGCAGGGAGGTAGGAGTGAGTGGGTGGGTGGGTGAGCACCATCATAGAAGCAGGGCGAAGGTGGATGGGATAGGGTGTTTCCAGAGGGGAACCTGGGAAAGAGGGTAACATTTGCAATGTAAATATATCAAATATCCAATTTTTAAAAAGAGAGAGAGAAAATACATTCTGACATTCTGTTGAGGTCATTTCAAATACAAGTATCCTTTTTTCCTCTTCCTTCTTCATAGACCTTAGAGAGTATCAGCCAGTAAACAATAGACAAAGCTTCAACCCAATGCTTATCACAGTACTGTTCACAGTACTTATATCAGTCTTAGTTGGATAAAGGTATAAGGAAAATACTGTATACTTGGAATTGGGGATCATGAGCAGCACTGGCAGAATGTGGAGCCAGGAGTGGGAGCATCTAGGCATAGATGGGTGGTAAAGGTGGCACTGAGAGGGCCCAAGAGCAAGACTAGAGATCTAATGGTGGGTGATGGAAAACAGCTGTACTGGTGGCTACTGAAGCTGAAGCAGTCCGGTACTGTCTCACAAGCATTAATACTGAATTGGGACTTTGTGAACTGCACTCTCAGGAAACCTCAGAGCATGTAATACTAGACAGTAGGACTCTGATGGAATCTCCCAAACTGACAAGCCCTAGCACTTCTGTGTACAGACTCGGGGAAGACTGTATACGTGGCTGGAGAGATGTCTCAATGGTTAAGAGCCCTTGTTGCTCTTAAAAAGGACCCGGTTTTAGTTCTCTGCTCTCACAGGCTGGCTTACAACCACCCATAACTCCAGTTTCAGGGGTTCTGATGCCCTCTTTTAAACTTTGCAGGTTGCAGGCACACATGTGGTGCACATCCCCATATGCTGGCAAAACATGTAGACACACAAGAGAAAGACTCATAAATCTTTTTAAAAGTTTATAGGGAACACAAGTCAAGAAGACAGTTGTTGACATCAGGCTGTGCCCTGAACTGTCACTCCATATTGTGCAAATTCTTGTTTTTTTGGAGGGGCCTTTCCTTTAGAGGCTGTATTTTACAAGCAGCTCTTTCTCCTTTTCGAGGACGGAGGATGACTATGCACTTGGTTAGATCCACAAACAACACCATCTGTTCAGCAATACCCCTGCAGCATAGACAGATAAATAACTTATTCCAAGGAGTAGAAAAAGGTGGGGCCATAGAAATTAATCAAGGTGAATTAAGACTGTAGGCATATCAAAGTCATACCAGAGAAGCCAGACCTAAGGACTTATCAGACACATCAGATCCAGGAAAGAGGATAACTCCATCTCTACCTTTGTAGCAGTCTACACACACTACTACAGTGACAGTGGCTTCCACTGGCCTGTCATCTTATACCTGCTGTGTCTGTCAAGGAGCACAGGCTCAACTCCCAGCCTCCGCTGCTGGCATGGCCTATTTAACTGTCATTTGCCTATCCTCCTTTTCACCTCTTTGGATCTGCTGCCCATCTGCCCACTCAGTACTTCTCTGAACCCCCTCCTGCCCTTTTATCTGGTCTTTAGGCTTATCTCTGCATGGCTACTCTTTACCATGACACCATGTCAGTCTGTAGAGAGTGGACACTTCTTCTCTGAAGCTAACCTTAGCTCTGTATTTTGTCAATACAGACTCTATCTGTATTTCCATCATCCTACTTCTGAAATCTCCTACAACTCTGGTGCAGCCTCTTTTACCCCTGGTATCCACTGGTATACACATACACATATATAGAGATATACTTACTATGTGATGTGTGATGTGAGACTTACTATTATTAAAAAAGAAGACTAAGATAAAATAATTCATGTTTGCTTTGGTCAGACTGCCAAGAAAAGCAGGATTGTCAGAAAAATTGTTGCCGTTGAAACCATCCTACCTAGTGAATTTATTATCTTAATAAATTTTGACACTGTGGAAACACAAGCATATTCTAATTTTCAGTCATAGTCTTATAGAGAGACTCTTCCACTGCTGTTAACTTTGTGGTGTTTATCATACCATCATGGCTATTATTGCAGTCAACTTTCTTCCTATATATAAATACAAGCAAAGAAAACCAACCAGTAAAACTCACATAAAACAGAACAAACAAAAATAGTTGGAAAAGGTGAAAAGGTCCCAAACCAGAATAGCTGGATAGATTCAGTCAGAATCAGAAAATACATCACACATGCGTGCACGCGCGTGCATGCACACACACACACACACACACGCATGCGCACACGCACACGCATACACACACACACATACACACACACAGGCATGCACACACACACATGAGACATACCACCATTATTACATCATCATGAGTTGACAGACAGCCTCACACCATTGGCAAACAAAGATTATGAGATAGCTAAGTTGCCTGAAACAGAGTTTAAAAGACTGTTGAAAAGGTTCAAAGACCAACTAGCAGAATCAAATAAATAGAAAAAATATTTGATACAAGACATGGGAAAGTTGCTAAATTAACTCAAGATATAAACTAGAAAATTATCAAAGGAGGTAAAAGAATCAAGACTTTTGAGGAGAAATTTAAAAAAAAATTAAGAACCTTCCACCTACCGAAAAGTATAACTCACCCACCATCAAAGAAGCTTTTTTCTTTTGTATAAACAGTAGAGGTTATTATAGCATTTCTTTGGGGTCTCATATCAGATATCATGTATATCTGATATTTACATTATGATTCATATTATATTTATGAAATAGCAACAAAATAATGTTATGGCTGAGTGTCACAACAACATGGGGAACTATACTAAAGGGTCACAGAATAAGGAATGTTGAGAACCACTGGGCTATTATACAGCCCTGTGAGTGATTGAAATCCAGAGAATATGTGACTGTCAGTTTCTTGGTCCCAGTTAATACATATTCAACACAACTGTTACATCTAAGGCTCAAGGAACACCACAGAAGAGATGGTGGGATGATTGTAAGGAGTCAGAAGTCCTGCTGCAAGGTTTTGTATTCTAGATTTTATTGAAGGACTGGGAAGCTGCCCAAACAAGACCTGCACAATGATAAACTCATTGGCATGACAATGCAGATAGGGAGAAGTTCACAACATCCCACCACTAGATAAAGAGCTGTAGGCAAGCAATGACTGCTGAGACAGGGAGAATAAGATTCATCCAGGGATGAGGCCCTGATAATTTTTCCTATCCTAAATGGTCATCCCTAAACATATATGAATGACATTGCATGTCTGTGTGCTCTCTCTCTCTCTCTCTCTCTCTCTCTCTCTCTTTCTCTCTCTCTCCTCACTCTTGTTCTGGCTCTCTCTATATATATGTATGTGTGTATGCATAATACATACATATATTCATACACACATGCATATGCATATTTATATTAATTAAAGATGAAGAGGTAATGAATTTGAGAAGGAAGGGAAAGACAGAAGGAGTGGAAGGTGAAGGAGTTGTGGAAATGGGTAAATACAGTACTTGTGTAAAGATTTTTAAAAATTAATTTAAAATTAGAAATATGGAAGAAAATTCTGCAAGGAAATATAGATGCAGTAAATAACCACATATTCCAGAATAAGAGAATCAATAAAATAAATACTGCAGAAAGAAGTATCATCAACGAACATGATCAAACTATTGAATATCCATGGTGGAGGAAAGGTCAAAACAATATCATTCACAGAAATACATAAGGAGATCATTTCCAAGAAGAACAGGTTACATATAAGAGACCGAATCTAAGATTCCACGGGAGAGAAGAACTAAGATAAAAGCTAAAGGCATAGACTAGCTTTTACTCAAATTACTGCCAAGTATTTTCCAAACCCAGAGAAATAAATAGACATCTAATGACAGGAAGCTATTAGAACTCCAAATAGACTGGATCAGAGAGGACACTCTCCTTGACATATCATGGTCAAGATGTCAAAAATAAGAAACAAAGAATTAGTACTAGAGGGATAGGGAGGAGAAGGACAAAGATGAGGACGAGGATGAGGGGTAGAAAATGGCCGAGGAGTAGGAGGAGGAGGAAGAGGTGGCAGTAAGGATGGCAGAGATACAAACAAACAAACACACAAAAACTCCCTGAAGAGCATAGTTGTCTTTAAAAAGGTATCTGAATTCAAGATCCCCTCTAGAACAACATACATTATGGCCACATTGTTTTTACCTCAAGGATGCAAATTTGTTTCAACATGTATGTATAAATCAATACATGCAATATGCCATATAACAGGCTTAAAGGCAGAAATCTCCCAGTCGATCATGTTGATAATTACATAGACGTGAACACACCTCCCTTATAAAAAGGCTTGAGGAAACCAGGACTAGGTGGAACATACCTCAACATAATGCAAATATAGACAGCAAACCTGCAACCATCATTATCCTAAACACGGAAACCTAGGACCATTTTCCTAAACTATGGCACGAGACAAGAGCATCCTCCCTCCTCACTCTTTTCAGTACAGCAAGGTACACTGTGCAGCCGAGCACATGCCTGCAGGCCTTCAGCACACATTTCCAGCTCACATCGCATAAACTCACTGTCAGAAGCAACATAGCCATGCACTTTGTTAAAACTGAAAATGTCTGAACTATTTCTATTCTGTGTTTTTCCCCAGTCCACCTTGTGTTCTTAAGATACTCGTGTTTTATTTGTTTGTTTTATTTTGCTAAAGGAGTCAAGCACAGTTTAGAATTTAAACATAACAGGAGAAAGAGATAATCATTTAAGAGACAGATTAGAGAGTGTTTTGAAATTCCAGTTCTCTCCTCTCTCTCTCTCTCTCTCATGCACTTTCTCTATAATGTCTTCTTTCTTGTCCTTCTTTACTGGGGAGCTATTAAAAGGGAAATTGAATTAACCAAGTTTTGGAAGAAATTAAAAGTTGGTCTTAAGGATACTCAAAGAACCCCCAACCTCTCCAGTCTTGCAGTCCCAGTCATTCCATAGCACTCAGTCCCTCTCTCTGACCGAGCAATAAAAAGTAGTGGCCTTGGGCCATGTTGTTCTATTCTTGGGCCATGAACAGGAGCTCTTCTGCAGGCACAAAGCAAGCACATGCACTGTACCTGCGACTCACTGTTCTTCTTCTCCTCTCTCTTCGTCCAGTTATCTGTTTCATTTCTATTCTGGAGTTCTCCCAGAACAGGCAATGTTTGGACTTAAACTCCAAAGGGTTGAGAGTAGACACAGTGCACATTCCACCTCAGAAACCAGGCGAACATTTCAAAATGGCCTTTTAATCAATGTCAGCATGGTGCTTAGGCTAGAAGACAAGATTGGTTTTCAAGCCACTGGTGCCTGACAGACTAGGCCACTTATGTGCTGGTAATATCAGGAGAACACCTGACAAGCAAGTGCCAGCCCTTCTGTGGTGGGATGGTTTCCATGGCTGGGGGCAGTTTTGTTGTTGTTCTTGTCAAGTTCAAGTCCTGGTGATGTTTGTTTCTCTTTTCCAGCCTTACTCCTGACCAGAGGGAATTTGACAGGAAAGACTAATAAGAGGGCAGACAGAATAGTTGCAGATCAAGTCTCTGAGCCACAGACAAGAGGAAGCTAAGGCCCAAGCTCAGGAAAGCAGGGCAAGACCAGAAACTGATCCAAACCTCTGCTGTCTAACCTCTCCAAAGAATTAAGAGCTTTTGACTCTCAGTTGATTACAAACGGGATGGAAGTCCGAAATCAGAATCCGACTGAAGGTGATGATCAGATAAAGATACTTGAGTATCTAAAGGTCAGAGTCAGTGTGCTTTAGCTCTAAGCAGCCCCTTCACTGCAGCCATCTTCCTGCACCACTTAGTGTTCTCTTTCTTACTGGAGGCTCTGATGCTCCAACAGGAGCCTGGCCTCAGCAGTGTTTCTTCCCCCAGGGTATTTTCAGCAAGGACTGCACCTTCTGCCCACTCACATTTGATCTATCCCCGTTTGCACTGGTGGGTTTTTCTCTGGCCCAGGCTGAGAGTCTGCTCCACCCTTACTTTGCGTTTCTCTTTCCAGGGCTCTTTCCCTGCTCAGCCCTCTTTTCTGCCTGTGACCTCAGCTCATTGTGCCTTTGTTGGACAAGCAACTCCTTTTGGTTCAACTTAAAAAAAAAACAATAAAAAAGTCAATATGCAGAGGACACACACACACAAATACCTCAAAAAGAAAATGCAGTCGATTTGAATATTGTCATGTAAATTCACATCTCATTTTACAATCCAGAATCATGCTTATTTTTGTGATTATGTTGCTATCCACCACAGTAGCAGGCTTGGATCATTTTCATAGGAAGGTGAAGGTTCTTTCCTGCTTTTCCAGCAAAGGGATTAATATTCAAAGATATACCTCTCATATCCCTAGTGAGGCCATTTCCAGAAAAGATGCAGATCATCCAAGGAGTTATCACAGCAGAGACCAAGAGCAAATCTCGTGAAGACTGACACATAGTAGGTGATTCAGAAATAACAGTCTCCCATCCAAGTACTAACTAGGCCCGATCCTGCTTAGCTTACGAGATCAAATGAGATCAGGCACGTTCTATGCTGGGGCCTGGCAAACTCAGAGGTGGATGCTCACAGTCAGCTATAGGATGGAACACAGGGCCCCAATGGAGAAGCTAGAGAAAGTACCCAAGGAGCTAAAGGGGTCTGCAACCCTATAGGTGGAACAACAATATGAACTAACCAGTACCCCTGAAGTTTGTGTCTCTAGCTGCATATGTATCTGAAGATGGCCTAGTCGGCCATTACTGGGAAGAGAGGCCCCTTGGTCTTGCAAACTTTATATGCCTCAGTAAGGGGAACTCCAGGGCCAAGAAGTGGGAGAGGGTGGGTAGGAGAGTTGGGGGGGGGGGAGGATCTAGGGGACTTTTGGGATAGCATTTGAAATGTAAATGAAAAAAATACCTAATTTTTTAAAAAAAAAGAAGTAACAGTCTCCATGCAATGTTTAAATGGCAGCTCTTTATTAAGCTTTGTGGTTTCAGAGACTTTCTCTTTAGCCTGAAACCAGCCTCAGCTTGCTACAAGGCTCAGAGTTCTCACTTCTTCACCTAAGGCTTGCAAAATATTTATAGTGAATTCAAATACCTTCCACAGATTGCTCTCATTCTCAGTCTGATTTCTCCACCAGCTGTTCTCAGCCTGACTCATTGTCCAGATTTCTTTCTAGTGTTGTGTTTATTCCCTAGGTACCTGCTATAACACTAGGTTTACAGGTGTACACCATACATGTACTGCCTGTTCCTCTGCTCCCAGGGAAAAAACATAAAATACTATCTTATGTGTAATTTTTCTGAATGTTAAATGCTTTGCCCTAAACTGGAAGATAGGGTATCAGTTGAAGGGTGCCAGGAATTACTTCACTTCTTGCATATGTAACTGGTATAGATTATATTCATTTTCAAATTAATTTAAAAGCCAGCTGTTATTTTTAATATAAGTAAACGATGAAGGTGTGGCTTAGTAAGGACATTTAAAACTTAGAGACAATGAGCCGTGCAACTGGAGGACTTACGAACAGAGTGCTCTGTGTTTATCACGATTTCCCATTTTGAGTTTGAGTCCCCCTTGTAATTACATTGTCTGTAAGCACTTAATAAAACAGAAGATGTGGGGAAATAATCTGCATGATCTATGTAGTACAAAATCAATTTATATGTGTACATATGTGAAGCTGTGGTGATTTAGTTTTCCTACGTAGAGCAGTGCGACAGGCGCATAGATCTCTCTTTAAAACACGAAAATTGGAAGGAGAGTTATTATGTGTGTCTAAAATTTGTTGGAGGTTCTAGCCAGGAATACAAGTGCTTGTGTGAATCACAGCCCTGAAAAGCTGTGTGTGGAGACCAGCACCTGGCTGACCTGTATAAACTACACACGGGCTGAGTGAACTCGGCAGTCATAGCTGAAGGAAAGGTATGCTGAGAGCACACACAGCCTCTTCTCCCATTTGCCTTCTTTATGTGAAGTTTTATGATTTTAAAGGAGTCAAGTTCATGTTTCCTTTCTCTTTTTCTTTTGTCTTTTTTTTTTTTTCATGGAATGGATATGGTAAAGGGTTAGGCAGGGAGTGACATTTCTAGACTTTACCATTCACTCTGAACTCAGTTTTATATTTCCACGGAAAGCCTGAAACCTCAAAAGTTTTCTTCACTCAAGCCACAGACAATCACAGATTATAAGTATGCAAATTAAAAGTTTTCGAATGAATGCTGAGCATAGGCAGCAAGGTTGCCAACAGGACAAGAAGGCAGCTCGTGGGTTTAAGGGCTCCTCAGTGTTGATTGCCGCATGACCAGAGTACTGTGATGAGTCAGACTCGTTAACCTATGCCCACCTTAAACAGTTTACGCTCCTTCCAGGCACAAAGACAGACCACATTTCCCTGGTTGTGTCATGAATACAAATTCTATGCAATGGAAGGCAAGCAGAAGTTTTATACACCAGTTGCAGACTTACTCCCTTACAGACTTGGTTCCAAACCCCAGGCCTCATATGCAACTTTTAACATCTGTTCCTCCCTTTAAAGTATCCTCAAGAGCACATATCAGTGGTTTGGGTATCATGGGAGTGAAGGATTCTGGGTTCCTGAAAGACTATGTGAAATAATGCCATCTCCCCCATGACTAGGCCAGCCTCCGAGAAGGCAGTGGTATGAGTCATGCCCATTTCCCACTGAAGCGTAACTGAGTGTGTGGCAGAATGGATAAATGAAGTTTCTGCAGGGTGCACGTGATCCTCTCCTTTCTTGTTCTCCCTTTGCCCCCTTTCCTACCCAGTCACCACTTCATAAGTAAGGCCTTAGAGCACTGTACTGGCTGGTTTTGTGTGTCAACTTGACACAAGCTGGAGTTATCACAGAGAAAGGAGTTTCAGTTAGGGAAGTGCTTCCATGAGATCCAGCTGTGGGGCATTTTCTTAATTAGTGATCAAGGGGGAAGGGCCCCTTGTGGGTGGGACCATCTCTGGGCTGGTAGTCTTGGGTTCTATAAGAGAGCAGGCTGAGCAAGCCAGTAAAGAACATCCCTCCATGGCTTCTGCATCAGCTCCTGCTTCCTGGCCTGCTTGAGTTCCAGTCCTGACTTCCTTTGGTGATGAACAGCAGTATGGAAGTGTAAACTGAATTAAACCCTTTCCTCCCCAACTTGCTTCCTGGTCATGATGTTTATGCAGGAATAGAAACCCTGACTAAGACAAGCACCTTGGCATTGAATCTACCAGGTCCTAAGATTGTGAGCCAAATGTTCATTTTAGATTGCAATTGGCAGCATGTTCTTATGTACTACAAACTTAACCAAGACATGGGGTTAAGCAAAAATTTGAGATGTATTCCAACTAATCCATGTCATGTATCATCCAGTATGGTGTGTCAGTGGCCTGCTTCCTACATTGTTCAGAAACACCACTGGAAGATTAAAGATTAAGAAACCTATCTCTTCCATCTCATCCTATGCTGATGCTTTTCTCCAGACCTCATATTTCTCCTCTCTCTCTCTCTCTCTCTCTCTCTCTCTCTCTCTCTCTCTCTCTCTCACACACACACACACACACACACACACACACACACACAGAGTGGTGTTCTTGGTAGGCATAATCATTTGCAAGTGCTGCCTTTGTGTGTGGGTGGCCTGGAGAGCTAAAGACAGGCAGTTCAGGAGTACCCTTGGTGGATGCATGGCTGTCTTGACACTTCCTGTTGGTTCCAGTGAGCTATACTTACTTAAAGATTTAAAAACTTTATTGTATTTAAAAACATACATTGTATTTCTCTCTTTCACACTGACTCATATTGTATGCTCTCCATTTGCTTACTTTGAAATGTTTCAACTGATTCACATATAAAATTGAGTCTTTATTTGTGTCACTGAAACTGTTGTCTTCAACAAAGCTCTTCCATATTACCAGTGTCCATAATACTAAAGAAGGGTGACAAAAGAGACACACACTTGTGAAATGCCCTTCTAATTGATGAGAAGCATAGCATTTATCTTGTATCTGTGAGTCTCACCTCTGCTGATCACTAACTCCTGCATGGCCTAATTCCTTGTTCCTTGGATATAGCTCTTAGTAGTCATCTTATTTATATGGATACTTTTTATTTTCTGTTACCTCGATTATTTTAACCTTTGAAAACAGGATTTGGCAGGTGTCCTATGATCTATGTTTTTTTTAATTTTCTTTTTTTATTCATTCTCTTAGCATGCTCTCTCTCTCTCTCTCTCTCTTTCTCTCTGTCTCTCTGTCTCTGTCTCTCTGTCTCTCTCTCTCTCTCTCTCTCTCTCTCTGTCTCTCTCTCTTTCCTTAAAAAAGATTCTTGTAGTAATGGGGATTGAACCTAGTGAGTCATGCATAGTTGTAGGCAATGCTTTAATCATCGAGCTAACTCACTATCCTCTTCTGAATTTTTATTTTGAAACATTAAGTTGTTTCCAAGATGGACTTGAACTTGTATTTCAACCTCACAGACAGCTGATATTAACAGCCCAAGGCTACTACTAGCAAAGTCTGGTTTCTACTTCTCTTCAATACATGTTCATGGTCTGATGACAACTTCATCAGCCTTTGTTTAAATTACCCTGATGGTGGTTTACCAGTCACTTGATCCATCATTTTATCTTTTGAATGACCACAAGAGCCCCAAAGGCTACTTGTGAAAATCAGTCATCACTATTTTGCATGGAACAGCACTTTGTCATGCATTATTTTAAATGATCAGAGAGTGACCAGCCTGTTTTGGGTCCCTTTATTTTCACCAACTCAATGCTTATCTTTTTATTCATTACTCCACTCCACCCATGGTGACCCAGGTTAGGTGTTCCATAGTTCCATATTCCTCTACAAATCAACCCATTAGATTGAGGACAGTGATTTCCTCATTTGTCTCTATGAAGACCTCAGATTTGTTGTATTCAGAAAAGCAGTTTAGTCACATCTCTGTTTTCATCAACTAATACAGTGCTGACAGAATACAAGTCCATCTCAGTAGGCTCTAGGGGTTAGATAATAAATGACTGAGTTTTTTTTTAAGGCAGTTCCCTGAAGTAGCCACAAAAAAGAAGGAAGTTCCAACCACCTCATTCTACCAAAATCTTCAAGTTAAGAACAGGAAATGAAACACTGGGTCACAGTTTATAAACTCCACAAGTCTCCCCTCAAGACTGTGAAGATAAACTCTCTTGTTTCACTTCTACCCTTTTTAGACTCCTTTACAACATCTTCATACAACTATTATTTCACTTTTCATTTTCATCAACTCAGTTCCTGAATTTGGAGTTAATATCTATAATTAATGATGCATAGTGATGACCTCACCTACTAAGATTCTGTTATTCCATATATAAAAAGGACCTTCACATGTACATGCAGCAAGCTTGAGATAGCACTGTGGGCTAAGAAGAAGAATTTATGAAGAACCTAATGAGCTAAATTTCACTATCTAAGTTTCCCTAAATTATTACTGGACTTATGTAATCATCTATAATATGTAGTGTTTGCAAGTATTTGTTTAAGAGAGAGAGAGAGAGAGAGAGAGAGAGAGAGAGAGCAAGAAATCAAATGTAGCATATACAAGTACATAATTAAATGTCACAGTTGCCCATTTTGATTTGCTCATACTAATGTAATGAAAAGTAACTTTAACATTATATATATTACATATAATATTATATATAATATATATTCTATTATATATAATTTTGTTCCTGAAAGAAAAGTTCTATTAAGAAAAGCAGAACCAGGCTTTGATGCAGTCAACTTGTCTGTAGGTACAACATAAGTGAAATGATGCAATCAACGTGTCTGTAGGTACAACATAAGTGAAATGATGCAGTCAACTTGTCTGTAGGTACAACATAAGTGAAATTAAAATCAGGTACAGTCCCCTCCAAATCCAGTTTTTCAAGACACATTGCCAAACTGATTGTAAAGTCCAGTTTGGTAAGATTTTAATTCATTCAGATCCGAGTAAGAAATGGGCATGAATGACCCAAAGTCACTTAGCCATGCCACTGAGATAAGCACCTATGTATAAGAACAACCAGAGTGACCAGACTGAGAGGCGAGCAAGTTATCATTGCATGGTTTCCTCCTTGGCCTGGTTAGGAATGGCCTCCACTCTGTTTCTTATAAAATCTTCAAGGGGGCAACAATTGCATTCATAAGAAGGAAAACAATCTGTTGGAATGACACATACAAGAGAAATTTCGGCATAAAAGAAGGGAGCTGGGCCACTTACAGCCCCTTAAAGATCAAAAGGCCCTTGGAAGAATGTTGTTCTTCATGCCCAGCTCCTTATCCATACACACAGCTGACTGGCATCCTTATTAGGCTTGAGCAATAGAAGGACAAAATATTTAAACCAACTGGGCTTTGGGAAGCTGCAGAATAGTAAGGCTTGGGGAATGGAAGCAATGTCCCCTGGGAACATGGCTGGATGTAGACCAGTTGGGCAGTAAGGGAGAAAACAGTGCCCAAGCATATGGCTACTTCTCTTCAGAATATCCCAACTTGGCTGAACATAGTTACCACAGATCGAAAGCATCTCTGTTCTCCAGAAGGCTGTTTCCACTTATTTCTCCTGCTCAGACTTCTGTTGCTGGGTGTCTCAGGCCCTCTATCTTCTGGAGGGCCCAGAGACGAGAGGCCAGAGGCCATTCTCATCGACAAGTCCTGAAGAATAGCCTTGGAATGCAGCAGCTGTCAAGTTTGGAATCAACCGTGAAGTCTCTTGTGCTTGCCTTGTTGCCAAACAGTAAGAGTGGGCCATGGATTAGTGCCATTTCTCATGGCCAGATGACACTTACATGGTAACTCAAACTGTTAACCTTGTGTGATTCTGAACCTCTATCTGGTTGTGCAGCTCCCACACTGTACACTTGTCAATGGTCTCTGTTCTCTTTCACATCTCAGTTGGCTAACCAAGTTTTATTGTTCTGCCTAGGCCATGGACAATACGCTTCTATTTGCCTTGGAGCCCTCCTTCCTACTAATCTTTCTCCCTACCTGCCCTGCTTGATTGAAGATCCATTATGCGATGCCTCATATCAAATGTCATTATTCTTTTTTTTTTATTTATTTATTAATTATATGTAAGTACACTGTAGCTGTCTTCAGACACTCCAGAAGAGGGCGCCAGATCTCGTTGCGGATGGTTGTGAGCCACCATGTGGTTGCTGGGATTTGAACTCAGAACCTTCGGAAGAGCAGTCAGGTGCTCTTACCCACTGAGCCATCTCACCAGCCCAAATGTCATTATTCTACAACATCAAGCATCAAACTATGTCTTGATCTTCAAAAATGTAAATAGTCTATACTTTTCCAATATCCTCTGCAAGTTCCCAATTACAAGAAAATAGTCTACTACAACGGCTTCTGTTTTGACAACCACCACAACTACCTCAGTAATTGATTTATCTCAAGAGACGGACCTGATGCTGAATGCTTTACGTATATGGAACAATTTAAACCTTACAAGTTTAAAAGGTAGGTAATAGATGATATGCTCCTTAATTCCATTTTGTAGACTATGAGATTGATAGCTAAATAATTGAAACATGCGGTGCTATGGAAGGGAATGGAAAATGGTTTAGAAGTCTCTGGGGCATATGTCCATCTTATCTCAGAGCAGGCAGGCAGACTTCCTGTTCTCTGCTCCAATCAGCTGTGTGTTCAATCCAACCTTCAAATTCCAGCATATACACAAGTATTATCTTTTGGAATGTATTCTATAATAGTTAAAATCAATTGACATGCTGTTTAAATGGTTACATATTTATTATCAAACTATTTTAAAAGTATTTAAATAGAGTTCATCTCTGGCTTGGTCTAACACCATAGTTAATTGGTTGACTTTGCCCATGTAAATTGCCATTTAAGAAGCCTTAGAAATGTAAAGCATAGGGAAGAAAAAACTCCCTGGATTAAAGTTTGCATCATCAAAAGCCATCTTGGAAGTCTCCCAAGAAGCATGGCTAGATATACTTCCAAATCCTCAAACATCAAACACCCAAGTGAAAATCATTGTGTTCAATGAGATTTTCTTCATGTGAAATAAATCCAGGAGTATTGACAGAAGCTTGTTGTCACATATTTCCAGGTGGTCCCAGACAGCTATTTCAGGGTTTTATCAAATTCGTGGTGAGGAGTTGCAAATGGTCTGTTTTCATTTCCACTTCTTTTAAAAGATGTTTCATAGAGTGCGTGCTTCTCTGAATATCAAAAGTAATTTCTTCCTTAGGAATTCTTTAAAAATTGAGCTTCTACTCCAGGAAGCCTTAGCCATCCTTCTTTTGCTACCAGCATTACATGTGTCAAATGCAAGCATTAGAATTTTTATATTAAAACATATCTTAAAGTAATAAGCTCTTTTCACAAGGACTTGAAACAAATGACTGCCATTAAGTCAACTACACAGAAGAACTATTCATCCCTGACAGTGGATGTATTACCAGTTCACTAGGCTGGATTTCTGTCTGCAGGATGCTTCAGTGTTCTTCCCCCCATGGCTCAGAGTAACATGAGTTTTGAAAGAAGCCTTGGAGAAAGTTCCCAAATGTGTACATGGGCTTCTCTGCATGGAAGCAAGTTGTCTTACTTTCTGCTGTTGTCTGCTGGGAGGATGTCAGCTTGGGTTGATGAGCAGACCTCCAACATATTTTGCTTTCCAGACAGAGAAGCAGCAAACAGCACTTTCTCACCAAACCCAAAGGAACAAAATTTTCATGTCTGTTTTGATGAATGAGCTATTCAGAAGCAGTGAGTTCATGTTTTTTGGCATCCAGAAATTGGTAAAGACTCATATAAATAGTAAACAATGCTTTTTGGCTTCATGCCTCAGCCCAAATAGTATGTTACATGCAGCCAGCCTCATTCTATCCTTGGGCACACCCATGAGTCCCACTTAAGTAAATAAAAGCTGCATAAAGATTTCTGTGGAACTGAATTAGGCTAGGAGTGTGCTATGCATGAAGAACTAAGGGCATGGCTCAAGCCTTCTTCTGTCTATGGTTTGGGCTTGTGAGTCTTTAAAAACAATAACTTTTTTCTTTGCTGTATATTTATTAGCATGCTTCAGTCAGGCTTAAAAAAACTGACCCAAAAGCCAGGGAGTCCTAAAACTAGCCAAGTGTCTGAAGTCATAGTGTAAAAAGACAGAGTCCTTTTTACTTTTGAAGGGTGCTTTCGTGTAGACACAGTGAAGCTGACCACAAATAAAAGTGAAAACAGATCCAGAATGAGTATCTTAAGCAATGGAAAACAAATGGATTCTGGAGTTCAGATGCAGCAACACAGGTTTCTGTATGCCCCACATTCTGCTCCTTGCCCCAATTATTATTTTTTTTTTATTTCTAGCAGTATTAATGGAATTAAATCTTTCCATATGAATGCAGAATTGGCCCTTGGTGCCAACTTTTTGTTTCTGCACTCAAGCTGGGAGAAAAACGGGACAATACTATGGTGATTCCACTGCTCTTTTAGTGTAACAATTTGAGGATTGATGTTTAGCCATGGGCACCTAGACATCTCTCAGAACATAGAAATTACAAGAACATTGAAGTTGAGCACCTGATCATGTTTCTAACATATTTTTAAGTTGTTCAGCCTTTGAACCACCCACAACACATCAAGTATGCCTAAAGACATTAATCTTTGTCTTTCTCTGTGTGTCTCTGTCTGTGTCTGTTTGGCTGTCTGTCTGTTTCTCTCTCTCTCTCTCTCTCTCTCTCTCTCTCTCTCTCTCAATTTGAGAAGAACCTGGACAGTTACAGTATTAAGAAATGGAAGATTAATCTCACAATTTTGAAGCTTTCATGCAAAAATTGATGCAAGGTATGACAGCTTGTATTCTTTTTCTCAAAGCTCATATTATATATAAAATATTAATGAATGGTTTATTGTTTCAGGTAATCTAGGTGGTAGAGAAACAGCAATTAGCTAAGAAATGCCACATATTCTTTCCAAGAAACGTATATTTTGCTTTGAAGTTCACTTTTTGCTGAAGCTTTAGTTAGCATTTGTTCTCTTAGTTTATACCTTGTGTTATATTTATGCATATAATGCTGATAACATTTCATTTTTGACAGTTTGGAAAAGGAAAAGCTCTGTGTTTTTTCTAGAGAGCTAAGTCACAGCTGAGGATGACCAGCATCTTCTACTGAAGAACAAACTGCTACTGTTTTGTGTCATTAAGCTATATAATGATGAGTGCTGGCTTTTAATTTATTTCAACTGTTTTTATTGTTATAAAGCACAAGGAATGGAGTTGTGTATTAGTTGATTTTCAAGTAACAAAGGACAGGGAATGACATACAGCAGAACATTTTTATTTTAATATTATAGTTAAAAATAAGTCTATGATATTATTCAGTCCTGCTATTACCAACTATCTCAAGTAGAAAAAATATTTCTTTTCTTTTAAAGGTTTAGCTATTTATTTTATCTATGAGTACACTGTAGCTCTCTTCAGACACACCAGAAGAGGGCATCAGATCCCATTACAGATGGTTGTGAGTTACCATGTGGTTGCTGGGAATTGAACTCAGGACCTCTGGAAGAATAGTCAATGCTCTTAACCACTGAGCCATCTCTCCAGCTCCAGAAAAATATTTCATAAAGAAACATGCTAGTTCCAGTTTCTTTTTTCTTTCCTTTTTTAAAAATTAGATATTTACTTTATTTATATTTCAAATGTTGTCCTCTTTCCTGGTTTCCCTTCCAAAACCACCCTATCCTCTTCCCCTTCCCCCTGCTCACCAACTTACTCACACTGGCTTCCTGGCCCTGGCATTCCTCTACTGTGGGAATACAGTCTAGTCATAGAGCCTTCAGAGGACCAAGGGCCTCTCCTCCCATTGATGACCGACTAGGCCATCCTCTTCTACATATGCAGCTGGAGCCATGAATCCCACTATGTGTACTCTTTGGTTGGTGATTTAGTCTTTGGGAGTTCTGGGGGTACTGGCTAGTTTATATTGATGTTCCTCCTATGGGACTGCAAATCCCTTCAGCTCCTTGGGTCCTTCCTCTAGCTCCTTCATTGGGGACCCTGAATCAAAAGCTAAGTGCTTTAATCACTAGCCTTTAAAATATAGTGTAGTTTACTATAAGAACATTTAAAATGTAAATTAAAAAATGGTTTTATTTTCTTGTGGAAAAATTATAAACTGTAGAAAAGAAAAAGCAAAGATGATAATAAAATTCTCTCTTCCAGCTCCATATAAGCAAGATGTCAGTTTTTTGGTACCAGACCCCCAGCTATCTATGAAAACAAGCATTGCTTCAAGAACAAAGGAGGGCTAGATGGTTTCCAGATATGGGAAAAGAACCTTTGGAGGTGCATAGTTTTCTCTAAATAGCTATTGTGTTGAAGCTATGTGGTCCTTCTCACTTTCCATGGCTTCTTAAGAATCTCACTGCTCATGATGTGTAAGCAGGAGGACTCACGGGGAAAGGTGTTTACAAGGCTTTAAAGATGATGTCTTGGAAACTGTAAAGGTTTTATAGTCTTAACAGAAAATGTTGTCCTTCATGAAAGCCCACAAGGATCCAAAGAAATAGTAAATGTAAACCCAGAAATAGAAAGAGGCTTTAGGGATTTCTAAAATGACATTTTGGTGATGATTAAGTTGTAAAGTCAGAAGACAAATCAATTGAAAAGGACTAGTTCTGTGTATATGTATGTCCTTTTGTTTGTGTGTGGCAAAGGTGTGTGTGTGTGTGTGTGTGTGTGTGTTGACAACACTTGGGGAATTTCCATTGGGAATAGAGAAAACATTGATTCATCCATTCTCTGCAACGTTGCTACTCGCAGCATATCTCCAAACAATTTGTCTGGTCTAGTTTGAAGTGACTAAGTGATGGAACTTCCAAAATGTTCCCAGTGAGACTATTCCACAGTCTACAAAATGTTACTGTTTCCTCTAATTTAGTTTAATTTCTCCCTGTTTCAAATTACTGTTTCCTTTTAAGGAAAAAAAATCTGCCCTTTAGTTCTAGTTTTAAAGAAATTTTTACTTTCATTTTGGGTGTAGAGACCACTTTTCTCTGTAGCCAGCTTAGCATTAGATAAGAATTGGGGTATATAATACCATCAATATGTCTTATTCAAATACCATCAATATGTCTTATTCAAATAGATTTATAGGCAGGTCTTAGGGGTAAGTCTTCATCTGATGCAACTGTATGGATTCTATACATTATGGTCTATAACAGCCTGTGCATAAAGTATAAACTATACCTTCAGGGCTATTAAATTTTAACACCCCCACATACCCTGAATATGGTGCATAGTTGAGAGTTCAACATTCAGCCCAATTTGAAATATCCTATGGGTTTTCATTTTCCAAGCTTATCTAATTTAAATTTTGATTTTATTTTATGTGTATGGTTATTGTGCATGTATATATGTCTGTATTGTGTGAATGCCTTGTGCCCATGGAGGCAAGAGGTGGGTGTTGGAACCTTTGATTTAGAAGTTATGGGCAGTTGCCATGTGGATGCTGGGCTTTGACCCCAGGCCCACTGCAAGGGCAGACAGTATTTTTGATTGCTGAGTAATTTTTCCAACCACCCCTTCCCAAGCATACTTCTAAGAGGCATGAATTGTTATTTTCTTCAATTTCTAGAAGTTTGACCCACAAGACAATGTTCCTTGCCCATGAAAATGTGTCCAAGTGACAGACTTCTGTACCAAATCACATCCACAAAGATCACAGAGAAAGACAATGTTTAAGATGAAGCTTTAGTTTCTGTCTACCTTCTAACCAGTCTGTGGGTCTAAGTCCTAAGTCTTCATGTTGGCGAATGCTTACATCAATGTAGAATATAAACCTCACTTAGGTTTATTGAATTCTCCTCAGAGGGAAGGAGATCAAACAGTCTCCTGGGGTCTTGGGTGCAGGTTAAAGTAGAAGCATCCTTTTAGCCCCATACATTAGAGTATCACAAATTCAATCCTCTCCTCTTCCTATCATGAGTCTTCTCTGCCTATCTGAATTCCTAAAAAATACTTACTGTGGGGTGGGGGCTGGAGAGATGGCTCAGCAGCCAAGAGCACTGACTGCTCTTCTGAAGGTCCTGAGTTCGAATCCCAGCAACCACATGGTGGCTCACAACCATCCATAATGAGATCTGATGCTCTCTTCTGAGGTGTCTGAAGACAGCTACAGTGTACTTAAATATAATAGAGAAATAAATCTTTTAAAAACATCCTTACTCTGTATGATCAAGTTGATCTGTTTGCTATCAACATTATTGTTGTATGAGAACATTCTTAGGGAGACTAAAATAAATATCTACTAACTCCAGGTAGGGAATGGATGACAGAGTAAAGTGCAAGTACCACCACAGTCTGACTTGCTAAACCAATGAGTTTATTGAGGTTACTTTTATAGGAATACAGATGATAAAGACAGGTGCATCAGTGAAGTTTACCCAGCATGTGTGACAGCTTGTGATAATTGGAAACCTGACGGTTACAGCACAGCCTACAGGCAGCTCAACAGGCTGAAGTCCTTTCTGGGTAACTTGGTTCTTCTCAGCCTCTTCCAGAAAGTTCAGTTAGTTTATGTTTCTTCTTCTAGGCTGCTTGGTTAGTTTGAGCCTATTCTAGGCAGCTCAAATTGTCTAAGCTTGACTCTGAAAGTCTTTATTGCTTATACACTCTTGGAGAAGGAGAGACCCAGTGAATCTAGTCGTTTTCAGAAACTTCCTGAACCTAATTTGAGTTGTGTACTTAACAAACTTCCCTGCAGGACAGACTGCTTCATCTCTCATGCATTCTAAAGTTTAGAACATCCTTTCTTTTCAGCTTCCTGTAAGCATCATGTGACTTCATGAGCTCCCCTCCAAGAAGGCAGGCAGTTTTAGCCTCATAGAAAACTGTCCTGAAACAATTATCTGCCATCACTGAAAATGATTGGGACAATTGTCAGATCATTAAGAACATAAACTCAGGCCCACTTGTAAATTTCTGACCTTGTAATCTTAACTGAGAGGCTTATCTGTCTCTACCTGTGTGTTCTTATCTTTAAAGTGGTTAAAGTAGAAATAATGTCATATAGCTAGGACATGTGTAAAGTGCTTAACAAAATGTCTGAAACAAAGTGTTTTATAATTGTTATTAATTCAAAACTAAAACAGACTTTCTGAAGATAATAAAAACTTCCACACACATCCTGTGCGTTTTCTCTTGAAGGAAACAACGAAATAGAACAGTAATACTCCCTCATGAGCAGTGACAAGAAATGACAATAACCCTGTTTTCTACTGATGCATATTCAACAGCAAAACCTTTAAGGGAAAATTTTTCCAGCCCTTCTCTAGACCATGCTATCCTCAGGAAAGCCACACCCAAACTCAAGGGCAGAGAAGAGCAGCAAGAGCACAGCTAGGAAAACACCATCATGATGTAGAGAAAGGAGAAAGTTCCCTAATTTAGGTTGAGAGGCAGGAAGGACTGTGAAGGCATTCAAGGCAAAAAGATGGTAGAAAAGACACAAATGGTTGTCTGGATCACAGCGCCCTCTTCAGGACACAAGGATCTCAGCTGTAGCACCTCACTAAGAGAAGGAGGAGAAAGGAGGAGGAGGAGGAGGAGGAGGAGGAGGAGGAGGAGGAGGAGGAGGAGGAGGAGGAGGAGGAGGACAGGGACAACAACTTCTTTCCTTTATACCCTACGGAAAGATTCTGAATAAAAACCTGCTGATTTTTGGGAAACTGGCCCTTCCAAAATCCAGTGTCTGATTTTGCCTGGGATAGGTTTGCCACAATAATGATCACACTGGATTTTGTTGGGGCCTATCATTTGTTTGTTTCACAAACTTTGCTTTCTGTATTTTCCAGACTAGTGCCAAGAGTGAGATTTCTCCATGCCAGGTTTCCTGCAACGATAATAAATCTACTGCCATAACCCCAGCAGCCTTGACTGACAGTTTAATAAACGACAAGATGACAAGATTCAAAGCCTGAGTTTCCTAATGGAATCTTCTCTTCTCTTATCTCTCCCTCTCCCTCCCTCTCTCTCTCTCTCTCTCTCTCTCTCTCTCTCTCTCTCTCTCTCTCTCTCTCTCTCTCCCTCCCTCCCTCCCTCCCTCTCTCCCCCTCTCCCTCTCCCTCCCTCTCTCTCTCTTTCTCTCTCTCTCTCTCTCTCCCTCTCCCTCTCTCTCCTCCCTCTCCCTCCCTCCCTCTCTCTCTCCCTCTCCCTCTCTCTCCTCCCTCTCCCTCCCTCCCTCTCTCTCTCCCTCCCTCTCTCTCCCTCCCTCTCTCTCTCCCTCCCTCTCTCTCCCTCTCTCTCCCTCTCACTCTTCTCCCTCCCTCTCCCTCTCCCTCTCCCTCTCTCTCTCCTCCCTCTCCCTCCCTCTCTCTCTCTCCCTCTCCTCCCTCTCCCCCTCCCCCTCCCTCCCTCTATCTCTCTATCTCTCCCTCCCTCTGTCTCTGCTGTCTTTACATTTTTTTCTTCTCTCTTCGACAAGTTTTTCAAATTAGCACTTCTGAAATATGAACACATGCTGTAAGCTTAAACCTTAACTCAAGTAGCCTAAGTATTTTATGAATGGGAAAGGCATCACAGGTTAGTTCCTAAACACTCTTTTCTCTCCTGTAGTCTGTCTTACTTTTTCCTGGTTGTTTAGGTAATTCCCTTTAAGAAAATATCCTTCTGAGAGTTTTCACATAGAATGCAAAGAATTTGTAATATGTTTACTTCAAAAGCTTTCCAAAGAAATGTTATTCCCAAGCAAAAAAATATATTAAATGAAAGCTCTTAAGAGTTTTATGTAGCCTTGGCCTTAGGATTTTTGTTTTTAGGTTTTTGGTTTTGTTTAGTTTTTGTTTTGTTTTGTTGGTGGTGGTTTTTTTCTTTAGATTTGTTTGGAGTTTTTAGATAAATAGGAGATTCCAGTTCTAGAGAAATAAATGGTTTCATGGTATATACAAAATATTATGGCTGCCCCCAAACTCCCATCATAGGAAACAAAGCTTAACTCTTGACAGCATTACAGGTATACTAAAACTTATTGGTTTTCATTGAATCCTATCACCTTTCCTTCCTAGTAGTTCCTTTCCTCAGAGTGGCTAGAATTTTTCAATTCTTTAAGCTACATAGAATCTACTTAGTATCTTTGAGCCTAAAGCAATACTCTTGATCAACAGATATTCCTAATATCTTTTAAATAGTTTAGCTTTTAAATAAGAATCAAGAATTATTATATTTGTGAAGTTAACACTCTGAAGTACAGTTTGCATCACAAAATAATTTTAAAAGAACAAATATTTGAAATTAATTGATATGTCAGCTACTAAATAGTATGTTATGAAGTAAATCCTGATTTGACTTTATTACTGTGAACAGAGAATTCTTATATCTTCTTGAATAGCAATCTACCTAAAAAAACTAAAAATAATTATATATATATATGTATATATATATGTATATATATTTTCAAAGTAACAAAATATCTACAATGGTAGAACAGAATTTTTGTCAAAGTGATCAGAGTTATTTGTTGCTATAATTAAGTATTTTTATCATAATATTTTACTCAGCATAGGTGTTTATTGACCTGGGCTTTATACAAGGGCTCAGCACAAAAGAGAGTTGAAATATGAATATATAATCAAGAAACTAAATGAGGAGAGTTAAAAGATAATAGCAAATTATCATACACATTGATAAATGATAGAAATTGTAGTTATAAGAAAGAACAGGGCAGGTTAGAGAATTAATGTAGATCTGATGGTCTTCTCAGAAAGACACAAGCCTGAATTCTATGTGTACAAACAAAGCTTATTATAAATTAGAATTTCTGGTGTGACTATAAAATGTATTTTATACTATAACTTAATTCTCACTTTTACCAGCCAGTTTTAGGGGTTTAAAAATCAATTTCATGGTATGTTATTTAATATATACTAATACAGAATGCATAGGCAATAGGCATATACAATTGAACCAAGAATTCACTCTACCATACTGAACATAGGAAAATTTAACACAACAGTTCTATGAGTTCCTTCATTACTATGAAGAATATATGTTGGAGAAAATGCTTTCTCAGAAATTCTGTGGTTCACTCTTAATACACTGTTCATATCCCTTTCAAGACAGGTCCTTCTGCACTGCAATCTGAGCAATAAGTTTCTGGCTCACCCTCAGAGTTCAAGTCACCAGCTAATGCTCTCCTCCACTCACTACTGTGTCCTCTCTCAGCACCTGTTTCACGCCAAGACTCTTGGAACTTTTGACTTCCTGTGTTTTACAAGTTTAGAACTGTAGTACAAAGCCAAACTTCCCCCAAACATCTGAAATATTAAAAACATGCAATCTATGGCCACATCTTTCCAAGAAGCAGTGTAGTTTGTGAATTAAAACTAGGGGTGTGGTGTCAAAAAAGTTGGGATTTGAATTAATGATCTATTATCTATGATGAAAATTTGCGGGGGGGAAGAGAGGTTTTTTTATTCTTCGCTTATAAAATAGTAATGATTAATAAAGCTGCCTCCTAGCAATTGGTACAAATTTCAGAATCAAGTCATATATGTATAGTACTTAACCTGGTATCTGATATTGATTCAATGTTCTAAGTTTTTTCTCCCATTTTTCTCCCATTTTCAATTCTTCATAATATACTTGTTAGTACAAAGACTACCAAATTGCCCTCTATGATGGTTGATGGATAGTTTTATTAACTGGACATGGTCTAAAACAAATGAACAAGTCTCTAGACCCATGTGTAAGAAATTGTCTAGGTTAGCCACTGGACATGCCTTCGTGGCATATGACTATGTTTTAAGCAGGTTATTTGATATGGGAAAACCTGCCCACTGAGTGGTTCCATTCCATAGTTTAGGATCCTGGCCTTTTTAGAAAAGGAGAAATAAGGTAGACATCCACTAATACATCTCAGCTTCCAGACTGTGGTGCACTGTAGGAGGCTGCTTCAGGCTCCTGCCATTTGGACTGCCAGGATGTGATGGACGGTACCCTGAACTGTAAGTCAAATGAACACTTTCTCTCTTAAGTTGCCTTTGTCTAGCATTTTATCACAGAAACAACAAAAAACAAACAAACAAACCTAATACATCCTCCCATAAATTATTTTCCCAGAAATGCCTGAACTCCTCCTTAGCCTCCAGTTGAAAGTTCTTGTTTTAGTTATCAATCCCTATAAATGTCTTTATACCTACCTTTTTCCTTCAGCTGACTGATGACCAAATGAAACACCAACACCAGAATTCCAAACCCAATGCTCACCCTGTTGCCCTATCTCAAAAGCTATTAGACATCCTTACTAACTGACTTAATGGGCTCAAGGCACTGTACTTTTTTCCATGAAAGGTACTTGTTGTACACAGACAAACAGAAAGAATGAAATTTTAAAAGGAAAGAATTTTTAGACCTAAGATCCAAAGGGGTTATTATAAACAACAGAGAGTGTTAAGAAAAGAAGAAGAAACATTTAAAAGAGGTCAAGAAAGCCCTTCAACAGAACCCTTTTCATTTATATTGTTTCAAGTAAAAGATCACATATTCAAAATGTTCCTATTAATTTTCATATGCTACACTGGCTCAGCATGTTTGACTAGTTCACTTCATAATGTTTTGGCACAAAAATGTAAATAACATTGCACTTCATCTTTCCATGCTCCCACAGCCCATTTTCTGCAATAGAAGGAAGACTACACCAATAGTCAGGAACTGTGCACATTCTACTGGGGAGAGTCCAAAAATGTTTTTTTTTTTTAAAGGTTTTTGTCACAGCTTGTTCTTGAAAGTTTGTTCCCTGTCACCCACATCTGGGATTACAGGAGCATGCATAAACTCTTAAAATTTAGACATGGGTGCCATAGGTAGGTGTTGTTTTAAGTTGAAGCCCCATTGCTGGAGCATACTGTTAGGCTGCTCTCAAGAGAGAATGATACTACATGAATTTTAGTTTGGTGGATGGGGTTCTACTGAAAATGGATTCACAAGCAGCTGTTCACAGAAGGTAGCATTGTGATCATAAAGGGGACTGGATTTCAGCCCTGGCTCTGTTACTGATTCTCATGGTAGCCTTGAGAAAGCCTAATCTCTATGTTTGTTCTCCTTGATGTGCATCTCAAGAATACTAGGCTTCTGACTAGTGGTCAACGATGCTCAAAGTTGCTCAAGCTCTCTGGCATATCTATCTCTTTCATGAAGAAATCTGATATTGTGTTCAAGCCAGTAGTTCTCAGTTTATGTTATTATGTAACTGCAAATGTGTGACTCAGGGAACATTGATTTGGAAAAACGTCTCTAGGTATAAATTTCCAAATTAGGAATAAAAAGTGAAGGTACTAGAAGATATTTACTTAAGATTTTTGCCTATACTTGTCTTGTTTGATTGATCCAAATGTCTGTAACATGAAATAAGAATAAAAAAGAAAAATCTTTTTTAATTATAAACTGAAAAATGGAATTCATTTATAGAAATATGATGGGTTAGCTTGCCGAATCTCCTTTATTTATACAAGACAAGACATTTAAAATTCTTAGGGTACACTCAAAAAATATTTAAAATGTATGGATGAATTAACTAGAATGCTTGAAGAAACACCCTGAAAGAACAGTGACTTAGACAGATGGAATCAATAGACAGGGAAAATCATATGCTGTTAATTAAGTGAGTTCTACAGCCAGCAGCCTTCCCAAGAACATTTGGTCAATGCTGTTGATTTACAGTGGAAGAGTAAGTGCCCACATAGAGAATAGCAAATGCATGTTAAGAATGGTGCTAGGTTGTGATGAAAGGTTGGACCATCTAGAGACTGCCATATGCAGGGATCCATCCCATAATCAGCTTCCAAACGCTGACACCATTGCATACACTAGCAAGATTTTGCTGAAAATCTTTCGGACCCAGATAGAGCTGTCTCTTGTGAGACTAGGCTGGGGCCTAGAAAATACAGAAGTGGATGCTCACAGTCAGCTATTGAATGGATCACAGGGCCCCCAATGGAGGAGCTAGAGAAAGTACCCAAGGAGCTAAAGGGATCTGCAATCCTATAGGTGGAAGAACAATATGAACTAACCAGTACCCGCCAGAGCTCATGTCTCTAGCTGCATATGAATCAGAAAATGGCCTAATTGGCCATCAGTGGAAAGAGGCCCATTGGTCGTGCAAACTTTATATGCCTCAGTACAGGGGAACGACAGGGCCAAGAAGTGGGAGTGGGTGGGTGGGGGAGTGGGTGGGGGAGTGGGTGGGGGAGCGTGTGGGGGACTTTTGGGATAGCATTGGAAATGTAAATGAAATAAATACCCAATTTAAAAAAGAACATTAAAAAAAGAACGGTGCTAGGTGAGAAGTCATGTTTGAGCTACTTTCATAAAACTAGGTACCATAAAATTTGAAAAGAAAGAAACAGAATCCATTTCCCAAGCAATAAAGTGAAAAACTGAGTCTTAATCTAAGTCTATGAGATAAATGAAGAAATAAATCTCTTTAGAACCACAAGCCAGTCTTCATATAAGTTTGAATCATGAGTAAATATCACTTTGGTAACCACAATACTCTAGGAGGGACTAGTTTAAGGAGTTATCAGTCTCATAGTGTCCTCAGTGTCAAACTGTCAGATGCAAATACAAACTAATGTATGAAAATTTAGGCCCCAAAGACATACAGTGTTTCAATGGACCTAACACACATTTACACACACACACACACACACACACACACACATGTACACACACACACGTACACAGAGAGACAGACAGACAGACAGAGAGACACAGAGGGGAGACTGAGATATTCAGTCACATAAACACACACAGACAAGAACACAGAAATACATGTATACATAAATATACACACAAATAAACAAAAATATACAGAAGCACACAGAGTCAAATACATGTATAATCACACATATACACACACATATAGACACCCACATACAAGCACACATGAATATCTAGAAATATGTCACTATAAACTAGAGATAGAAAACCAGAAATCAGAAAGAATCAAATCTTGAAATACATTACCTATATGATTATTAGATTCTTTATGTAAACTTAATATGAAATAAGAGGAAATCAAAGTTATGCAAATTATATAATAATAAAATAAGTCGCTGAAGTGATTATAACCCTTAATTTCTGGAAGAGGCATAGCCTTACCATTAAAAACTCAATGGACAGGTTGAATGCCAGACACATGTGGCTGAAAAGATGGTGATTTTCAAGCTTGAACTAAGAATCCCAAAATAAGGACTTAAACTATGAAAAACAAAAGAGAAGGCATACAGCTTAAGGTGATACGGTTAAGTACACACATAGTTTAGGTTCTGGGGAGATAATAGAGGGTCGGCATTTCAAAACATTTCTAGAATCGATCAAAGTCAGGAAATCTCAGACTCATGTAGTCTAACATACCAATGTCCAAAAGACAGGTTAAATCCAACACTGGAGAAACAGAAAATATTATCTATGAGATAAAACAGAAAGTTGACTTTTTAACAGTGCAAATGAACTTAAAATGTGTGTGCCACTCACCCATCAGTGAGAATAACTTCACATAGTTAGTATTCGACAATTATGAGAACAAAGCCTATACAACAAAGAGGCTTAATGGAGAAAATAATGGTAAGCTGAGTATCTAGCCATCACTCATCATTATCGAGGTGTCTGAGGAGCCTGACTGCCTGTTACCACATCAAAGATGTACACCAACCTTCCATTTCTTGCCCCCAACATCTCTCTCCAAAGCAGAGAGGCACATAATGTGTATGAAACAGAAATTTCAACAAGGGCCAATATACACATAATGCCGGAAAAAAACACTAGAACTATTTAAACCTTTTATTTTTTAAGTCAGAATAAGAAGCATTTGTGAATGTTATGTGGATTTAGAGTTATAGATGCTATCAAATATGTACATCTGTTAGGCCTTCTAAGTGCTCTTAAAATTACAAATACCCAGACTACATTTGATCTCCTAAGTTAGAAACTCCAGAAAAGGCATCTTCAATTTTAAAAGTTCCCTAGGTGATTCAATGGAATTCCAGTTTGATTGTTCTCTGAGTTCTCTGTGATGTTATTACCTTCAGTCCTAGGAAAGCTGACATTTTCAAATCAAACTGCCTTGATGAAACCTGATGGAGGCTGGAGTACTATACATCCCACCAGTATCATATAAGAGTTCTCTTTGTCTACATAATACAGACATTTCTGAAAAAAAAAATTGCACAAAACATAGCAGTTGATCTATGATATAACCCAGCTATACTTCTCCTGAATACTTATCTGAACGACTCCAAGTCAAGTCAACAGAAAGAATGAGGAAAATGTGATTAATATATACAATGGAATGTTTTATTCTTCCAAAAAGAAGGATGTAGTCATGTCATTTTGGGAAAAAGAAATACAACAATATTATTTTGACAACAATATTAAGTGAATTAAAACAGTCATTGCAAACTGATATATGTTTGCTGTGATTTGTGCTTCTTAGATTTTTATATAATCAGATAAAGTCATATGGAGATATATGCTAATAGAAATGAAATAGTCTAGGGGAACGAAGATGTTAGGGGAGGAGGGGGCCAGAAACACAGGATCCAAACATTTGTTCATGATCTCTGAGGGAAAGGTCATATTAGGAGGGGAAAAAAGAAAGTGAATGAAGAGAGATATGTGTAAGGCCAATTAGTTACTATATTCCTAGCATATTTGATTAATTCCAAAGAAAACGTCTGTCAGAAACAAAACGATTCATTTCAGTAAAATGTTTACAACAGTGGAGTGGCAGCACAGGTGAGCCCTTAAGTATATTTTTGGATTGTGTTAGCAATAAGAATTTGGACTGAGGCAAGACAAAATGTAAATTTAGAAATAATATTTTCATTTTTTATTCCCTCCTGTCTCTATTAAACATTGGCTGTGACAGCAGAACCTTTCCAACATTCTGTTTGTTTGAATTGGACCTATGGAAACAGTGTTAGACAATTTATTCTTCAAACTTTGCCCTGCTCTCAAAATCCAAACGTGTACCCTTATGGATTCTTTCAAGAATAACAGGTCAGCCTAGTTAGCATCTTAGGTCTCAAGTCATTAAGCTACATCCACAGCCATGAACAGGTTAAGACCCCACTGTTCAATTTCTGGAAAGTAGTGGGACACTGGATAAGCCAGACCAGCAAGGGGAAACATTCTTCAATTTTGAATTACTTTGCTTCTCTCTTTAAGTAAACATATCTGTTTACTTCATAGAGTCATGTTTTCAGTGATAGATACTTGATGAAGACAAATCCAGTGGTCTTTCTTTTATCATAACAACCTTTGTGTTTTTATTTGAAAAGGAAAAAGATACATTTAGTGTAAATAGCAGATTCTCCTTATGTTAAATACTATAAATATTTGGTAAGTAGAAATTCTAAATTTTATAAAAGAGAGAAATTTTTAATAAACTTATGAAAATAGGTCTTGTATTTTCTTTAACATCTGTGGGGGCCTCTTTATCCCGGTAGCATTAGGCATATTATGCTTCCAGCTGCAAGCAAATTAGAAAAAGTTCTACGGCCTCAAATCTTCAAGTAAGTCCTCTCCATCATTTGTAATATTCTGAGACTGACAAATTAAAGGACCACATCAAACACTATTTTAACTAATTGCTTACAGCAGTTGTTGTCTAAAGAAAACTAGCAGGACTCTACCACATATGGTCACTCAGTATTTACATTAATACTATACTTATACTAATAAGTCAAGCTGAGTTTCTAAAACAACTATTAGTAACAATTCCAGCTTCTTCCAGGGCATATTTTGATGATCAGAATTTAGACTAATTTACAGTCATAGGTGAAGGTGGGGTAATAGTATTCATGCATTAGATTACTATGCCCTTAAAATTAATTTTCTTTAGCTGAAAATAATTTCTGTCACCTACTCTACCATTATTCTATCATATGTTAATTCTGCCCTTCAAATCTGTGTTAAGTCATCATATAAAGGGTATTTTAGGAAAACTGTCCTCTTTACATACTTACTCGCTTCTAAGAAATAGGATTTTAAAGTTAGTATACAGTTAAAACTGTGTTTCAGCTCTGGAAATGTATTGTCACAAGAATTATGATTTGTGAAACATTACGTTTTACATACACACACAGACAGACACACATTGTGAAGACAGCTCTTAGGAGGAGACACTCCTTCTGCGGCATTTACTAATCAAGAGAACCTACACACACTTCCTGGCATTTCTGAGCTTCCTTATTTACATATTTATCAAAAGTGGAAATCACCGTCATCACATTTTATATACCATACATCTTATATGCAGTGGATGAGGTAATTAGTATAAATGCGATTCAGTGCTGTACAAACCTTACGTGTTGTTATGCTTTGTCTGTATGAAAGCTCTCAAGGGCTCATGACTTTGATACTTGTCTCCCAGTCTGTCTGCTTCCTAACCCACTAACACATGAACAACTTTCACCGCCAAAGCACCTAGCTTCCCCAAAACGAGAGACTATACTTTCATGAGTCAAAATAAAAGATCTTCCTTCCTTAGGTTACTTTCTGTCAGGTGATTTGGTCACACTGAGAATGAGTAACTAATTCAGATATCTAACAGTCTGGTCACAATGTTTCAGGGGTACAAAAGTCAGGCCCTTTCATGATTTAATCAATAGAATTGTAAAATAAACTAGTCATTTTCTGAATTACATGGCATAATTTAAAGACGTAACTCAAAAATCTACCTTATAGTGAAGTAAACATACCTTTCAGTATATGAAGGAATTGAGCTCTAGACCTTAAAGAAATTTTAGCCAGATGGTGTTTATTATAGTACTATACACAATAGGTAAGATATGAAAACGAAGGCCCATTGATGGACTGATGCATATAGAAGTGTGTAGAAAATTACTGTAGAAAATTCTGTGATATTATTTGAATGGATTTGGAAATCCATGCCATATGGATGAATCTTGAAGAAATTATGTTAGGCAAAATAAGCCAGTCACAGCTGGCTGTCCTGCGTGCACTCACCTGGGGTATCCCGCAGAAGACTGATGGTTAGTAACTGCTGAGGGGAGGAGCGACTTGCTAACTAGTGGACATAAAGTTTCCCTTATCTTACAAAAAGTTCCAATGATGTTCCCACTGTTAGAAATAGTGAATCACCCACACAGATTTGTTAAAGAGAATCTTCTCGACTACTTAGTGGATGAAGGCACAGGCCGCTCTGACAGAGAACCCCAGTTTGATTCCCAGTACCCAGAGGGCAGCTCATGACCACGACCATGTGGCTATAACCAGTAATCACTGGTTAAAACTAATTCCAAGGAACTCACGGCTTTCTTCTGACCTCTGAGGACATTGCACACAGTGGTGTACAGACATAATTGCAGACAAAACACTCATACATATAAATTGAAATAAATCGTGTTAACTGATTTTTACTACAATACGATCAATTCTGTGTTTTTTAGAATGTCTAAACTGCTGTGCTTATCCTGTGATTATAAATAAATTAGAGGTGAATGTGCATCTGGTCAGATGGAATAAATTCTAATGTTCATAAGCACAGAAGTGCATGACTAACAGCATTCAGTTATGTATTACAAAATAGCTTTGAATAAGATTTGAATTTTCTTGAGCAAAACCTGTTTGAGGTGAAAGATTTGCCAAAGAATCTGACCAAATTATTATGTACCATAGTCATACATTGAAATATTATGCTATATGCCAGAAATATGTATAATATATATCAAATAAACTTTAAAACAGGAAAAACTGGATAAAATTAGAGTAAACCTAACTAAAAGGACAGGATCATAGCATGGCCTTAATTCTCACCAAATCTTTATTCCTATCTCTGGACTCCATTCAGTCAAACTCCTGTTGTGCTGCAAACTTACATTCTAACAACTGAGCGAACCAAGCTGAATGTAGGGATTTGATTTTCATAACTTCCAGAAAGAACTAAGGAGTTTCCTCCAGTTATTAAAATGTGGTCATGTGTATACACTATGTAGTAGCTGCTTGTAAGATTGAAACACTTCATCTTGCAGGAAAGTTTCTTAAAACAGAAAGAAAACAACTCAAAATAGTTTTAGAAAGCCCCTGAAACTAACAAAATTCATTAGGTCCCTTCCTCCTCAAGAGTAAATGGAAAAGGCAGCTGAGAGCCATTCTCAATTGAGCCAAGCATCAAAGAAGGCTGAGAGTAGCCTAGCAGCCTAGAGAAAGTCACCTGCATCACTGCCTAGAAGGATATGAGGGTTTGTAACTACTTGCTGGCTCTTTCTGTTTTGTTGGGTTTTTCTTTACCCTTTTGCGAAAAGGACAACTGTTTTTAATACCTTTATTAGAAAATACTGGTATTCCCTTTAGTGGTATTTATCAGCTGTCTTCTATCTTTCAAACTTGAGACTCTCCTAGCATGAAGAGTGATATTTCAGTTACACCCGGGAAACCTTGCTTGTCAAGCTAACACTTGTCTTTGGATAAATAAGACAAAAAGATACATTAGAGAACACACTGGCAGGCTGACTCTTGGATCTGAAGATCTTTTCTGATCTGATTCTCTCCATCTTTGTTTTCTGTTTACTCCTAATACTCTTATATGAGCTCCTGGCCTCTAATATTCCTGCTATTTAGAGTCTCTCAACTCAAAAGTGCTGCAAATGTTTTCCAGCAGGTACCAAAGAATGGTAATGGCCCAGGTTAGAATCCCAGTGACATTCATAATGATCCAAAACATAAAAGGGCTAACCTCCACTGCAAGAAGCATCTTCAGAGACTCCAGCGTTGTCACCAGCAGCCTGTATTTTTCATGAAGGCTCACAATTAACTGTTTAAACCTACCTCTGCAATACATTTTTACACCGAGCCATATGCACTCAATTTTGAGTTTCATTTATTATAGGGATCTATTCTTTTTGGTTATGGTCACCTCAGTTGGACTTGAACCAGCAAGCAAATACCTCTCAGTGTGTATGAGACCATTTCTAGAAAGATTAAACTAAGGAAAGAAGATCCACCCTGAATGTGCTCGCACCACCCATGAGATAGATGTAGCCCTAGAGTGGATTATCATGAGGAGCTGACCTGAGCACCAGCATCCTTCTTTTCCTGACTGGAGATACAGTGTGAGAAGTCCCTCACTTTCCTACTTGCATCCTTCCCTATTGTGATGGACTACATCCCGCTTCCGTAAGCCAAAACAAGCTCCTCCTTAGGCTGTTTTTGTCAGGTACCTGATCACAATAATGGGAAGAACATTAACAAATACAATTCTTTCTATATGCAACTGCTTCTGAAGGCTCTTTCAATTATGTGTATGGTAAAGAGCAATACAATTAGCAAAATAATTCAGGATTGCTTCTGCTAAGGCAGAGGTTTCTAGTCCATGAATATCTTTGCCTATCAGTACTGTAATTAAAGTAAGAAATGACTGTCAAGCAAATATTTGCTGAATAACATATAATAAGCCCAATCTAACAGCTTAGAGAACCACTTCTCTTTGTTAATCAAATGTGATGTTGAACACGTGCCAGAAAGTACACGCTATAATGCATATTGCACAGGAATCAACCATCCATACCTTCACTAATAGTGGTCTCTCTTCTGTCACTTGCAGAGTCATTCCTGTGGAGTGCAGCCTCTGCATATTGCTGTTATCATGTCTGTCTGAGATACCGCTCTCCAGTTTCCTCAGCCCTTGATCAATACTTAACTTACTGACTTTCTATGAGGAAACTCAAGGTCTTATGCAAACTCAGATTTTTAAAAACAAAATTACAATCAGGTCCCTAGTGGCTTTGCTAAATTGTAAAACAATTATAATTTTTCGCTCATGAAGCCCACTGACTTAGAAGTTGTTACATCCAGGTATTTTTGTTGTTTGTTTGTTTGTTTGTTTTACTCCTGTAACCATTTTTCTTTGTGTTATTACATTATTTTGGGAATAGTGATAATATATCGTACAAATAAAAGGAAAAGTGTTTCTAGTGTGAATGTTCCCAGCCATCACAAGCAAGCCTTGGAGGACTTTTCTGGATTGATCCTAAATTATCATTACCATTTAGTCTAAAGAAGTTGCAACAAGAAGTTCCTATTCTCTAGCTAGAATGAAGATGCTTCCAGCGGGACTTAGGAGATTTACTTACACTGAAAATAATGTAATAACTGGGCTGTGAGATAAAGGAAGACAGCCCAACTGTCAGAGTTGTTTGATTATGATAATGAATTCATGGCTGGTTCACCTAAAATGAATTAATGAAAAATGGAGATACTCCTACCCAGTCCATCGACACACAACCTTTTGTGTTTTCAAGAGAACTCTGTAGCAGTGTGTCTTTCCTCAGGAATAAATGGATAGAATTTATCTAGGGCAGAGCCAGTGAGAACAGAGATTATTATACATTTGATTTACTAAATCTATATGCCTGCTGACCATACTCAGAATGTCTCCTTATAATTGGTTTTTACAATATATTTTGTTACCCAGAAATTGCATAAAGGATTATCTCTGTTAGTTACCATGGGTATGGATGTTAGTACTGTCTATTTTTTACAATACACGAACCATAATTCCTAGGGCAGTGATGAAACAAAGTTTCCATGTGGTTAAATGACTGGTTTCAGGTAACAAAAATCACAAGCTCTGGGTGAGTTTTTAGGTTCTGGGACTTCATTCAGTGTTGGTTTTTCTAGCCACCTGAGTCTATTACTACCTATGTATACAGTAATCATGTCTGATGATACAGTGCAAGCTATTATTAAGGACATTGTAAGTCATTTAAGTATTAGAATTGTTTTAAAAGGATTCTCTTCTCCAGTTCCTCTTACAGAAAAGACAAGCTATACAGGGGTCATAAAAAGGACACACGCTAGCTCAAGAGATGAAGAATTCAGAGTATTAATGGGGGATTAGTCTACAAGAGTCCCTTCCAGGGGTAAGTGACTTAGTTCTCTGAATGTAATCCCAAGTCATGTAGGATGTTAATGATGTAAAAGTGTTCAGAATAACTACCAGAAGAGGGTGACCTCAGCAGTTCTGAATGGTCCACTTGAAACACTAAAAAGGAAAATGAGAAGAATGCAATTAGCCCATCCAAGGGGAACTCCAGCTGAAGAAGGTAAGCATTCCCCAGTACAAAGGCATGCTGATGAGAGGAACAGAACTAAGTTCTGAAACCACCCTTCCCCCACATTTGTTCCAAAAACCTGCTTGTGTTTGCTCTGCAGTCAGGCTTTAACTGTGCTGTGTGTGGATACCAACCAACCAACCAACTAACCAACCAACCAACCAACCAGCCAACCAGCATGCCATACTAGGTAAACCTTTGAGGAAAGTACAAAGGCAAGGATAGAAATACACAAACACTTCAAAAACTTTCCTCACATCCTAATTCAGTGTATAATTAGGAAATAAGCATTTTAATGAATCATATGTCCAGGCTCAATACTGAGAGATAAAATATGATGAATCTTCCATTTCTGTCTTTTGATAGATCAGAATCCAGTTGATTTGGAGAACAAAATCATTTTATGTGTGTTTCCTGAGGCTGTGGGTCATACTAAGGGCATCGGACTAGATCATCCAACTTCCCAGGAAGGTACATCACAGTATGCCAAGTAAATAAAAGATCTCTGATTTCAGAGGTAAGCAGAAGCTGGAGGTATAGGTCAGATGTAGACTGCTGGCCTGGTATGTGTGAAGTCCTGAGTTCATTCCTCAGTAAGACAAAACCTAAATATCAATAACAAAAATAATTACCTCATGTTAATAAAATAAAAGTAACATTCTAGCCTAAATCACTGTTCTCACCCATACACTGAGTTAGTATATTTTCTTAGTAATTTATTATGAAGGCTATTTTCTTTAAGAAGACATTCTTAGGAATTTTCAAAGTTCATCACTAGAACAAGAATCTATGACCAGAAAAAGGGTGTGAAAAAATCTGCTGTCCCTGAGCCTACCTTCTATCATCCTCATCTCTAATCATATGCCCTCTCCTGGGAACTCATCCTGTCTCTGTGATAGTGTCTCAACATAAGCATAAAAATATTCTAATTTATTTTGGTTACTTGTGTGTGTGTGTGTGTGTGTGTGTGTGTGTGTGTGTGTGTATGTGTCTGTGTGTGTGTGTGTGTGTGTGTGTGTGTATGTATGTGATAGAGGTCACCTTTCAGGAGTCAATTCTCTCATTACACCACGATACCAAACTAAGGTCCTCAGGTTTGCACAGCAGAACTATCCCAGGCCCCACTATGTGCTTTCTGCAACAGGTTAGCAGAAATGGACTGAAGTATTGAGAAGTCTCTGCTATGCAGTGAAGCAGAATTAAAGGGGAATGAGGAGAATGCTACACACTGATTTCCTGTGTATATGAAGAAAAAACAAATGGAAAAACAACATTTAATAACACTTAAAAATTAAGGGATCTACCTTTCTTCTCTCGAAAATCACTTTTAAAATACTAAGGTAATACTGTAAATTTTAGGGAAATATTAATGAAAGTAAAGGGCAAAAAAAAAAATCTACACACTTATCACCACCAAGTAATTATTACTCTTAATGCAATAGCATTATTATTAACTAATATATTTATTCCTTCTTAAAGTTTGGGCAGAAGTCATAAACCTCAAAATATAAATCTCAGAAAAATAACTGTCTACTATAAGGATCAGTTTTCCAAAATAACAAGCTCTAAAGCAAATGTAAAAAGGATATAAAGAGAATAGCGGCCACTTGTTATTCAATAGCCACCTATACAAGTTGTCTGAGCAGCAGTTCAGACACTAACTCAAGGGTAGGAAAGCACTGGAGTTCCATCCACCTCGTACATAGCACCCCTTTTAGAGACATCTATCGGCAGACCTCTGTACTTGTAAAGATTTCACTTACCCCCAGACAGTGATGTGCATCATTTTTATGTGGTCTCAAGTTTCAACACACAATGTGACCCACATAGCTCTGTTACCTAAAAGCACATCCCTATATGGTGTGTTACAAGTTGTGTGTGTGTGTGTGTGTGTGTGTGTATATCAAATGCCTCTGCATTCACACATGCAAGAATGCACTTGAACACTTGTTGGAGTCTCTTTGGCCTTTTTTATTCCCAGAGCTGACAAACTTTTCCTGAGTCAAAAGAGTCAACTGGAACTTAAATTTTATTGTGAGTTCCATTGCTATTGGTTTTGTTTTTGTTTTTGTTTTTGTTTTTGTTTTTGTTTTTGTTTTGGGGGGGAGAAAAGGGTGGTCAGTTCTACTAATGTCCCTTAATTCCTGGGAAGTATGAGATGGAAATTTAGTACCAGAAGCCCAGAGCAGAACTAAGAAAGCCTTGAGAAGAATCATCTTGGCTGTAGATGAACAGCATATCTTGTGTGTAACGAAGAGAAGCAGCTAGCTGATCTAGCCTTCAAGGAGGAGAGTGAACACCCCATGGAGAAGTGAGCTACCTTTCGTCAAAAGCTCATGTGGTGCCAAAAATAGGAACACACGTATCCACAAGAGGAGTTCCATGCCTGAAGAGTAGGAAAGGACAAAGTAGGCGACAGCAGACTTATTGTGTCCTTTGGTAAGTATCTTTGAAAACATTTCCTCTTTACCATTTTGAAGATTTATAATGGCATTGTTTCTGCTTTAATGAACTCCATGCTGGTCTCTGAAAATTGTTATCTCAAAATGTTTCAAACTCCTCAATGTTGGTGTTTTAATTTTTTTTTAAAGGCAACTCAATTTTAAAAAGGGAGGGCACACTAGGAACTCCAAGTCCTGCCAATTTTTTCTTGCTGCCAAGTCCTATTAGTATAAATGAACGGTTTATTTTAAGAAATGCCTGATAAATGAGTCCACACAATCAGTAATGAGGGGACTGTCAGCAAAGGAGAATCATTTCCAAAATTCACTTGGCATCGAGGAGCTAACGCCTTGTAAGCTCACACTGGGTTATGTGGCCCTAGCCCCTGTGGATGCCATAAATCTCCCCCTCTCAGAGAACAGAGGAGTCACTGATAAGTAGAGCTGCTAAGTTTCTCTGTGTCCACTTACAGCTCTTGAAAACTGAAACCAAAGCATGGCCATCTTCAAACTTACCTCCTCATTAGTTTCTACTCTAATTCAAGGAGTTTGTTTTATAGTTTTTCAACTTTTCCCAGGAAAAACTATTAAAGACTTTGGAGAATCATGGTGAAAGTTTTCAGAAATTAAAAACAAAGCCAGTCTCAGCCAAAATAGAACAGAGCATGATATGACCAGGGCAAGTTATAGAGTTTCACAACCTATAGGACCTACACACCTGCCCAGCTTCTTTACAGGTTCCATAAAACCTGCACACTTGCCCAGCACCTGTCCATATCCCATAGGACTGATGTGTTCATCTAGTTCCTATCTACAGCTTAAAGGACCACACCGATCCTGTCCACAGCTTGCAGGACCTATAAACACACCCAATTCCTATCCTCATCCCCATGAGGCTTTCTGCTTATGCTGCAAATCACTGTTCATCCCCAACATTAAGATATGGGATAAAGAAAACTAATAGATGGGCAGCTGAATAGTGAGATGTGATGATGCCAGTGAGCAGCCTGCACAGAGTTCCTCTGTGGCTCTGTGGGATAGAGTAACCCAATCATGTGGCACTCAAATTTTTATAATAAAAGAACAACATGTAAAATGTGATACTGGAAGTTAAAGAATAACGTCCCCCTTCCCCACAACTCGAATGGAGAACTGGCCCGTCTTAGAACTGTGTCTGATGGGAGGGAAAATGATGTTCTTTTATGGCAGCAAACAGAGGCCAAGCTATTGTGGGAATGCAAACTTTCAAACTTGGAGTTTCTTATCAGTGACGCCTCTCTGTGTTCTGTAGCATTACAAAAGTTAATGTGCAAATAAACTAAACAATTTCCTTTAGTCCTTGCCCACCTTCCATCTTCCTTGGCCCACTAATAAATAGTGTGCGATGAGTTTCTACTGCTTCTGCCACAGAGCCATTTGCCAATCACAGTCTGAAAGACATCCACTTAGTTTTGGCAGCATCTGTGTAATGTTTCTGGTGACCTGGCATTGCTGAGACTCCAAGTGGGAGACAAAAGTGTTTCATACAATTTACACTACTCATATTTTGTATTTAATATGTTTAAACATGAGGATCAGAGTTCAGCGTTTAATGCAATGCAGTATGTACACAAGCTGACTAAATTACAGATGAGCAGAAGAGATGCTGCTCCAATCTTATAGCGAGAGGAAAGATACCAGCTCTTCTTAGGAAATATTTACACATTACAAGCATTCTTCCCATTATTAATAAGCAAATTTTTCATGGATCCTTGGGGACTATGAAAGAAACTGATGGCTATTTTGCAGATGAGGAAACGGTGTCCTAAAAAGAAGCTAGGTGAATTTCTTACCGACCAGTTTATCAACAGAGCCAGAACAAGCTCCACTCAGTGCAAGCTCCTGTTACTCCCCCATCAATCTGCCTGATTTTTTTCCCTACGATCTCTGCTCACAATGGTACTACCCACTCTATACTGGGGAGTTTGGTCTGTGTACATAATAACAGTCCTAAGACGCCTGCATCAGAACTGAAAAGGCTGGATAAATAGACTGTGATATAGTCTTTATCTGTGTTCAGTAAAAATCATATAGGAGTCTGGTAACATGGCTTAGTGGAGTGGATACAGTACTTGCTCTGCAAACATGAAGACCTGAGTTCAGATCCTCTTGTACATACAGTATTATACATAACGAGCCAGGCTTAGAGTCACATTTCTAGAACCCTAGCACCAGCTCGTGCAGTGACTCGTGTCCCAGGGACTTGTTAGCCAGTTAAAAAAAGAACTGTCCACATCTCAGAGGAAGATAGAGTGTTCTGGACCCCACACATAACATACACCACCCAGCCAGACCAAAAAAAAAAAAAATGGCAAGAGATTTCAAAAGTGCCATCTTACCAGAAGTACACTAACCTTTAGCATACTATCTCACAAAATATTTCAAATTTGATATCAAGTACAGGTCTGATCCCAAGGGACTGTTAAAAATTCATCTCATCAGCAGGATAGGCAGAGGAACAGGAAATGCAGAATTTATATCTATAATGCAATGGCAATATAAAGGTAGCTCTATAACGCAATTGAAGTTTCTCAGCCTGGAAACCTGTAATCCACTGGGTTACTTTCTGATAATTTCTAGAGATAATTTTACTCTCATCTCATTTTGGGGTGACAAGAGAACAGTCCAAATCATTCAATCATGATAGCAAATAGTAATAATTATAGGAACATTTAATGTTTCTGAAATGATTCTATTTCTGTCAAATGAAAATAGTTGTAAATCTTAAAAGTCATAGGTAGAATTCCTAAACATTAATTTTGTTCTTAGTCTTTTGGAGCCAGCTTTAGAAATGGCCATTGTATTGCTTTAACACCCTCAAGTAAGTTAAGGAGACTCTGTGGTCCTAATCCCAGGCTTACTGATCATGTTCTCACACCTCCACAGGTAATGGAAGCCCCAGAAAACAAAGAGACTAGGAAAGGCAACTACGATTTTGGCAACTCCTGGGAACAGCTGATTAAACTGACAGCATCCTGACTCCAGCAGAGTAAAACTCTGGACTTGTGTATGTGTGATGTTATGGTCCGTCTTTGCACAATGAGTTGTTCTCGGGTCCTTTCTACAGAACTGAGAACCGGAATAAACAGCCCCTGAACTTATTAACTGGGGCCACTTCAGCAGGTAGGTGGTAGTTAACAGGGTTGGGTGGCCATTAAGGATAGAGACTGTGCTATATTTATGAAGTGGTAGTGACTCCAAATGCACCGAGGAAGCCAGATAGTAAAGGAAGGGGCAAGTATGGCTACAGCACCAGATTACAAGACCGATATGTCAAGGCCATGCTGCAGCTCAGCACTGTTCTCAGTGAAGCTGGTCATTCAGCTTCTCCCGCACAAAAACTTTGAATAATTCTTCCTTCACGTGAGGCAATTTAAGTGCATGTCTGTTTCTTGTAACCAAGAGAGCCTCAAGAGAACAAAGGCCCCCAAAGAAATGATTAAAGAGCTTCTGGCCTAGTCCAATCCTTGTTTCCAGTCCTAGGCAGGCCCTGCTTCCTTAAAACCACCAGCAACAGCCAGGCCTCTGAGAAGAGAGTAACTCCTAGTAAGGCTAAGGTACATTACAGAACTTTCAACGATTTCCTTAAACATTACCATGAAGGATCACAGCAAGTACAAAGAATCATGGTTAGTACCACTCACTCTTGTAATAAGGGTAGCAAAAAAGAACTGATAAAAAGCACTGTCCTAGGAACTTAACAGAAATGTGGCCACTCACTAGGGATTTAACACCAATTTTCTTGAACACAACAGGAATGTGCTAACCCAATCCCGATGTTCGTGGAAAAGATGAGTGCTCCCATCTGGCCTGGCCTTCCATTCTGCACCTTTTAGTTTCTGCTAACAAGGAAGTGGGACTAAGTGGCTGTCCCCATAGGGTCATATCTGGGCCAGGCTGATGACATACCTCTCCATATGAAGTTCAGTGAGAACTTGTCTACGAGGGAAAGTACATTATCTATTATCCTTGTGGCTGTGTTTTTTTTTTTTTTTAATTCAAACCTTCATTTCTTTCCAAAAATATTTTTATAGATAAAATTATATTTATCAGTCATAGAGCATGGGAGAATGTCAGAACCTTTCATTGCAATGTACCTTTTCATTAAAACTTCAAGGTGTTCCCGGAAAAGGAAAAAAAATCAACATATTTTGTTTATTACATGATTCATTATTTTATGGATGACAAATTGATTTTTTTTTTCCTGCCCACAATCTCCAGAAGATTGTTAGAGTCTTGTGCCAACCAGAGTCTCTAAAATCAAGTGGCATACAGGTCTGATGGGAAAGAGCTTGGGTTGATTAGCACTGTCCGCCACAGTTAGGACAAGGAAATTAGCTAGAATTCTTTAGTCACCACCTTTAAATCTATATACAAGTGCTTTTTAGAGTGCTACATGTTTAAATTGAGGACAAAGTGAACTGACCTGAAATATTCCTTTCAAATAGAGGTGCTTAAATTTAAAATAAAATAATATAGAGAAAGTAAATCTAATATAAAATCTGTGACCTCTAAGTTCCACAAGGTCTGGTAATTTGCACCAGAAAAAAAAAATCTGAAAAAATTTAAAAAGAAAATCGAGGAGGGCATGTTTTTCCTGTGGTGGGGAGGGACTATATTTGGGGCACAGAAAAGCAACCAGTAAGTTATGTGATGTAACCTATAAAGCATAGCTCCTTAAAGGACAAATTTTGTATTTATTTCCATGTAAATAAACTGGCTGTTCCTGCTGAGCAAGTATGCAGATTGCTTTATTTTTTTCAAATCTTGACAGCTGAGAAACCAAGATAGATTATAAAGGATTCACTAATTCAAAGACCCAGCAGGAATGAGTAGGCCCTGGGCTTGTCAAATAGCAGCTGATGGATATAGTAATTCCCCTGGTTTGATCATTATAGAACACCGGCATTTGAACATCATATTATCTCTTTGTGTTCCATAACTATTTACTGTATCACATGTCCATTAAGATAAAGTAACACTTTAAAATTGAAAGGCTTTGAAGGTCTGTCTTGTTGCCCCCACCCAACTCCCCATGGACTTCACAGTGGTAGAACAGGGCAGGTACTAGATAGACACTTCACTGTAAGTTGAAAATGCCTTACCAGGAGTAAGCAAAAATTTGTGATAAGGACAGCCTCCAGTAAGAAGCCCAGAGATTATTTGTCAGGGGAAGGCAATATGCTTATGTCTCAATAGAACAAATAGCGCATGAGGCAACTTTGGAAATAGGTATGGAAATAAAATAAGAGTGTGGAAGTTGAATCATTTACTTAGATTCAGAATATGTCTGGAGAGCCTCCCTCTAATTCATGATGACTTGGCTTTATGCTACAGCTTCTTTAAGTTAATTTAGAAGACTATACCTGTACTGATTTATATCTACTTCCATGGAAAGAGATGAAATAATTCACTTACATTATATTGAAGCCAGAGATAGTGTAATATGGTGAGATTGACTTCTAAAAGGTATACGGGATGGCCAGTTAAACCAGACCAATTTTTTCTCCTAGAAAAACCACAGTAGGTGTTTTAAATCATTTTAAATTCAGACTCTCATCAGTTACAACAGTTATTCTGTCATAGTAGATGTGTGAACTCAACAATTCCCTTTAGCAGTTTAAATCTTAACTCTTAAATCTGTAAAGTATACAACAAACACCTACCTAGCAAGGTAGAGGAAACTAAGCACCTTATACAAAGTGTGCCTCAGAACATAGGAGTGTGTTAGCTGGTGATTACTGATATACCTATATAACTAGAGGTATACAGATATAATATAATATAACATAATATAAATGTATAGAGCATATATATATATATATGGTATGAAATTATATATGGCATAATATATAACCCTATATACAGATATAGTGTTGTCAACTAGGTATGCTTTTGGAAATGTGGAAAACACATCTTCCCGTCAAAAAACAAACTGTGCTTTCACCTCCTACCTAAACCTTCTGTATAAGCCTGTGACCAAGGACAAAGTAAACAAACTATTTTTTTGTAATTTCTGTAATATGGGTAGATCAAGGCCATTTAACTTATTTTGAGCACAGTTCTTCACTGACCCTTAAAGATAGTCAGTGTGATGGTACTGTCAAAGGTTTTCATTGCAGAATGTTCAGGCATGTGTTTTACCGGTATTATTTAATACTTCTTTTTGTCCCTTACCAAAAAAAAAAAAAAAAAAACCTAGTAGTAGCAGATATGATAAGTGCAAACGTATCAAATGTTACTGTAAGCCGTATGCTGGAGATTGGTTCTAATGGTTTGATTCAATCGGGAATCTGCATGTCCAGATGCTGAAGGTCCTTGTCTCCAATTGGATTTTGATCGATCAATAAAGACGCCAATGGCCAATGGTTGAGCATAGAGCAGGACACTTAGAGTTGTTCAGGTAGGATGCAAAGGGGAATGCAGAATCGCCAGGACTAGGGGAAGAAGGATGGCCACTATATGGGAGATAAAGTCAACCAGCCACCTGAAATTTCGGGTAAGTGGCCACTAGCCATTTTCCTGATTGGGTCTGAGGTAGCAAGGGAAGGTTTAGGAGTGCTCATCCTTTGAGGTAGCCAAGGCATTTAAAAATAAGCTAGCGTGTGTGTGTGTGTGTGTGTGTGTGTGTGTCTTTCATTAATATATCTGCCAGGAACACAGATATGTATAGCCAAAACTCACCACTACAGCCATATGCTGATAGATCATTCCTTTCTTCCAGAGACTGTGATGGGGGGTAATAAATTCTAGGCTACCTGGATACCACAGAACAATCTCTCTGTGGCTCTGAATCCAAAACACTACCAAGGTGGGGTGTGTATGGGTGAGGTTACTTTGACATACAATTCCCAGGAACAAGAATTTAATTCCATGGGTGAGTTTTCAGTCATCATTTTGTTTTTTTATTTAGAAGTTATGGATCCTTTGAAACCTGTCCCATTTAAATTAAACATTACTTACAGAACACAACAATGTCCACCAAATTCATCATCAGCCAAGACTCATCATTCTTTATATTCAAACCAAATCTCTTTGGTTTTTTTTTTTTTTTTCCTTTTAGCAAAAATGTTTCCATTGTTACGTTATACAGGTGTGGTATTTTAGGTAGTTTGAAAGAGTGAAAATGTGAGAAAAGCCTATATATTATAAAATTCCTAATTCCTTTCAAAGTTTTTTTTTAACTTCTACATAAATGTCATCACCAAAATGTAATCGCAATCCTAGAAGACTCAATTCCTTTGCCCTACAGGTTCCTATATAGCATCTAAAGATTAAATAGAAGGAAACTACACAAGCTGTAATCATCCCAGCCCCCAACTGAATACTGAGAAAGTAACAAATTAATTTATTGGTAAACAAACATCTGTAAATGTTACAGAACTGATCAATAATTACAAAGGTAAAATGGCAGGCAAATATACACTATTCTACCGATTGTCCTCTTCTACATAAATTATAGCACTACAGTGTTTCCTGCCAGGGTCAAAACCAGTCTACGGGCAATAAATGTTGGAGTACCAGTAGATATATTACTTTTCAGAATTGTTTATTTTCCTCTTCCCTGTAGAGAAATGGTAGTTTAACCCTTTTTAAAATAGAAAAAAAAAAAAAAAGACTGACTTGCAAAATGCTGATATAATCACAAGCTTACACAATTGCCAGTGAATCTTAAGCTAAGAAAAGAAATAATATAGCAACCAAAAGATTTAGCTTCCCTGAGAATTGGGCAGTATTGTGCAATGCTAACATCTGATGAAGTGCCTTTTGCCCTCACACCAGTTGTTTAAGACATTTCTGTATAAAACAGATTTATACCATCCATTTTCATTAATTTCCTGTTTCTCTGTCCATTCACTAAGCAAGCATTTGGAGGTCTCAGCCATCAATGGCGAGTGTTAAGAACTGACCTAGGAAGTGAAGACTCCTCTGGGAGCAATTTGATTAGTTAATACTAGTTCTGAGCCTCCTGTGTGACTGTGTGCGCCTCCTTATGACTATTCACATTCAGGAATGAATTACTTGACCTTAACTTTCTCCACAGGGGTACATACCTTAATTTTCCACACAAATTTTCAAATGGAATTACAGAAACACTTCACTTATTTAGAGCTCAGCTATTTACAAAAAGCTGGAACACATGCAAAAAGTATCTTTGCAGGCAAAGTGATGGCCTAAAATACCATGAGCTTTCCCTACCAGTGAGCTGCTAATCATCTAAAGCAATTGCCCCATGGTTTAAAAACAGTTCTTGTCACTATCCCAATACTGTTTCAGCTGATTGGACAATAAGAGAAATGTATGATAAATTAGAAAGAGGCATTAAAAGAGAAAATGCACTGAAAGTGTAAAAATAACTAATCAAAAACATGTAGATGTAGGACCCTTAGGCCTCCGGTCCATAAGGACATCACATAAAAGTATAAAACAAATAGTAATATTCATAATAATTTTACTAATTTTTTATCGGTTGGTAAGTAGCAAACATATTTTATAAAGGAGACTTGCAAAAATCCCATAGATGAAAAATATTTCAACATGATTAACTCTTGTGTAAATGATGATGATCTATCCATCACCTATGATGCTGTAGGACAACAGCCACAGCGTTAGGTAATGAAATATTTACTAGCTCAAACTTGTTAATCTTCATGCAAGAAAGACAAAAGATGAGAAGAAGGAGAAAGAGAGAACTGGAGGAGGAGGAGAAGGTGGTGGTGGTGGTGGTGGTGGTGGCAGTGGTGGTAATGGTGGTTGTCTTAGTTAGGGTTTTACTGCTGTGAACAGACACCATGACCAAGGCAAGTCTTATAAAAAAAACAACATTTAATTGGGACTGGCTTACAGGTTCAGAGGTTCAGTCCATTATCATCAAGGTTGGAGCATGGCAGCATCCAGGCTGTCATGGTGCAGGAGGAGCTGAGAGTTCTGAGTTTTCATCCAAAGGTTGCTAGTGGAAGACTGACTTCCAGGCAACTAGGGTGAGGATCTTATACCCACACCCACAGTGACACACCCATTCCAACCATGTCACACCTATTCCAACAAGGCCACACCTTCAGATGGTGCCACTCCCTAGTCCAAGGATATATAAACCATCACAGTGGTAGTGGAAGAAGAGAAACAAGAGGAGGAGGACGAAGTAAAAGAGGAGAAGGAGCAGGAAAAGGAGGAAGGAGCAGGAGGAGAAGGAAGAAGAGGAGGAAACACCAGAAAGCTATTGTTCTTCAGAGAAGACAAACTTTGATGTGTAAACTATAGGAACTTAGAACGCAGTCTGAGTTGGTGCAGAATCTCACCTGGTAGCCAGAAAGATATAGAAGCCAAGCTACAGGAAAAATGTAACTCTTTTCCCTCCTGACTTTGCTTTGGGGAGTGAGGAAGGGAGATAAGTGGAAAAGTACATGCTATTATTAGAGTTACTTGCTGACGCTGACTTTGACAGATTCTTTAGGAGCCAAAGGGTTACTATGAAGAGTTGTGCTTGAGCAGACAGATCAAGACAGCCACTGGCAGGCTGAGTGGTCCCCCTTGTTTTCAAAAGCAAGTTGAAAGTTCCTTTACAAAGTGTATATCCTCTAATGATTTTTGAAGTAGGAAATGACTATAAACATGACAGGGTCACTTGTAGAGGCTTCCCATAAAATAACATGAAAGGATGGCCTCTCAATTTTCTGTGCTCATTCATTCATACTTACTGTAATACATAATTATTTTAGAACAATTTCTCTTCTTTAATAGATCATAAAGTTTTAAGAATATCATCTTTTTCTTAGTTTACTCCCTTTCAGGACTTACTCATTTAGTAGCTATGGTAAGTAATTGTTAATTATCTAAACTTATACACACCATGCCAGGCATGGTGGCGCATGCCTTTAATCCCAGCACTCAGGAGGCAGAGGCAGATGGATTTTTGAATTTGAGGACAGCCTGGTCTACAAAGGAAAACTGATGACCACATTCAACCCCTCCACCACCTAGACACTGAATATCCTTTTCTATGATCTATCTGGTTGAGTTCATCTGATACTCGCCTTCATGAAACACCTCCGATCTCCATATCTAATCCAGGCCTCACATTTAGTTTGCCTGCACAGTCTAGCCACTGGCCACCTTTGCCTGTTCCATCCCCCCTCCCCCATTTCTAATCTAACACCAGCATGCTTTCCGCTGCCTCCCCCCACCCCCCCAAACTACATCACATTTAACCTCTGTATCCAGCCAGATCTTGCACATGCTTTGCCAGGCTCTAGATCTATTTGATCATTCTTTCCACAACACTTCTGAATGCCTAAATCTACTCCAAAATTTCAGGCTTGAACCAGCACACATCCTGCACACCAGCCCAGTTCCCTATGTCTACGTAACTTAATTGCAACTGAGCCATATTTAATATTTAGGTCCAATTAAGCTCTAAAATTCTTTGATCTGGTACTAACTATCTCTGTCCACATGAGACAACAGGATTAACAAAATAATACACATACCCAGATCTCATTGAAAAAATGCAAACACATGAAAGATCAAGGCATTATCCCTCCTGATTAAAATTCACCAGTCTTATAGAAATGTTTATCAATGAGAATTACCTAGATGAACCATAGGATAGAGGATGATTTAAAAAAAAAAAAAGTTTATGAACTTTACCAAAGAATTCAAGTAGTTTAAAGAAGACATTAATGGAAAGGTCAATAAACTTAAGGAGAATGAACTAAAGGAGAAGAAAACACACATATAAGGCTGATAGATATGATTGTGACAATGCAGTATTTTAAAACAGAATTCAATAGATTTGAAACACAGAAAAGAACTCAAGGTGAATTGAAGATAGGGTTAAAAAACTTCAATAACCCAAATAGAAAGTTCCATGGATAGAATTTACTACTAAATAGAAATGAATAAATGAATGAATGAGTCCATCAAAACTCAAAGTAGACTGAATCCATTAGAATTCAAAGCTAACATAGAGGATCAAGAAGAAATGAGCAAAGAATATAGACAAACTCAAGGAAAGAACATACAAAATACACGGAACATCATGGAAAGACCAAACCTTTAAACTACAGGAATTGATGAAGGAGAAGAAGGTCATGGAAATGGCATAAACCAAGTCAACAAGATCATAGAAGAAAGCTTCCCAAACTAAGAAAATAGATACCCAAACAGATACAAGTAGCACACAGAACACCAAGGAGACAAGACTAGAAAAGAAACCCACTGCTACATATCATAGTTAAATACTAAATATACAGAACAGAGAAATAATATGAGAAAGCTGCAAGAGAAGAACCACAAGTCAACATATAAAAGAAAACTCATCAGAATAATAGCTGATTTCTCAATAGAAATTCTGAAAGTCATGAAATACCTGAATCAATGCCCAAGTCCTAAATGACTACAGGCAAATATAGGAAGCAATATTTCAGGATGAGAAGAGGAAAGACCATAGCCAAGAGATTTTACAAAGAAAACTAAGGTATAATTAACCATGGTTCCAGATACATATGTAGCAGAGGGTGACCTTTTCTGACATCAGTGGGAGGGGAAGCCCTTGATCCTGTGGAGGCTTGATGTCCCAGAATAGGGAGATGCTAGAGTGGTGAGGCAAGAGTGGGTGAGTGAGTGGAGGAGCACCCTCATAGGGGCAAAGGAGAAGGAGGAGAGGAGGATGGAATGGGGTTTTGTGGAGGGGTAACCAGAAAGGAGGATGTCATTTGAAATGTAAATGAACAAAATGATTAATAAAAAAAAAAGGAAAAAGAGAAAATCAGTGAGAACATAAATAACTTAGTGATACAAATAAAAAACTTAGAAAAGCAAGTCAAATCCAATGGATAGCAAGAAATAATAAAAATTAGAGCTGACAATGAAATAGAATAAAAAAATACCAAGAATAAATTTATCTATGAGCTGACTCTTTAAGAAGGGGATCCATCCCATAATCAGCCACCAAATCCAGACACTATTGCATATGCCAGCAAAATTTTGCTGAAGGGACCCTGATATAGGTGTCTCGTGTGAGGCTATGCCAGTGCCTGGCAAATACAGAAGTGGATGCTCACAGTCATCTATAGAATGGAACACAGGGCCCCCAGTGGAGGAGCTAGAGAAAGTATCCAAGGAGATGAAGGGGTCTGCAACCCTATAGGTGGAACAACAATATGAACTAACCAGTACCCCCAGAGCTTATGTCTCTAGCTGAATATTTAGCAGAAGATGGCCTAGTCGGCCATCATTGGGAAGAGAGGCCCCTAGGTCTTGCAAACTTTATATGCCCCAGTACAGGGGAATGCCAGGGCCAAGAAGCAGGAGTGGGTGGGTAGGGGACCAGGGCAGGGGGAGGGTATAGGGAACTTTCTGGATAGCATTTGAAATGTAAATAAAGAAAATATCTAATTAAATAAAAAAGAAGGTAAACAAAATCAATAGACCCTGGCCCAAGTGATCATAAGCAAAAGAGGGAGAGAATCTAAGCCTTTGATTCAGAAATGAACAGAGAAATGGTATAACAAACACCAGAAAAGTTCCAAATATTTTGAGGGAATTCTTTTAAAACCTATACTTCATTAAGTTGAACAACCTAAAGTAATGCACAAATCTCTAGACTCAATCAAGCCACCAAAATTAAAGCAAAGAAAGTGACTTAAAAGCCCCATAGCCAATGAGGACATTGAGACAATAATAAACAGCCCTTCAACTAAAAAATTCCAGTCCCAGACAGATTTTCTGATTAATTTTACTAGGTTTTCAACAAAGATCCACAACAATCCTTTTTAAACTATTCAACAGAAGATAAACAAAAGGTGGACCTCCAAGCTCCTTCTATGCAGCCAGTATTACACTACTATGAAAACCAGTTAAAGACAGAACAATGACATCAACAAAAACAACAAAAACTCTAGGCCAATATCTGCAATGAGCATACATTGAAAAAGCTTCAATAAAATATGTACAAACTAAATACAGACATATATCAATAAGATTATCTTATTATCTATTATAACTAAGTGGTTTTTGTCCCAGAAGGTAAAGAAGTGATTCAATGTACACAAGTAAATAAGTATAAGTTCACATAAACAGACTTAATGACAAAAAGCACATAACCATCTCACAGATGCAGAAAAGGCTTTCATGATGAAAGTCTTAGAGAAAGGAGGACTAGAGGGAACATAAGTCATATGGAGAAACCCACAACCAACATCATCCTAAGTGGGGAAGTACATGAAGCAATTCCATTGAAGTCATGAAAGAGACAAGGTTATCCACTATTTGGATGGTTTTTAATATTGAAGAACTAGTTGGAAGAAGAAGGAAAGAAAGAAAATTAAAGGGCAGCAAACAGGAGAAGTCAATGTATCCCTATTGGTAGATGACATGATTTTATATTAAAAGGATCCTAAAATTTCCATCAGAGACCTTGCTGAAACTATTAACATGAAACTCAAGAAGAAGGAAGACCAAAGTGGATACTTTGATACTTTTTAGAAGGGGGAACAAAATACCTATGGAAGGAGATACAAAGTTCGGAGATGAGACTGAAGGAAGGACCATCTAGAAACTGCTTCACCTGGGAATCCATCCCATAAACAACCACCAAACCCAGACGCTATTGCAGATGCCAACAAGATTTTGCTGACAGGACCCTGATATAGCTGTCTCCTGTGAGGTTATGCCAGTGCCTGTCAAATACATAAGTGAATGCTCATAGTCATCTATTGGACAGAACACAGGGTCCCCAATGAAGGAGCTAGAGAAAGTACCCAAGGAGCTGAAAGGGTCTGCAGTAACAATATGAACTAACCAGTGCCCCCCAGAGCTCCTTGGGACTAAACCACCAATCAAAGAAAACACATGGTGGGACTCGTGTCTCTAGCTGCATATGTAGCAGAGGATGGCCTGGTCGGTCATCAATGGGAGGAGAGGCCCTTAGTCTTGAGAAGATTCTATGCCCCAGTATAGGGGAATGTCAGGGCCAGGAAGTGGGAGTGGGTGGGTTGGAGAGCAGGGAGAAGGGGGAAGGGGACGGGGGATTTTTGGAGGGGAAACTAGGAAAGGGGATAGCATTTGAAATGTAAAAGAAGAAAATATCTAGTAAAATATACTATAAAAAAGAAACTATTAACATATTCAACAGTATGTCAGGATACAAAAACAACTTGCAAACATCAGTGATTTTTATAGGCACCAACAACAGACATACACAGAAAGAGATCTTGGATACATTCCTATTCACAGCAGCCTCAAAGAAAATAACACATCCAGGAACAACCCTGGCCAGCGAGATGAAAGACCTCTTTGGGGAGGACCCTATTAGAGGCTGTCTTAGTCAGGGTTTCTATTCCTGCACAAACATCATGACCAAGAAGCAAGTTGGGGAGGAAAGGGTTTATTCGGCTTACACTTCCATGCTGCTGTTCATCACCAAAGGAAGTCAGGACTGGAACTCAGACAGGTCAGGGAGCAGGAGCTGATACAGAGGCCATGGAGGGATGTTCTTTACTGGCTTGCCTCCCCTGGCTTGCTCAGCCTACTCTCTTATAGAACCCAAGACTACCAGCCCAGAGATGGTCCCACCCACAGGGGCCTTTCCCCCTTGATCACTAATTGAGAAAATGCCTTACAGTTGGATCTCATGGAGGCATTTCCTCAACTGAAGCTCCTTTCTCTGTGATAACTCAGCTGTGTCAAGTTGACACAAAAATAGCCAGTACAATTGACCCCTTGTCAACTTGACACACAAACACATCACTAGTAAGCCTCAACCCTTACATTCTTATTCATCCCCAAGATCTAAATAACTTTAAAAGTCCCACAGTCTTTACATATTCTTAAAATTTGAATCTCTTTAAAATATCCATCTCTTTTAAAATCCAAAGTCTTTTTACAATTAAAAGTCTCTTAACTGTGGGCTCCACTAAAACAGTTTCTTCCTTCAAGAGGGAAAATATCAGGGCACAGTCACAATCAAAGCAAAAATCAATCTCCAACCGTCCAACGTCTGGGATCCAACTCACGATCTTCTGGGCTCCTCCAAGGGCTTGGGTCACTTCTCCAGCCATGCCCTTTGTAGCACACACATCGTCCTCTGGGCTCCAGATGCCTGTACTCCACTGCTGCTGCTGCTCTTGGTGGTCATCTCATGGTACTGGCATCTCCAAAACACTGCATGACCCCTTCAGTCCTGGGCCTTCAATTACAACTGAGGCTGCACTTTCACCAATGGCCTTCCATGGCCTCTCACAGTGCTGAGCCTCAGCTGCTCTGCATGACCCCTTCATGCCTTCAAAACCAGTACCACCTGGGTGACCCTTACACATTACCAAGTCCCGCTGCAGAAGGAGTACAACCTTGCCTATCTCTGGAACACAGCCTCTTTGTGCTTTCAGAAAACACTTCCCAGAAGATGTCACCTCAACGATGCTGGTCTCTTCTTAATCACCGCTAATTTCTTAGCTCCAGCTAACCAGCATCAATAGTCCCAGTAATGCAAAGTTTTTGCTTTAGTAGTTCTGGTATCTTGTTAATCACAGCTGATTCTTCAGCCCCAGCTAACCAGAACTACAAAATCTTCACAATCAAAACAGCAACAGCCCTGAAAAGAGTCTTTAATTTTCCCTCTGAAATTTCACAAACCAGACCTCCATCTTCTGCACTGTTCTCAACATTATCTTCCAAGCTCCTACACAACATCTGACAGAGCTCTTAACAACGAATGGATCTTCAAGCCCAAAGTTCCAAAGTCCTTCCACAGTCCTCCCCAAAACATGGTCAGGTTGTCACAGGAATACCCCACTCCTGGTACCAATTTGTCTTAGTCAGGGTTTCTATTCCTGCACAAACATCATGACCAAGAAGCAAGTTGGGGAGGAAAGGGTTTATTCGGCTTACACTTCCATGCTGCTGTTCATCACCAAAGGAAGTCAGGACTGGAACTCAGACAGGTCAGGGAGCAGGAGCTGATACAGAGGCCATGGAGGGATGTTCTTTACTGGCTTGCCTCCCCTGGCTTGCTCAGCCTACTCTCTTATAGAACCCAAGACTACCAGCCCAGAGATGGTCCCACCCACAGGGGCCTTTCCCCCTTGATCACTAATTGAGAAAATGCCTTACAGTTGGATCTCATGGAGGCATTTCCTCAACTGAAGCTCCTTTCTCTGTGATAACTCAGCTGTGTCAAGTTGACACAAAAATAGCCAGTACAGAGGCCAAGGGGAGGGGCAAGGGTGGGAGATTCTTGGAGGAGAGAGGGATAGCATTTGAAATATAAACAAATAAAATGATTAACTATATATGTATATATATAGTTATATATATGTGTGTGTGTGTGTGTGTGTGTGTGTGTGTGTATAGTTTTTTGTTTTTTGAGACAGGGTTTCTCTGTGTAACCCTGGCTGTCCTGGAACTTACTCTGTAGACCAGGCTGGCCTCGAACTCAGAAATCTACCTGCCTCTGCCTCCCAAGTGCTGGGATTAAAGGTGTGCACCACCACCGCCTGGCTAACAAATAAAAAATTTAAATATAAAAAACAATATTTAGAGCTCTGAAGGAGAGATACCAGAAAATGGAAAGAACTCCCACATTCATTGATTTTTAGAATTAATATTGTGAAAATGACCATCCTACCAAAAGACATCTAAAGATCCAATGCAATCAAATTCATGATCTCATTATGTATAAGTAGAAAAAGTATCTTCAAATTCATAAGTCCCAAAATAGCCATGAAAATCCTGAGCAAAAAGGACATAGAGGATGGATTACCATTCCAGACCTCAACTATATTACACAGCCATAGACCAAGGAAACAAAACAAACAGACCAAGGAAACCAAATACACAGACGAGGAAACAAAATTGAAACTACAAATGTGTATACATAACTGATTAGAGTCATTTAATATTCAACAAAGATGGCAAAACATACACTTGAGAAAGCACAACATCTTCAACCAAACATCGCAGGGAAAACTGGATATGCATATGTAGAAGAATGAAATTATATCCGTATCTATCACCATACACTAAACTAAGAGTTTAAGAGCCAGAGGGGATGGAGGACACCAGAAGAGGCCCCTCTAGATCAAGTGAGCAAAACTCATGTGAAACACAGAGACTGAAGCAGCAAGCACAGGCTCACATGGGTCTGCACCAGGCCCTCTGCATATGTATTATGCCTGTCAGGTTAGGTCTTAACAGGACTCTTGAGTATGGGAAAGAGTGGGACTCTGACTCTTGTGCCTTCTCTTGGGCTTTTCCTTCAATTGGTTTACCTTGCCCAACTTCTATGTGATGATTTTTGTTTTATCTTATATTTTAGTTCTTTGTTTTGATGTTCTTTCTTAGAAACCTGTTCTTTTCTAATAAGAGACAAAAGGAAATGAATCCTGATGGGAGAGAAGATGGGGAGGACCTGAGAGGGGAAATACAAACTAACCTCAAATGGATTGAAGACCTAACATACATTATTTATTTATTTATTTATTTATTTATTTATTTAACATTCTGATTACTGTCCTCCTTTCCAGATTACCATACTTTTCCTCTGATAGAGTAACGCCATACACACACACCCTTGTTTATTCCCCCACCCTGGCACATCAAGTCTCAGCAGGGCTAGGAGCTTCTTCTCCCCCTGAGACTATACAAGACATCCAAGTTAGGGGAATAGATTCTACAGACAGGCAACAGATTTAGGGATAGCCCCTGCTCCAGTTGTTCCAGATTCACATGAAGACCAAGGTGCATATTTGCTATATGTGTGTGAGAGCCTAGGTCCAGTCTGTATATGCTTTTTGGTTAGTGGTTCAGTCTCTGAGAGCCCCCAAGGTTCCTGGTTAGTTGATTCTGTTGGTCTTCCTGTAAAGTTTCTATCCCCTACAGGGCTTTTAGTCCTTCCCCAACTCTTCCAAAAAAAAAGTGCCCAAGCTCCATCTAATGTTTGGCTGTGGGTCTCTGTATCTGTCTGAGTCAGCTGCTGGGTGGAACCTCTCAGAGGTCAGTTATGCTAGACTCCTGTCTGCAAGCATAACAAGAGAATCATTAATAGTGTCAGAGACTGGTGTTTACCTATAGGTTGGGTCTCTGGTTGTTCCAATTATTGACTGGTCTCACTCTCTGGTCCATTTCACATCCTTGCATTTCTTGTCAGTAGGATAAATTTTGAGTAAAAAAATTTGTGGGTGGATTGGTATTCCTATCAATCCACTGAAGTTCCAGCCTGACTATAGGGGATGACCCCTTCAGGCTCTGTATTCCCACTGCTGTGAGTCTCAGCTAAGGTCACCCCCATTGATTTTTGAGATCCTCCCCTATTCCAAATCTATAGCACAGCGCTGAAGTACCCCCCCCACACACACACACACACATACCCCTGACACCTGCAGATTTCATTCATTCTCATGGCCATCTGGCCATATCTCCTGTTTCTCCCCACAAGTGATCCTAAAATCCCTGCCTTTCCCCTCTTCACTCCCTCCTATCAGTTCTCTCCCTCCATTTGCCTCCTAAAACAATTTTATTCCCCAATGTAAGTGAGATTCAAACACCCTTGCTTGGCTCTTCCTTCTGGTTTAGGTTCTCTGAGTCTATATAGTGTAGTGTAGAGACCCTGTATTTTATGACTAATATCCACTTATAAGTGAGTACATATTATGCATGTCCTTTTGGATCTGGGTTACCTGACTCAGGATGATATTCTCAAGTTCCATCCATTGGTCTGCAAAATTCATGATGTCTTTGTCTTTAATAGCTGAATAGTATTATATCGTGTAGTTATACCACATTTTCTTTATCGATTCTTCAGTTGAGGAATGTCTAGGTTGTTTCCAGTTTCTAGTCATTGCAAAGCTTCTGTGAACATGGTTGAGCAAATGTCCCTGTGGTATAGTGGGGCACATGCCCAGGAGTGGCATAGCTGGTTCTTGAAGTATTATTATCCCCAGTTTTCTGAGAAACCACCAAATTGATTTCCATAGTGGTTGTACAAATTTAAACTCCTGCCAGAAATGGAGGAGTGTTCTCCTTGCTCCACATCCTTTCCAGCATGCGCTATCACTTGAGTTTTTGAACTTAGCCATTCTGATGGGTGTAAGATGGAATCTCAGAGTTGTTTTAATTTGCATTTCTCTGAGGACTAAGAACATTGAATATTTTTAAGTGTTTCTCAGCTATTCAAGAGTCCTCTATTGAGAATTCTGTTTAGTTAAGTACCTCAGGTTTTAACTGGGTTATTTGGGTTGTTGGTATCTAACATCTTGTGCTCTTTATAAATTTTGGATATTAGCCCTTTTTCAGAGGTAGAGTTGCTATGAAGATCCTTTCCCAATCTGTAGATTGCTGTTTTATCCTAATGACAATTTCCTCTGCCTTACAAAAGCCTTTCAGTTTCATGAGGTCCCATTTATCAATAGTTGATATTACATCCTGAAGCACTTGTGTTCTGCTCGGGGTGTTGTCTCTTGTACCAATGAGTTCAAGGCTATTCCCCACTTTCTTTTCTATTAGATTCAGTGTTTCTGGTTTTATGTTGAGGTCTTTGATCCACTTAGACTTGACTTTTGTGCAGGGTGATAGATATCAAGCTGTACTACAGAGCAATAGCAATAAAAACAGCATAGTATTGTATAGGATCAGACATGTGGATCAATGGAATTGAATCAAAGACCATGAAATAAACCCACACTATGGACACTTGATTTTTCACAAAGGGAAGATGTTCTTAATATTATTCACTTGCCAAGGTATTAAAGCCAACAACTGGAAAGTGGGACCTCCAAATAACTACTGTACAAGTAAAAAAACTTTAGTGAAGAGGAAACCCAAAGAATGGTAGAGCATCTTTGCCAGCTATACATCTAATAGAAGATTAATATCCAAACTACATAAATAATTCAAAGAACAAAGATTTTTTAAAAACCTACAAATGACACAGAGAATCAATTTTAAAAACATTTTTCAAAAGAGATTGGAAACGAAAGGGGGGTTGTTATAACAGAAAAATAAATGGGCTGGAGATCCCAGAGAACTGAGTGCAGAATCCTCAAAGAAAGAAGGAAGGGAAAGTGGCGAGGAAATATCTTTGTAAATTATGTTCATTGTCCCTAGAAAGTATGAAAAGACAAATCAAAACAGCTTTGAGATTTCATTTTACACTAGTCAGAATGTCAAAGATCAACAAAACAACGGACAATAAATGCTGGGGAGGATGTGGGGAAAGGGAACCCTCATTCACTCTTCATAGGATTGCAAACTTCTCTAGCCACTCTGGAAAGCAGTATGGAGGACCTTCCAAAAGCTAAGAACAAATCTATCCTATGATGCATCTGTATCATTCTACACAGATACTTGCTCAACCATGTTCACTACTGCTGTAGTACAGAAGCTGAGAAATGGAAAGAACTTAAATATTCAACAACATAGAATATTATTCAGCAGTAAATAAAAATAGAATCATGAATAAGAACTAGAAACAGTTATATTGAGGGAGGAGTCCCAGATACCAAAGAACAAATGTCACAGTTTCTCTCTCATCTGAAGATTCTAGCTCCATGTTTTCAGAAATAAGTATGTACTACCGAAGCCTGGAATGTGAAAATGGATGATTGCAGGAGAGCAGCGAGTAGAATAACAGAGGACACTGGGAATTATTTGAAGGGAAAAATGGAAAAATCATGGTGGGAGCTCTAATTATGGAGGGGAGGGAGATTAAGGAGGAGGGTAAAAAAAACAGAGGATGTCTGAAAATGTCATAAGGATCTTATTATTACCTATCTACCTAAAATTGCACATAATTCATATAATACTGTATAAACATTGATAGCTTAAATAACTTTTTTCTCATCTGGGATGACAGTGCTCCCTTTAACAAATATAAGCTATCTAACAACAACTCCAATACTGTTCCTGATAAATCCATTTGAGTTGTTGATATGGATTGTCCAGAAGACTCCTAAAACATTATAGGCTATTGCCCTAGGCTACTTTCCAGGGGCTACTTCTGAAGACAACATGCTCTTTGAACACAGGAGCAAGAGGACCTGAGTTAGATTAAACCTGAAAATCTCCTCTCTAAGGAATGGTTTTAGTGGTGCCAGAAGGAGAGAACAGTATCTAAAAAGCTTCCTGTATTAGTTAGGGTTTTACTGCTGTGAACAGACACTATGACCAAGGCAAGTCTTATAAAAAAACAACATTTAATTGGGACTGGCTTACAGGTTCAGAGGTTCAGTCCATTATCATCAAGGTGGGAGCATGGCAGTATCCAGGCAGGCATGGCGCAGGAGGAGCTGAGAGTTCTATGTCTTCATCCAAAGGCTGCTAGTGGAAGACTGACTTCCAGGCAACTAGGGTGAGGATCTTATACTCATACCCACAGGGACACACCCATTCCAACCAGGTCACACCTATTCCAACAAGGCCACACCTTCAGATGGTGCCACTCCCTGGTCCAAGAATATACAAACCATCACATTCCACTCCCTGGTCCCCATAGACTTGTTAAAAAACATGAGTCTATGGGGGCCATACTTAAACATAGCATAATGCAAAATGCATTTAGTCCAACTTTCAAAGTCCTCATAGTCTATAGCAGTCTCAACAATGTTAAAAGTCCAAAGTTCAAGGACTCTTCTGAGATTCATTCAACTTAATTAACTGTAATCCCCAAAGCAAGGCAGGAAACCAGCTGGGCAAACTCCAAACTCTGCATCTCCATGACTGATGTCAAAGCAGTCTTCAGATCTCCACTCATTTTTCATCTTTGTTGACTGCAACAAACTGCTTTCTCCTGGGCTGGTTCCACTCCCTGTAAGCAGCTTTCCTCAGCATGTATCCCATGGCTCTGGCATCTTTAACATCTTTGAGTCTCCAAGGCAATTTCAATGTTACAGCTTCTTCTTTCAGTGTCTGGTATTCCACTTGATCTTTTAGACTCCTCCTCAGAGCTGGCATCACTTCTCCATCTCTGTCCTCTGTAGCACTCTATGCTCAGGTTGATCCACTCCACTTTGGCTGCTGTTCTTGGTGATCATCCCATGGTATTGACATCTCCAATACACTGGGGTGTTCCACTCCAACTAGGCTTCACCAATAGCCTCTCATAGGCTCTCTTCAGGGTGCCCAGCCTCAAATCCTTTGCATGACCCTGTCAGTCCTGGGCCATCAACTAAAGCTGAGGCTTCACCTTCTCCAATGGGCTTCCCTGGCCTCTCACAGTGCTAAGCCTCAGCTTCTCTCCATGATCCCTTCATTCCTTCTAAGCAGTACCACCTGAGTGACTCTTACACATTACCAAATCCAGCTGCAGCATGAGGTACAACCTTGGGTATCTCTGGAACACAGGTTCTTTGTGCTCCCAGAAAACAATTTCCAGAAGATTTCACCTCAACGATGGTCGTCTCTTCTTAATCACCACTAATTCCTTAGCTCCAGCTAACCAGCATCAATTTTCCCAGTAGTTCCTTCCATTCTTAACTCTAGAGCCAGAGGCACATGGCTGAAGCTGCCGAGTTCTGCTGCTTACAGGAACTAGAACGTGATCCCCTTGTATTATTACATTATTACTAGCTTTATGTTTTCTAAATCCTTCACTGCCTAAGCTTGGCTATCCTGGTTCTTGCTCTGTAGATTGACCTTGAATGTAGAGATCAGCATGCTTGTCTCATGGGATTAAAGGTGTGTACCACCATGCCTGGATCTAATTTAGCTGGGTAGGATCTTGCCCCAAGGTCCCACTCCCTTAATCTTTATCTCCTAGAACACAAGATTTTGCTCCATTTCACTTCCTGGTACTCCTTTAATACTCAAACCATATATTTTATATTTTTCCTTTCTAAGCTTGCTATGCTTGTTCAAACTTCTCTTCATGAGACTTAACCAGAGAACAAAGTCTCTGCTGGGCTTTTTTGAAACTTCTTTTGTCAATGCAATTAATCCAAGTCTCTTCACCTTAGCCTCAGGCAAACTTTTCAGACAAGGGCAAAAAGTAGCCACATTCTTCACCAAAATACCACAAAAACAGTCTTTATGCCACATTCTGAAATTCTTCTCCTTTGAAATCTCTTGGGCCAGGTCAACACAGTTCAAATTACTCCCAGCAACAAAGTCTTCCATATTCCTACTAGGATGACCCATTAAGCCCCATTTAAAGCATTCCACTGCTTTCCAAATCCAAAGTCCCAAAATCCACATTCTTTCAAATAAAAGCATGGTCAGGCCTATCACAGCATTACCCCACTCCTGGTACCAACTTCTGTCTTAGTTAGGGTTTTACTGCTGTGAACAGATACCACGACCAGACCAAGGCAAGTCTTATAAAAAAACAACATTTAATTGGGGCTGGCTTACAGGTTCAGAGGTTCAGTCCATTATCATCAAGGTGGGAGCATGGCAGTATCCAGGCAGGCATGGCGCAGGAGGAGCTGAGAGTTCTATGTCTTCATCCAAAGGCTGCTAGTGGAAGACTGACTTCCAGGCAACTAGGGTGAGGATCTTATACCCACACCCACAGTGACACACCCATTCCAACCAGGCCACACCTATTCCAACAAGGCCACACCTTCAGATGGTGCCACTCCCTGGTCCAAGGATATACAAACCATCACACTTCCCAAAGAGGAAAGCAACCACTAGTCCTACCCAGAGATGATGTCTATGAAGCACAACAACAACCATCATGACAGGATAATCCCAAGCATACAGTAGTGGCGCATATACATTGATAGTAGCCAATAGCTCTCCAATTGGATCTGAGACCCTTTCACTCAACAAGAGAGGAAATCATGCCTACTATTAGAAAGCTAGCCAAATATCTGAGGATAGTGAAGTCATGGATCTTGGAGAAAGGTAGCTTTTCTGCATGTCTTGTGCAACTTGTGAATAGGGTGACATTTTGGGAGGTAGGAGTTGCCCCCCCCCCCACACACACACAGGGACTTCTAGAACATCTTGCTATATAAACTGGTGCAAAGTTGGAGCTAGGCTTGCTGTTGGAATAGCTAGTGGTTTTGTCTTATCCATATAAATATGCCGACCAATGTGAAATGGTTCCTTAAAGTTGGCTCACTCTCAGTCTTCCTGGGACATTCCACAATGCCTCCAACAATGAAATACTCATAAAGGAGGGATCATATATGTTTATGTGAAAATAGACCTGAAGTACATGAGGTAAGAAAAGAAGTAACAAAATCATTAAAGGCCACAAAGAGAAACTATAATCAAATCTGGATAGAGTTTTTGAGATCTGTGTTCCTCTATATCTCAACTTTGAGTGCTTAGGGGCTCAAAGTTAACAGGCCCCAGTCTTGCCAAATAACTCATGTGCGACTTGGTTCAAGCTGCCAGATAAAGCCAGGTCTTGTATTAATCTGAAGTAACTGTAACTCACTTAGTAGTCACCATTGATCAAACACAAAGCAACCACTATACTCTGAGAAATATATACATACATATACATATACACACATACACATATATCATATATATGTGTATGTGTGTATATGTATATGTATGTATATATATGTGTGTGTGTATATATATGTGTGTATATATATATATACACCAAGTCTTTGATGAATATGCAAATGAAATGCCTTCAGGAAGTAGCAGAGTATCACAATCAATGGATGTGGATTCTTTATGAAGTCAGAATTGGCTGCAGAGTATAGCTGTGTGACTGACCTTAGCTACATTATCACATTTCCTTGCAGCTTAGTTTATTATTTTATAAATTAAGACTGTGAGTGACACTCTCAGAGTGTCATCTGTCTGAAAGTTTGATATAAGGCATGTTAGTAAGGAACTGACAGCATGGCTGTGGTCACAAACAATTAGCTAGTTTTATTAGCATCCTTTATGGTACTTGTCCTTATTTTGATGTGTGTTACAAGGCATTTCTTTACATTCATATCCCCACATATAACATACATTCTATAGATTATCACCAAACTTACTCTATACTTTAGTTTATAGGAAAACATGCCCCAAGTCCTGAAGCAAGACTGCCCTGTTACCAGCTCATAAGACTTTACAGCATAATAAGTACTTCTCTCAGATCTTCAAATTTTTCTCCAAACCATCTAAAAATGTGCATCTTTTTTATAGGAAAAAATACTTTGTTGACATAAGAATATAGGAAAAGTATGATCCTGAGTCCTATTTAAATAACTCACCTGGTTTTCCCACACAATGACAGTCAAATCATCCTTACTATTAAATGTCATTTTCCTAATATACTTTAGGATTTCTTCTTGGAGGTTAAAGTCTGTTTCTTCTCATTTGCCACATTAGGGAATTAACTGGGGATTTATAGGCATCCATCATATACCACACTGTCACCGCTACTCAGTCATGCATCTTAATTTCTCCACATATTACCACTTAAATCCTACCCCGTAATCACCTCATCATCTTTGTCACATTGAAAAAGTTGCTTTCCACTTAATCAACTTCATTTTAAGAGCCAGAGCATGAACAACGGTGCAGACTTCTCTTAGTGTGGTGTTATTGAAGCTCAATGAAAAGGACATGTTTTCTCTTCAAGTGATTTCTTTGATTCCATGAGAATGCTTGCTTCTAGTGCAAGAGCATCACCATGTGAGCTGTTTCTGCTCTGCACTCCAGCACTGCCCTACTTCACTGCTAAAGCTTTTTCTTGTTAAATATGGCTCTAGGTGACAGGAGATGACCCCACCCCTCATCACCATGATCTCTAGGACACAAAGATCCCAGAGGTGAGATACAAATTGACCAGTGTGTATGACTGTCCACCCCCCATGGAAGAAAAAAAAAAAACTCTTTAAACAGTCCTCAGAATCCTTGGTCCCTTGAGCTATAAAGTAAGAGAAAATTTAAGCAACAAGTTTGATGTGCTCTTTTTTTTTCTTTGTTAGTACATCCTAGTCATTTTTTTTTCTTTTTTTAAGATTTATTTATTTATTTATTATATGTAAGTACACTGTAGCTGTCTTCAGACACACCAGAAGAGGCTGTCAGATCTCATTACGGGTAGTTGTGAGCCACCATGTGGTTGCTGGGATTTGAACTCAGAACCTTTGGAAGAGCAGTCAGTGCTCCTACCCATTGAGCCATCTCGCCAGCCCCATCCTAGTCATTTTTAAAGAAATAAATAGCAATTACAGATTGTCTCACGTGGCTGCAAAGTATGTATGTTCCCAGTGGTCTGACCTACAAATCACTTCTTCTCGGGCTTCTCAGAAGAGCTCAGAGGTCTCTACTGTCCTTTTTCTTAACTCCTCCATTTCCTTAACTTATGGATTTAAGGAAATGACACTCATTAAATTATTCCCATCTAACAAAAATTCCACATATAAAAAGGGACTGTATTTCTGAGAAAAGGTACAGAAATTAAAATCTACAGACCTTTGTTTAATGTAGATTTCCCAGAGATTTTTGCCAACATGGTTAACTTTGATGAGACAAATATTGCTGATTTTTGCAAAGAACCGAGGGTTACTCCAGGGAACATTTTGGAAATACCGAGCTGTACCATGGTCCAACTCTAATGACTACAGGATCTCTTCTGCTCTCTCTGTGGTGACATCTCTGAAGTATCATTTTATCTGCACAACCTATTCAGAATAACTTTGTGTAGAGCTTCATGGTACAGAGTGTCCACTACATACATTATACACAAGACCTAGTTGAAAAGCGAGTTAGAGTCCAGTTAGGCCTTATAGATCTGGTGGTGAGCCTCAGGCTCTCTTTGGTCGTATGGCTGGTCATCTGATTCACCATTGTCACATGTACCCTTACGCTGTGCTGCCTATCAGCTAGCTCTTGGCACTAGCAAATACCAGATAAACATCTCTTAAACAAAGAAATTATGTTTTGTCATTGTTCTTAGAAAAGCATGCATGCTTATTTTAAGAGCTGAAAAAACTAACAATGTATCTAATTTCATTTTTCTTAAGACTCTGCTACAGTAGGTATTATTTATAGTTCAGGAATGTTCAATAATGTATTTCTACTTCTTATATATTCTGAGTCCTTGGCATATATACCTTTTTTAAACTATTACAGTGTCAACAAGATATTAAGAAGGATTCCACTGAGATGGATTAAGTGGGCTTGATTATTTTCAAATGTATCTTATAACGCTAAATTTTCTTCCAAGGTTTTCTGAGCTCTAACAGTGTCTTGTACACCATGCATTAATTTTTTGTTGTGCACAGCCCTGGTGCTGTTTGCATTTTGATGCTAATAGTGCTTCCCCAGAGGGGCTGCCTGGGACTAGGAGTGAATCACATACTCAGGTGACTTCGTGTGAGTGAACCTTCTCTCCATTTTAACTTGTAAAATAAAGGCTAGAGCTGGTGGATAGAGGAAGAGTGAGGAGAGGGAGGAGAGAGAGGAAGAATGAAGAGGAGGAGGTGGAAAGAAAATGGAGCAGAAGCACACAGCCTGGAGAAACCGAAAGTTACAAGGGATCTCATAGCTGGAGAATAGAGTAGTGTAGCAGTAGAGCTGCCCAATGTAGGCAAGCAGCTTGTATTCACATTACTTGAGTTGTGTTTTCATTGCCTGGGTTTATTTGGGTTGGGGATTTACTGCACAACTTTACAGCATATATATATCTCAGATGCAGTCTACCCTGTCTTAATGTTATACCATACATGTATAGTAATGAAGTCTATACAGTCTTAAATGCATTCTATACATGTATAATACATATAGTCTACCCTGCCTTAATTTTATATTATACATGTATAGCACATGCAATCTACCCTGTCTTAAACGCACATCATATATGTATAACATATGCAGTCTAAGATATATATGTACACATGTAGACTTCTCTGTCATAAATGCACACCATAGATGTATAACACATGCAGTCTACCCTGTCTTAAATTTACACCATACCTGTATAACACATGCATATATAAAAGTAGAATCTAGCCAATAACTTCTTGTGATACTTGAAAATTTCATTTTACTCATATTTTCTTGTAGGTAAATTTATGTTTATGACATAACATTTAATGAGTACTTCAAGGTCACAGTCCTGTGGCCTGATTATACTAATATCATTGTGCAATATTTGCTGTAGCCATTTTTGCTATCTCTCATCTTCCTACACTCAGGGTCAGTGCTTACTACACACTAACTCTGCTCACCCCTTCCCACTCTTTGATGAACACCATTCTGCTTCCTACCGGGTTTACTTTGAAAATGTTGAATCCTTCAATAATTGTCAACTAATTTATCTGTACTCTTGTTCTGTCTACACTATCAAACATATGTTTGAAGGGAAAAATCATCTTTAACTTTCTTATGCCGATAAAGCATTCTTTATGATTTAATTAATGTTTCTCAAAGGAAATCAAGGCCTGAGTGTAAAGCAAAACCAGCCCCATGTAAGGAAGTGGAAACTTGCCACACAGCCCCAGGACTAGAAGCAGGCCACTGGAAAGACACAAATGATGGGGTAAGGCTGGATAGTGGTGTTAACATGGTCGGTCTTTTGATGACTGAAATCCATATAGAGATCACAAACATTTTTCATTCTTCTCCTTTACAAACTGCATTTCTGTTAATGTGTGAAAAGAAGGCAACCAGAGAGAATGTAAGCCACATGTTTTGGTGCATTTACACTTCTGTGCTCTTGAGAATATCAAAGTCGCCTAACAGGATATTTTCTGGAGAAGAAAAAAATAAATAAATAAAAACCTAGTAAAACACAAACAATCCCCAAAGGAGATGTGCTCAATGTAAGCTTCAATTCATGAAATCTAAACAGTATTAATCTTATATTACCTATAAGCTAAAATAAAATAAAGTTTATTATACATTTAGTTACTTTTAAATGGAGGCTAAATCCAAAAATCTATATATTAGGCTCAACTTTCCTTTCTGAACAGAAAGAATATGTTTAGTGACAGGTGTTGGGTCAAATTACTCAACTAATATTTGCTCAGTGCAGCAACACTCAGCAAGTCTCACTTTCTCCACCTACAAAATGGACATGAAAAGGGCATGTACTGAATTATCCTAGAGATATAACAGATCATAGCCATAAGTGCTCAGACAGCATATAAAGAGAACTCCCTAGCAAATGTTTGCTCACATGTATACCTTCATATCTGAATACTCCACACCATCAATGACATTAAACCTACTCATAAAATAAAATTTTATGAAATATAGAGAAATACATTTTCCTTTTATATTGAAGAATGAGAAATACTAGTGATATTAAAAGCAATCAAAGGTAAAATGACATTAACCCAAAGATCCAGCAACTAAGAGGACGCAGATTCAACCTGGTAGAGTTTCTCTGTGGGCTGGCTCTTCTTTGATTCTCTGGAGATGCAGACAGCATGGAGGACTGTGTCTTCACATTTGAAAATGTATTAACTGACATTATTTCTTAATTTTTAGTTTAATCAAAATTAGGATGTTGCTTATCTGTTCTTGAAAGTCACAGCTTTTAAAAATAATTAAGGGTTTATCTTAGGATAACTTTTTAAAGGGTAAGATTAGTAGGCTTCCCACTATGCCAGGAACACAGCCCCCTGTCACTTATGTAACGTCCAGGTGAAGGAGAACCTGGGGGAGCCTTCTAAGGCCTCCTTGTCCTCCCCCTCTACATGATGTCTTAATCATCCTCAAAACCTGAGCCCAGAAACACACTGGCTGCTAAGTCTACTGCCAGATAAAGTCATGACAACGTGCAGACATGACTTCATTAAAGCAGATATGTAACAAACACGGAGAAGACAGCAATAGCTCAAGCTGAGTAGATAAGTTTGGAGGCCCACAGACCCAGCTCCATGCCAAAACCTCCTTAAGGTTTGGGGTGATGTGGCAAGTGGGATACTGCCTATGACTCATTGGTTAATTCCTGGGGTTTTAATTTAACCCCTTAATGCCTACTTCTAGCTCTACCAACATCTTTTTGATATTAACACAATGTTGTCTGCTGAATCATAATCCAACTATCATCTTTTATTTTTTTTAATTTAGTTTAAAACTGTATTCATCTATATTTTAGAAGACAGAGGTTTGTCTTTTCTAGCTGATTCTGAACTTGCTATATAGCCTAGGCTGGCCTTATACTCACAATTCTACCTCAGCCTGTTGACAGCTGGGTTTACAGATGTTTGCCACCCATTTAGCTTATATGGTACTTTTAAATGAAAAGCAGGCTTTCTCCAATAACATTTTCTTTGACTAAGTCTTCATTACAGGAATGCATCTTAACCTAGTAAAGATTTATGGGAGAGTAAATAATTTTGCTTTGGAATTCAGGCAAATACTCATTTCTTTGTGTGCCAGTGTCTCTTCTTGGTGAGATAGCAGTAAGTAGAGCCACTCTCTCTTTAATGAGGACTAAACTGGTACCACCATCCCCATCCATCCAAGAACAAATACAGTGATGAAATCAAACAGCTCGTCTATGGGGAAGTCACCTAGAAGCCAAGGAAATATAACTTCTTGATTACCTACTTAAAGTCCTTAACATGGAAGTAGGAACTGGAAGATGGTTTAAAATCTACTACTTTTTATTAATTTATATATTTTATTGTTTCTCCAATGTTTGAATGCTCAACTTCATTTAATTTACAACAAAGACGCACTAGAAAATACATACATCTAATCCAGAATGAGACCTCTTTGGGTAGTAAATGAAAATTAGATCCAGCTTACATGCCAAGAATTGAAGAGCCAATACTAAAACATGGTTTACGGGCCCTCTAAGACAAAAGTGAATATTTTCCAGTCACTATGGCCTCCAGCCTTCTTGTGTCATTATTTCAGTTTTGTTTCGATTTCTATGTTAAGCTCAGCACTTGGGTATTTGATCAGGTTACTTTTGGCATACTCCTAACATGGGAAGAGTTGAAGAAATATTGAAGAATCTATATGTCCAATTGAAAGTTCACCCAAGAAAATTACAGTATCTTTTACTTTCCCTTTGAAAGGGTCCTCTGAGAGGCTTCTGTCTTAGGAAGAAACCTCTTGCATCAGATTCATATTGGATTTCTTGTGAAGACAAATATATTGCACTTCATAGAGGAGTAATGACAGAAACCCTGGTTTCTCCTTTTCCTCTTGCCAGGTAAGATCTGCAACAGCTTTCCCAATTGTTGTCAGTTAGTCTAAAAATTTAGCTATACTTTGATTTCAGAAACATCTACTTTCATATCTAAAGGGAAGGAAGAAAGATGAAAGTAACGAGGCAAGGTGGAAGAGTCCACGGCTCAGGAATGTCTGCCCACAGACCAGGCTAGGTAGCCACTGTGTTTACACAGTGCCCTAACCTTCAGACGATCTCATTGGTCAAACTTCCAAAACGGTTTCCAAGGCTGTTTACTTAAAATTTTATGTGGAATAAACTTGGTATACATCATCTTTAGAAGTTTTTTTTTTTTTTATCATAATAGCTTTTAAAATTAACTTGCTTCAGGCAGTGCTGATGTGATTTTTCCCTCCTAAGTTGACACAGAGATGTTCTGTGTCAAGACCAGAAGGGTGTTTTAGAGCATCTTTCATGAAAAGTCTAGCAAGTAATTCAAATTTTAAAAAAATCGCTAAAGTTTAAAATGTTTTCAATAGTTTGGCTCAAGCTACACATGTTCAAATTGATGACTTCCCGTACTTTATCCAATGTCCGCTGATTGAAATTGGTAAGTCCTAAGGATGAAGATTAGAATGCTGTGGAGAGAAATGTAAGGCTTCCCATTATTTAAAATAATGTGGAGCTCTTTTTGGAAAACACAGATCAGAGACAAGCATGCAGAGTAATTCACTTTAGAATCCTTTCACATGCATAGAAGACTGTGTCCCCACAGGGCACTGACACAATCACCAGTGAACACTTCCCAGAAGTTCCTGGAGTCAAATGAGCACAGTGTATTTTCATGGGTACAAATTTGAAAGGTTACAGTGAACAACTTTAGAGCTACACAGCCAAGTCTACTGCAGTGACAGACTTTGAAGTTCAGGGCACAGTACCAAGGCCATTTTGGCACCTCCACGGAATACGGAAGGACAGCAGGATCTGCTCTGGCTAGTAGGCCAATGGCCAGTGGCACTGTAAGATGCAGTGAGCGGTTCAGTGAGAATTGACAGATTTTGTGATAATTTATGCAAGCTCTTTCCATTATTGTGACAGTCAGTTAGTGTTTATATCATCTGTCTCATTGTAGAACTTCTGCTGGGACTTGAATATGTCTTTATTTTCTATATTTAATAAGCACACATTTTTATTAATTTCACAGTTAAAAACTCAGGACAGCTGGACTGAAACATGCAGATACTTACAGCCAACCATTAGACTGAGGTCCTGGACCGCTATGGAAGAGTTAGGGGTAGGATTGAATGAGCTGAAAGGGATGGCAACCCCAGAGGAAGAACAACAGTGTCAACTAACCTGGATCCCTGGGAGCTTCCAGAGCCTAAGCCACCAACCAAAGAGCATACTTGGGCTGGTCTAAGGTCACTAGCACATATGTAGCAGAAGACTGCCTTGCCTAACTTCAGTGGGAGAGGATGTGCCTAAACCTGTACCGATTTGATGCACCAGGGAAGGGGGAAGGGGGGCAGTGGGTAGCACCCTCTCAGAGACAAAGGGAAGGGGAGAGGGAATAGGATGAAGAACTCTGAGAGAAGGGACCTGGAGGGCAACAACATTTGGAGTATATATAAATAAAATAATTAATTTAAATTTAAGAACAAACAAACAAACCAAAACAAAAAACAAAAAACCTCAGGACACCATAGGTTTTGGTAGAAACAGAAATCATTCCTAAAATTAATCCACGATATCATCTGCTCTGGTGGGGCTGGCGTTTCTGTCCATGCTCCAGTTCCGAGACAAGCTTTCAGATATTATGCAGAAGAGACCGAGAGACACTGCTCTAGATGACTCTGAAACCTCTGATTTGGTCTTAACTTCATCATGAGTTGTCTAAGACCTCATTCATCTGACATCTAGATCACTCTCCAGAGTGACTTCAAGCCATTTCTTCCCATTTTCTCAATTCTAGCACATTTTCATAGTGTGCCACGCTACAGTCTCTAAATACTGATTTGAACCACACCCCTCACAGGAACTGTCTTCACTCTGTAGACTTCAGCCTCTCGTTTTCCATGGAAACACTCATCCTCCTTTTCCACATTTATTGTCCCCTCCCTGCCTTTCCCACAAACTAGAAGCTCTGTGAGCAACTAACTCTACCTAGCATCTTTGAATAGTGAAGAGAATGCAAATTTTAGTTAATCTGTGTAGAGAAGGTTAAGTATTTTGCATTGGCTAAGCAGGACTTTGAGGTGTGTTCTGTTGGTACATAGGTAGGAGCTCTTTAGCTGAGAGACTGCCATGTAGATTTCACATCGAAAATAAGAATCTGAAGATGCTGCACAAGAATGGTCATAGACCAGATGTGACTCACATTGTAACCTCAGCACCTCTGAGAGAAAGGGAGGATGAACACTGCAGATGTAAAGCCAGCCTGGGCAACATACTGAGTTCCAGGTCAGCTACAACTGCATAGTGAAACTCTGTCTCTGAAAACCAGCATATTCTTTTTCAGGATATATGTTACCAGTAATAATATAAGACCCCAAGTATGCAACATATGGAAATTCAGCACATATCATTATTCATGAATAACAAAGAAAATATAGATGGGTTTGTTAATAGTAACAATTTAGCTATAAATACAAATATGTATTTATACTTATACTTAGATACAAAACTATACAAATTTAGAAAATTCAAATGTCTCTATTACATAACCAAAAATTAATTAATGAGCCTGAAGTTTGATAACTTTCATATTGATAAATTTATAGAAAGATATCCTGTCATTAAGATAGACATTCCAAAAGTATACATGAACTGTATAGAAATTAAGAAGAAATAATCTACCAGGGGTAAAACCAGAAATGAGATAGTGTAGGAGAGCTGAAAACTTCATTGTAAATTGACTTTTTGGCTCCAGTTATTTGTTCAGCAATAAGCTCATCTCTCCACCAGGAAGTCTTCTCAAAGGCCTGCCCTATGAAAACAACTTAAAATCACCTTAGTCAATGACAAACAGTCAGGTTTGCTGGTTCGATGTTAATACTTAAGTGACAGTATAGATTTGGTGTTTCTTCTAATTCTTCAGCCACTTGTCATGGGACATAATAGATACACAGAGCAGAACTGAGATCAGCATGCTGTGAGAAATCAAGCCAGCCATCGTGTATACTCAGAAATAAAGGCACCCATTGGAGCAAAGCCTGTGTCTACGTTTCCCATCTGATCACACAGATGCAATAAAGGAACACAGAAAGAGACTAAGGTTTTGTGTTCTTTGTTACACACATTATTGTGACCATGACTACTTGATACATTCCCAGACTAAACTGAGCAATGGAAATAGTCTCCCTTTCCCTAAATTAAAAGAATCTCTTTCTTGAGATTGAGCCTTTATTCTTTTTATACAAAACCCAGCAAATTTCACATCTAACAGACGAGTAAAGTGGCTCTCCAGTGAGATTCTCCTACATTCTCCACTGGGTTCTATTTTCCTTCAGGGTCTGGCTAACAACTCTATTGTTTTAAAATGAAGACTGTTTCTTCTCATTTATGGGGATGCAAATGACTCTATGATCTCATCTGTAAAATATGGAGTCAACTTAGATCAGTAGTTCAGAACTCTGTTTTGGGGTCTCTTGTGAAACTGTCCAATGGGCATGGGGTGACTATTTTTGCTTGAACTGCCAGCAACTGTGAACATTAATTCCCATGATCCAATCCACATAAAACTGGGCCCATTGGTTTTCAGTTATGGAGAACAGAGAAACTCAAGTGCCACCCCAAGGATTTATAACCATTGTTAAGGGAAAGGGGCTCATGAACTGCCCCTTTCCCAAATACTTATGTGATTAACAGTTGCCAGAGGAGACAAATGTTTTTCCTCAGTGGTATAACTACCTCTAAGTAGCCATCTCTCCATAAGGAATCCATTACCATGTTCCTGTTAGTAACCCCATTATACTGACTAATTTACAAAGTTATACTTGAGTAGATCATTTCTATGTTTCTGTTATTTGTGCCTTGTCTGGGACAAGAAGACCTTTGTCCAAGTCCTCCCACAACAAGTCCGCATCTGTAAGGAAGGGGATTGGAGAATGCTAGCATGTGGAGGGGCAAAGCAGGAGAGCTAAGGGCCTGGTTGGACTCTTCATCTAGCAACCAGCAATATCCTTTGATCTGTTGAAAATATAGAGACTTTGTAATTTAAAAAAAATCACTTTCACTGTTAAAAAAATTAGAAACTGAGCAAAATAGTTTTCAGGTCTTCTCATCCTAAAAGTATTGCAATGGCTGTTTTGGTTCTAACACATTTAAGAGACGATTGCATCCGCACGTGTAATAAGATCTTAACTTGGGACTTCAAGTCTAAAGTGTGCTGCTCTGCTCTCTCGGTGGAGATTAGGGCAAGTCTGAGTTGGTGGCGGCTCAAGCCTCTGCCTGTGCCCTTAGTGTGTTTTCCAGCCAAATGGTCTTTTCTAACCTTTAAGCACACCCAGATCTTTCTTATATCAGGTTTCAAACGTTGCCTTTTTTTCTTCAAAGCCAACTTTATTTTTTCTTCAACTTTAGTTTATGAAGCAGCCTACCAAATAAGTGTTCCTCAGTCCCCCAAACTACAGAAGCACCTGCGTACTTGTCAGTCTCTAGGACAGCACACTTTACTTCCCTTTATTTCGGGACTTTCAGAAGCATAGTTCATAGTGTTTGACATACTAATAAGTACAAGGTCTGTGTGTGGACTCCAAAACAATACCAGACGTTCACCCTATGCTCATTGTATGGGTGAATGATACACAACTTCATCAACATTTTCTTCAAGATCTTTCTAAATGCCATGTTAACATGTATAGCCTGTGATTGTGTGACTCCCTCATTAACCTTCCTTCTCCACACACAGCCCTTCGTACACCCTTCACATCCACATCCTCTCAATTTGCTTCTATTCCTCATGTTTCCCTCTGGATACATGTTTCTGGTCATCAATGGTCATTATCTGAGCAGCTTCAGGAAATCTTATCAGGTTGCTTTTGAAACTGAAAAATAGAGGATGCTCCTGGCTATCACAAAGATCCCTCTGGAAATGAAAATGGCATTTTTGCCTAAGCAATAGACTTTGTTGAGCTTATCTGGTATGAGTCAACATTTGAAAACCACAGTTTATTAGCACTTAATTTTTTGACCTGGAAAGTCAAGATCTGTACATTGGAACACGGTTCTGATAGATGGCCACTCCCACATTCCTGTTCTTCCTTCACAGGAACCACAAAATATTTCTGGTCTATAACATATCTATTATTATTATTTGTCTATTGATAATTACATAATTTACTTTCAAGTGCCCATAACTGCATAATATGCAATAAGGAAACATGCACACTTTTGTCACTGAGACATTTTAACATTCTTTAGTGAAAAGACACATAGCCTGTAGTCTCAGCATGCATTCTTACAGGTAGGTATGATCATAGGATTTCCCTTTTATACAAATTATACATTTGAGTTGTTTTTCAATAAGTTCTTTAAGGAGCTTTCAGACCCCTGTGGTAGGAAGCCTATGTACAGTTGATGAATGAAGGTGTTAAGTAAAATAGCGAAAAAAATTCAAACCTGGGACTGAAATCTTCCCCACAGTTGGATGATTCATCTCCATAACAAGGCCATTGTGCAATACCTGAAAACAGAAAACCAGAAACATAGTTTATGGAAGTAAACTATATTCAATCTCAAGATATAGAGACAGCCATCTATTTAGTCAACATTGAAGAAAGATATTACAAAACAGAGATCTTTAAACTTTCCCTTGAAAATTATCTCTTATTGTCATAAATACTAATTGAAGCCAAAAGTGGCTAAGAGACTCATGGACTGTAAAAGTACAATTAAACAAAATCTTCTCATACTTAAAATATTAACCTACTTTAAATATCATTTTTTTGTCTTCCTTCTTTCATCTAAGTGTCCTGCACTAATGTCAAAGGTCACCTTATCTTTTGTGTTAAATAATGGCAGGATCTGAACAAAGTCAATTGCAGGAGGGAAGCTAGGACCTGCACCAGAGAAGGCCATGGGAGATATACATGCACTCCTGTCCATCCGTTCAGTGGAATTAGGAAGTCATTTCAATGTGAAAAGTGAGTCTGTGTCCAAGAGGCAAGTCACAGCTGGAGGTGTAAGATACAAGACTATTAAGATAATCACACGAGTATAGTCAATTGATAAAGAGTCTAGGAAAGACCCAGGTTAGGGAATTGAGCATGGAGGTTTGCCCAGTGATATTTTCTATGATGAAAAGACTTTACAGGTTCTCAAGAATAGGGTTCTGATGAGGGAACACAAAAAGAGCCAAACACTTCATGCTAGAATGCTGAGTAGGTTCTTCTGTGCTGAGACCTAGATCGTCTTTTCAGTGTTCCCTTAGGGAAAAAAGTAAGCATAGCTTGGGATATGACCTAAGACCATAGGTCAGTTACTACTACAGTATCTCACCAGGAGCATATGCCTGATATACCTGAGTGCTTTGGTATTTGACTACATAGCCTGGAAATGGGGGCTAAATTCTTGTTATTGTTCAAAAATCTAAAGTCTGCTATATATAATCAATATATATATAATCTGCTTTACCTATTATTAAGAGTAGGCCATGATGGCTTGAGGCCAGACTCTGCAATGTAAAAGTTGGGTTACTAAAAGACAAAACATTTATTTTAAACAACTAGAAGAATACAAAATGGGAGATTGCATCTTTAGCAACTAAATTGTAAACTGTGTTTCCTTACCTGACCTCTCTTTCTATCCTGTACTTGATAGAAGCATTTCAGTGGTGCAACACACTTAAGGACTTTGAGTTCAGACCAGAACAACAGTGATAATGGTTCTAGAGCATTTTGAGATTCAGATTTAGTGAACCACATTGTTGCCATAATGTATTTATAAAAGGTGAGGGTATGTGGAATAAGAGCCAATAAAAACATATTCTTCCATGAAAAAAAAAACCCTATGGAGAGATAGGACTGGTATCTACTTCTAATAAGCATTTGGGTTACACTATGACATAAGTCATCATTAAGATGACTTCATGGGTAGCCTTTTAAGATTGAATGTCTGACTCTGCTGTGCTCAAGTATTCTGGTATCCAATAAGGTTGTGTGAGGAATAGCCACTGTTTCAGAGAGTAACTCTCTAGCAAGAATTCAACCCCCATCATTCAGGCCAATGCTACACCATATGGAAAGCCTTGCTAGCAATGCCTTGCTTTTCTTTTGGCATTACCAGGTTTGTACACACGAGCTGGCCAGAGAAAACCCTTGCCAGTGTTAGAACTGTGCTATAATTTAATTCTGGTGTGGCTCATTCTCAGCATCCACCCAGCACAGCCTCCTTCTCTGTGGGGGTGGGGGCTAAATGCCAGCCGGAGGTGCTAAATCTCAGTTCTGCTGAGGACAGGAACAAAAATACCAAGCTAAATTTCACTTGAAACAATTATCCGCACACTGAATCATTCTTCTCTTCTCGTATCTCTGTTGCCCTCCTGACTACCTCTTTGTAATAGCGCTGCAGTGCTACTCACAAAAGACAAAAGTGAGTGTTCTTAGCTAAATATAACTTAACTGATAGCATTGAAATTAATTAACGCTGAATTTTAATCACGTAGCAAATGTTAAGTGTCAAACGTGAAAGGGTAGTTGGTAAAGGTCAAGGGACATGTGTCAAAGTTTTGTGAAGCAAAAGCTAGAGGCAGTTGATTGAAATATTTCACAGAAGCAGCATTAGGGATCACACTTCTTTTACCTCTAACTTGACTGCTATCTGCACGTAGTAGTTCCTAGTTGAGACATTTACCAGATCAATACTTAGCTTTAAGCAAAAATACAAATTTGTCTGATGTTTGGCATGAGAAACTGACCTGCCATTTCTCATTGTCGTTTGCTGTGACATCTGGACAATGAAGCAAATCAGCAGGACTGAGCTTTGATCCATACAAAAAGCTGGCTTGACTGCATCTCTTGGCAGACACTCTCCTTTTAGTGTACAGTATGGAACTGGTAAGATTCCATAGGCTTTTATCTTGGCCCAGGTCTTATGGTCCCAGAGACAGTACTGTCCCTGGAAAAAACTGCTCAATGACCTAGAATCTTAGGTAATTCTCCAGTATTGTTTGTGGAGCTTTTCCCAACATCGTTTTCAAATAGTTCTGAAGTCAGAAGACTATCTTAACATATATCTCACCCAGGACCTCCAGTGTGTTGTCTCATCAAGGTTTCATTGGAAATTAAGGCATGCCTCCTGCCAGCTCTTCTCAAACATTTCCTTGGAAAGGGTTAGTAAATGGCTCACCTTCCTTCTCTCATCTAGCCAAGACTCCAGTGTCTAAAATTTTAATAAAAATATTAAATAAATATTTTCTGTATTATGGCTACCAAAAATGGACCAGAGAATCTTCAGAGACATAATATAGTTTTTTTTTAAGTATATATATTGGGGCAGGGGGTACACCTGAGAGTTGATATCCATGAAGGCCAGAAGAAATAGAATCACATCCCTTGGAGCTGGAGTAACAAGCAGGTATCAGTATCCTGATGGGGATATTAGGAAGCAAGCTTGGGACCTCAGGGAGCAGTTCACTTTTAACCAGAGCCTCCTTGCCAGACCCCTTCAGGGACTTTAAACCATAATTTTCCTTTATGTGGATTTCTTGACTCTAATTTCATTCTTTCTGATCATTCGGAGTCTTCTTATTTCATATTAAATTATTTCAAAATAAATAACTTCCCTGGAACTCTTATGTGAGTTTTGTCCTTTGGCAATGTTTTAGATTAGACTGTTTTCACCCCCATTTAATACTTTTTTCTTCCCAGACCTTTCATTGTTTGGGGGGACCTCTAAATTTCATTTCTTCTTGATGTTTCAAAAGCCTATTCTTGCCAAGAATAGAATTTCAGATAGTGCACTAACCTCTTTAGCAAAGTATCAGGCCTATTTAAAATAAGGACTCTCTTTCTTTCTCAGGGGTTTTACAGAGTGACAGCCTAATGATAGTCAAATGGTAATGTATTAATGATGGGGTGATAAATGTATACCTTAGAGTGATGTGAGCAATGCAAGTCTAAAGAAAAGTAAGTCTTTTTATAAAGTACTATGGAAGAAAAAGAAAAATATCTGTAATGTAGCACTAGAAAAACAAACAAAAAAAGCACAAAATTTAAAAACTGATACCCTCAGCTGTCCCTGTGGGCACAGGCCTGTAATCCAAGCTGCTTGAGATACGGAGGCAGGAGAATTCCAAACGCAAGTCCTGTGTGGGTTACCAACTGAGCTCAAGGCCAACCTGGACAGATTAGTAAGACCCTGTCTAAAAATTGAAATGGGGGTGGGGGGTAGTGGGGGTTAAGATACAGGAAAATGCTATGTGTAAGACTCTAGGTTCATTTTCCAGTGTCTCCTCACCACCTCCACATACAGATACCCTCTATCCAACACACACAAAAAATGTGGAAAGTAGGAAAACCAGCTTAAGACTTCACTTTCTTTGCACATATCAAAACTGAGGTGGTACCAACAATGGCATTAGTAAAGATGCCCAGAAGAAGACGAATCTAGGCAATTTACAATGTATCCCCATTTGACAAATTCACTTAATTCAACAAACTCCACACAACTCTGATATGTGAGGCACAAAGAAGGGGCAGGCAATAATAATCAATAAGTTTTACCAAAATTTGTAATTATAAGAGAGGAGATAGAAAACAAAAGCCTTAAAATCAATCTAGGACATAAAAAAAAAAGCTCCACAAGGAAGGAACAATGTCCAGTGAGAAGCAAATATTTAATTCTTCCTGTTTTAACACAACGTGACTCCTGTCATAGAGGTCAGTGAAGGTCATTCAACAGAGATAACACTGCAATTAAATATTAAAGCCAACAACAGCCATAATTAATGCAATGTCAGCAGCTATAACAAAACTCATTTAAGACCACTCATTATATTATGAACCAAACATGTTTCATTAAATCTACTGATTGACAAGACAAGGCCCAAAGTAGTATCTTCTCTTCAATGATAAGATAATGGTGGCTTAAAGAGAGTGAGTGCTGACCCAGGATTTCACAAGCCATTGCCAGCTGAGCTTGGACTGTAATTAAGTAACTCTAATGCTAGTCATTGAGGAGGCTCTTAGCATTCGGACAGTCAGTCAAAGGGAAAAAACTGGAGAGGCATAATTTGATTTACCATGAGAATAACTGTCCAGTGTGGACAATTCTGTCAAATCAAGTCACTGGAGAGGAGCAATAAAGCTAAAGCAATTGCTTGGCATCAGGGGGCACGATAAATCAATAAATTAAACTGTTCCCTCATAGGAAGCAAAGAACACCCTGGCACAACTCAAAAGCTGCGCAGTGGGAAGGAACTGCACCCAAAATGTGAGAGGGACAGATCCAGCCATTGATCTGGGGCAAAGCACTGAAGAACTCTGAGGCTCAGAATCCCCACTATATGAAAGGGTATTAATTTCTCTATTGCATTTGTAGGGATTAATTGACATGGTAGTTATGGCCCTGGCACCAAAAAAAAAAAAAAAAAAAAAAATGACTGTGCTTCCAACTCAGGACACAGCACTCATGCTCTGGCTTTACCAAGAAACTGTGTATGGATTTAGGCACATGCATTTATCTGTGCAACACACATGTGTTAAATGCATGATCAGGAATGCTTATTAATTGATAATGAGTACAAATACTAATGTAGATTTTGAGACAGGTTATCATTATGTAGCTGTCTGGCTGTTCTGAAATTTACTAAGTCGTCCAGGAATACCCTTCAAATTGACAGAGGTACATCTATCTGTCTCTGCCTCCAAAGTGATGGGATTATTTATATACCGCTATGCTGGTATATAAATACTTATGTGCCAGATGTAAGGTGTGAAGAAAAATTGAGGCCACAGAGGGGAGGTGAGGGGAGGAGAGAACTAGGTCCAGAAGCTTACAGAAGCTTCCAGCCCTGCGTGGGAAATTCCACTTAAATGTTAGGGTTAAAGGTTGCTTGTCCCTTCCAGCTATTTAATAACATCTGTTTGATCATCTGCTATATATCTGATAGATGTTCAACAAATATTGATTTTTAAAATAACATAAACAGAATTAACTGGATAATATTAGTTTCTTTTTGGCTTTATAATTTGGTAGGGTTGTTATTTAACTATTTTAGCAAACTCTAGATTTCCCTAGACACAAAGTCCTTCCACAATCCGTGTACTTTTAGGATCTTATTTAAGTCTGTCCAGAGTTGCATTATAATGCCTTCAGTTAGCACTTCTGGGTGACCTCAAGGGCTATCTGGCAAACAAGCATGGGAAGACATTCCAGGGACCATGCTGAGAAGGCCTGGAAGGGACAAAGTCATACCTGACTAGAAAATGTTCAGAGTGACCTAATAATCAACAACAAGGGACACTCCATTCATACCATAAAACATGTCTCCCAAACCTGAAGAACATCATCATCAATCTACTTCATTAGGAAAATTCAGGAAAACCAAAAACAAAACAAAAACTATTCAGTAAAATCAGAAAAATTCAAAAAAATTTAGAAAATAAACAAAAACAAAAAACAAAAAATAGCAAAACATGCAATAGTGTCTCAGAAAACAAAGGTATTACATTACTCTCCTTTATCATTAAAATCAAACAGTCCTTATATGAAATGCTTATGACAGAAGGGATTTTTCCAATGCTGGAATAGTTATACATACATAATAAGATTTTGGAAAGAATACACACTTATGTTCCATCTATACTCTATATTCTAGTTGAAAGCTAATTTTATAGGATGTTTTCCTAGTGGACTTATGATGCAACCCATATTATGAGATGAAAATTTCCATTTGTGGTATCAAAGCACTCAGTTTTGGAACATTATGAATTTCAGATTGAGACCATTCACATATAGTATCAACTTTAGCAATTTAATCATTTTAGTGTAAAAGGAGAATAATTTTGAAATAGCATTTGAGAAGTTCCATAAGCACTGCAAAATTTATGATAGATATAGCCAAGAAGTTAGTTCAATTGTTATTAAAAAAACTTGCCACAGAAAATACAGAAATAACATGAAGCCATGAAACAAAAAGCAGGTAAGCCCCCAGCTCTACCTAGACAATGGAGATAAGCTTTAAAAACTGGTGTTCAGAGCTTTATTCTTTGACTCAATTTGCTTTTCTCTACTTTTTTGCTCTTTTCTTTTCTTTTCTTTTCTTTTCTTTTCTTTCCTTTCCTTTCCTTTCCTTTCCTTTCCTTTCCTTTCCTTTCCTCTCCTGTTCGCTTCCCTTCTCTTCTCTTCTCTTCTCTTCTCTTCTCTTCTCTTCTCTTCTCTTCTCTTCTCTTCTCTTCTCAGTTTCCCTACTATTTTAAAATTTGAATTAGTTCACTAAGAGTTACACAAAACATGTATTGATCACAGTCAACTTCCCCTTTGGCTCAATTTTGATAAATAAATCTTATTTTCAAGTTAATACACACAAGTCTTTCATACTTTAATGTCAAAACCTCATTAATTCTGGGGTTGAAGAGATGGCTCATCAGTTATGAATTCATGCTGTTCCTACAGAGGACACTGGTCCAATTCCCAGAATCCATACAGTAGCTCACAAATTTCTGTAATTCCAGTTACAGGTAATCTGATTCCTTCTTCTGGCCTCCACAGGCACCAGGAACATATACATATATACATGTAGTTAGAACATATGCACGCACACACACATGCGTGCATGCACACACACACACACACATATCATAATATCATACTTTAGTCTTGCATTAAGCATTATATATATATATATATATATATATATATATATATATGTTCAAAACATGAGTCTATGGGGGCCATACTTAAACATAGCATAATGCAAAATGCATTTAGTCCAACTTTCAAAGTCCTCATAGTCTATAGCAGTTGCAACAATGTTAAAAGTCCAAAGTTCAAGGTCTCTTCTGAGATTCAGTCAACTTAATTAACTGTAATCCCCCAAATAAGGCAGGAAACCATTTGGGCAAACTCCAAACTCTGCATCTCCATGGCTGATATCAAAGTGGTCTTCAGATCTCCCTCCTTTTTCATCTTTGTTGACTGCAACAAACTGCTTTCTCCTGGGCTGGTTCCACTCCCCGTTAGCAGCTTTCCTCATCATGTATCCCATGGCTCTGGCATCTTTAACATCTTTGAGTCTCCAAGGCAATTTCAATGTTACAGCTTCTTCTTTCAGTGTCTGGGATTCCACTTGATCTTTTGGACTCCTCCTAAGGGCTGGCATCACTTCTCCATCTCTGTCTCTGTAGCACTCTATGCTCAGGTTGATCCACTCCACTACGGCTGATGTTCTTGGTGATCATCCCATGGTACTGACATCTCCAATACACTGGGGTGTTCCACTCCAACTAGGCTTCACCAATAGCTTCTCATAGGCTATCTTCAGGGTGCCCAGCCTCAAATCCTTTGCATGACCCCTTCAGTCCTGGGCTGTAAACTACAGCTGAGGCTTCACCTTCTCCAGTGGCCTTCCTTGGCCTCTCACATTGCTAAGCCTCAGCTTTTCTCCATGATCCCTTCATTCCTTCTAAGCAGTACCACCTGAGTGACTCTTACACATTACCAAGTCCAGCCGCAGCATGAGGTACAACCTTGGGTATCTCTGGAACACAGCTTCTTTGTGCTCCCAGAAAACAATTTCCAGAAGATTTCACCTCAATGATGCTGGTCTCTTCTTAATCACCTCTAATTCCTTAGCTCCAGCTAACCAGCATCAATTTTCCCAGTAGTTCCTTCCATTCTTAACTCTAGAGCCATAACCACATGGCTGAAGCTGCCGAGATCTGCTGCTTACAGGAACTAGAACATGATCCTATTGTACTATTACATCATCACTAGCTTCATGTTTTCTAAATCCTTCACTGCCTAAGCTTGGCTATGCTGGTGTTTGCTGTGTAGATTGACCTTGAATGCAGAGATCAGCATGCTTGTCTCATGGGATTAAAGGTGTGTACCACCATGCCTGGATCTAATTAAACTGGGTAGAATCTTGCCCCAAGGTCCCACTCCCTTAATCTTTTATCTCCTAGAACACAAGATTTTGCTCCATTTCACTTCCTGGAACTCCTTTTATACTCAAACCATATATTTTATATTTTGCCTTTCTAAGCTTGCTATGCTTGTTCAAACTTCTCTTTGTGAGACTTAACCAGAGAACAGAGTCTCTGCTGGGCTTTTTTGAAACTTCCTTTGTCAATGCAATTAATGCAATTAATCCAAGTCTCTTCACCTTAGCCTCAGGCAGACATTTCAGACAAGGGTAAAAAGTAGCCACATTCTTCACCAAAATACCACAAAAACAGTCTTTATGCCACATTCTGAAATTCTTCTCCTTTGAAATACCTTGGGCCAGGTCAAAACAGTTCAAATCACTCCCAGCAACAAAGTCTTCCATATTCCTACTAGGATGACACATTAAGCCCCATTTAAAGCATTCCACTGCTTTCCAAATCCAAAGTCCCCAAATCCACATTCTTTCAAATAAAAGCATGGTCAGGCCTATCACAGCAATACCCCACTCCTGGTACCAACTTCTGTCTTAGTTAGGGTTTTACTGCTGTGAACAGATACCACGACCAGACCAAGGCAAGTCTTATAAAAAAACAACATTTAATTGGGGCTGGCTTACAGGTTCAGAGGTTCAGTCCATTATCAAGGTGGGAGCATGGCAGTATCCAGGCAGGCATGTCCCAGGAGGAGCTGAGAGTTCTATGTCTTCATCCAAAGGCTGCTAGTGGAAGACTGACTTCCAGGCAACTAGGGTGAGGATTTTATACCCACACCCACAATGACAAACCCATTCCAACCAGGTCACACCTATTGCAACAAGGCCACACCTTCAGATGTTGCCACTCCCTGGTCCAAGGATATACAAACCATCACAATATATATATATACATACATAGTTCAAGAACTACTGATAAAATGAGCGTATATGCACCTAATACCAGAATAAGAAAGTAATATTTTTAACAGGATTAATGCCCCAAGTATGCTTGTTTTAGTTAGGGTTTTACTGCTGTGAATAGACACCATGACCAAGGCAAGTCTTATAAAGAACAACACATATTTCAGGTTGGCTTACAGGTTCCGAGGTTCAGTCTATTATCATCAAAATGGGATCATGGCAGCATCTAGACAAGCATGGTTCAGGCAGAGCTGAGAGTTCTACATCTTCATCTGAAGGATTCTAGCAGAATACTCACTTCCAGGCAGCTAGGATGTGGGTCTTAAAGACCATACCCACAGTGACACACCTACTCCAACAAGGCCACAACTACTCCAACAGGGCCACACCTTGTAAAAGTGCCACTCTCTGGGCCAAGCATATAAAAACCACTACAATGCTCAGACCCAGATAAAATCCCAAATAATCAGTCAGCTGAATTTCTTACTTTTATAGTGTCATATATCTATATACTTCTAACAATGAAATATTTAGTTAACTTACCACTTATATGCATATATATTCTCTGACTTGCTTTTTTCTTGATAGTATTTCTATGATTTAACTATTTTGAAGTATATAGCTGAGGGCTAATCATGGCCATTATTGTAAAGTATGGTGCTGAATAAGTATACCATGATTTTGTACATTTTATTGTTATATATTGTCCATGTGTTTGTGATATTCTTAGATATACTTATTATACCATGGATTTTATCTATTCACTTTGTTACTCTTTGTATTCTTCTTCCCACTCCTGTTGATCTTTTCTTTTCCCAATTAGGCTTCTTTCTGTTTTCATATTTTTTTATCTTTTTTTTTTCCTTTATTGGTATCCCAATGAGCTGCCTTAAGGCTGTATATAAACAGATCTGCACAATATTGGAACTGTCAGCATTCAGTAATGAAAGGGTGGTGAAGCTCATGAACCCGCAGCCAATTGAGAATGTATAAGAAGTTAAGAATGTTGTTAGCTTAATAATCATTTAATTCATCTTTATAATTAAATACTTATCCAATTCATTTGCACCCTTTCTCAGTGCCTTAACTGTTTTCTAGTATTGAAATTTCAAAGTTCACATATTTGGAATATGAATTTCTTATTGTAACACAAAAAATAGTAGAAATGAAAATACAGCTTTATTTCTCATTCACTTTGTGATATGTTTGACTAAACAAAATTCCCTTCTCCATCATTCTCAATTTACTGACCTTTGTAATATGTTCTGCAGTTTTTATTTATTTTGAAATTCTTTCCTATGCTTAGATGACAAGGATATTCTAAATTTCCTTGGAAATGTTTAAAAGTTGATGAGTTCCATAACAGCTGAGAGAAAAGTTAGTGATGGAAGGAAATTGCTCTGACTTGATAAACAATATAGATTCAAGTTAATGGTCATGGTGCATCCTAGAACCCAGCACATGAAAATCTGAGGCAGAGTGGCAGAAAGGCTTGCCTCTTAGGGATACAATACCCAATTTACAGAAAAGTAAAGATCAAAAATCAAGAAAATAGAAAAGAGAATGAACATAAGTACTAAAGCTAATATCACTACAAAGAAATTAAGTACTGAAATTTAATCATAACAATACAGATTGAGCAAGCTAGAATCTAAAAAGTACTGATCAAAAATAAATTAAGGAAGACTTCAACACATAGAGACGGGAGCGGGGGAGATTATAAGGGATTTTCGGAGAGGAAACTAGGAAGGGGGATAGCATCTGAAATGTAAATGAAGAAAATATCTAATAAAAAATTTAATCAAGACATGGCCTTACTTACAGAAATGATAGACCTGTGATCAGTCACCAACATACAGCTTCTTTATGTATTAATTGTTGGAAAGCTGAAATGCTACCATGTTATATGTCTATAATTTGTATGTATTCTCAACTGCATTGCCACCCTTCGTTTATAGTGTGGTAACTATAATAGACTGAATTTACCTTTTGTTTATGTAAAATTCTCTTTAAAAAAAAAAGAAAGAAAGAAGCACACCTTGTGTCATTCCCACTGTTGCAGGATATAGTAAAAGAAGAACCAGCACGTTCCCGTGCGTGTGTCCTGCTACTCTCATCCCCAGCGCTCTCAGTGTCCTGTTTTTTGTTTTTTGTTTTTTGTTATTTGTTTTTTGTTTTTGTTTTTCGAGACAGGGTTTCTCTGTGTAGCCCTGGCTGTCCTGGAACTCACTTTGTAGAGCAGGCTGGCCTTGAACTCAGAAATCTGCCTGCCTCTGCCTCCCTAGTGCTGGGATTAAAGGCCGGGCTTCTGAGTGTCCTATTCTTATCTTGTGGAAACTCTCTGGCCCTGAGCTCCCAAAACATCTCCACCCAGCTCACTAAGTTCCCACTGGTGGGTCGTTTCCATGCCAACCCGTGCTTAAAATCCCCCATGTCCTTTATGGTGCATTTCAGGCAAACCCATGCCTTGCCTCTGTACCTTTCTTTTTTTAACCCAGACAAGCCACAATGTGAAGGAAAACACAACAAAAACTTAGTTCAGAAATGACAGTAACTCAATCGCTGTGTGCAGCAAAAATCCCAAGTAAGCCTTATTAAATCTAAATCCTCTGGTGGTGAATCTTGGTGGATCTGCCATTGAAACCAGGAGACACTTGGAGCTACGTCTTGTCCTCATGCTATCATGGTCCAAAAAACCCTAACTCTTGCCTGCTTCCTCTCTTCCTCTATTCAACCCAGAAGTCTCACTTACTCACCGAGTGATTGGCTCCTTTAATCATTAGTGAGTGTTTCACAAGAAGTCACCTGAGTACATGACTCATTCCTCATTTGCAACCCCTCCCAGGAGGGCAGAATTAGGATCAAAATACAAGCAACCCCAGGGATATCCACAACACCTCCCCCTTTCTGTCTACTTAAAAGATTCTTTAATCTCAGATATAAATTGAACACAACTATTATCATTTTGTAATTTATAAAGTACAAGATAGACCTAATACTTAGTCCATCATTTTTGTCATTAAAAATAGAACATCCTAACTTAAAAGACATATAATTCTACACTTGACTTATGTCCTGGCTTTAGATTGTATGCCATCTGAAAACCATCCTCTCAAATCTGTTCTCCCAAGGACCAGGTCAGGATACTCTACACAACATAGATAACTCAAAATGTAGAGGTTTAATGTGTTTTTTTGTGAAGAGTCACATTTTTTGTAGTTAAAAATTTCTTCAAGAATCTATATGAAAAATGCTAGACTCAAACCTTGTGTTACAATATTGAAAATAACAATAAAATGAGACTGAATATGTAGATTGCTACACTTATATAGATGTTCTACTGTGGGGACTAAGAGGAAATGGCATTAGCAGAGCAGACTGCTGATGGAAACTAAGAGAGCAGAGTAGAGAACTCAAAAAGAAATCCCTAAAAGCATCTCTAAACAATTCTTGCCAAAGACACAAATAAACCAGACACAACTTGTTTTTAACAGTGGAACTGAGCAATTAGCAAGACAAACAAAACAAAAACAAGAAACCTCAACCTAAAGCTCTTTTGTTTCTAAAATGTTATTACTATCACATGCACCCCACCTGTTTCTGGACTAAAGCCAACCTCCTACTCTACAACTTTGTGTCCAGTTATTATTATTTCACAACTCATCAACACCAATTTGTGCTGTCCCTATATCCCTGGTGTAAGACCATTCACTCGATTATGGTCAACCTACCAGGAATTATACTCTTAAAGAAAATTGACCCTCACTCCTCTTCAAGACATCAACTAGGTATAGCTCCTCAACTTAGAAGTAGGGCCCATAACTCCCTTTTTCCAATCGAGAACATTGGCTGGCTTGACTTGGTGCAGGTCTTATGTGACGTTTTTTCTGGGAGAGAGAAACAAATGTCTGCTGACCTCAAAAGAGAACCAATAATAGAGAAATAAACAGATACCATGCAAATCCAACATCATGAACCAATGAGGGCTTCAAGAGTAATTATAGGAATGTGCATGGGAAGTTGTGTATGGAACGAAAGTAACTGGAAAAGAGCTGCACCACCAAATCCGTCCGAGAGGGGCCCGTGCCTTGGAAAGTGTCGCTCTGGCTGGCCCTTGACAATCTGGGGGAGAGGATGTAAATCTCTCTGGGCCATACCTGACACGGATGACATATCTCAAAATCTAGAAATCAGGAGTGCACTCCACAACCAGCAGGCAGCTCAACATTTAGAAAATGTTCTTCACAGAGAACTCAGCTGGTTTCTGTTCCTTTCATGCAGTCTCTGCTTCTTCCAGGCAGCCATTTGTCTAAGATTATCTTCTCCTGGCCCTTGTCATTTCTATGGAGAGGAAGGAATCTAGTAAATTTGGTCAGTTTCAGGGACTTCCTGAAGCCATTCAGTTAAATTTACTTCCCCAGAGGAAGGAGATTTGCAAGATGGAGTGCTCTATTACACCTCAGATCATTGTTTCATTTTATGTCCCTATAAACATTCTGTTTTAGCTAGCATATGCCACAGAATAGTCTGATTTCTCTACCCTTTAGAACTCTATCTTAAAACATTTTGTTGATTTACCTCCCTTTAACTATCCTATGCTTTAACAAGCTTCCTTCCAACATGTAGTAAGGTCCTAATCTTGGAAGAAACTGCCATACAGTGGGCAGCAACCACTGAGTTCCTAAATTTAGCAGTTCTCTTTTTTTCAGGACTATACTGTTACTTTCCAGTCCTTGATCTCACAGTTCTGCCATTCTCTTATCTGTGATGGTCCTTGAGTCTTGGGGAGAGCTGTGATATAGTAATGCCATTTATGACTAAGCACTCTATTGACACTCACTCTTGGATCGTTCACTAAGTATGTGTTTCTGCTTTAACCAATATCCATTGCACAAAGAAATTTATCTGATAAGATCTGAGAGCTGCACTAATCTTTGAATATGGAGAGATACATTTACAGAGCACTTTAATACGACATCAAATTACAGAATACCAGTTGAGGATTTTTCCCTGAGGCCTCTGAGCCCACCTGCTACATCTACTCCAGTAGTGACAAGCAACAAGCCCTGAAAACCTGAGCACTGTTCCGAGGCGAAAAGTTCATGGAAACTTAGTCTCCTGGAATTGTGGCATCCTGTATAAAGAATGTTCCAATGTCCTTGCTTTAGTTGGTAAATGGATCTGTGTGTTTCCCTTAATATTGCTTTATCACAAGTGCTCCTAAGGATTGATATTTTGACATATATCTAAGTTAGAGTCTAGGCAGTCCTTGATCCGACCTTGGGCATGGATAGCTAAATCACTGCCCTACACAGGAATTTACCATTATCTAGGAAGAAGGAAGTTTGTGACCTAAGGAGGAACCAGAGTAATACTTAGAACTATAGGTAGCTGAGTTACACCCAAACACAAACAAGTATTTACAATGGCCTAGGGGTAAGGTAGACTAGAGTAGGAACTATGGCAAGGGCACGAAGCCCTTGCCTCTGGCTTCTAAGATTAAGTGGACCTTAGGTGGAGCTGATTTTTTTTTTTTTAGATTTATTTATTTATTATAAGTAAGTACACTGTAGCTGTCTTCAGACACTCCAGAAGAGGGAGTCAGATCTTGTTACAGATGGTTGTGAGCCACCATGTGGTTGCTGGGATTTGAACTCTGGACCTTCGAAGAGCAGTCGGGTGCTCTTACCCACTGAGCCATCTCACCAGCCCGGTGGAGCTGATTTTGATCCCAGTTGTCAGCATTGAATTTTATCCCAGTTGGTTCCTGCCAGTCCTTCCGTGTTTGCATTCCTCTGTTTTATGTAAGAATCCAGTAACCTCTTTGTACCTTCCACCCAACTTCCCTATTTTCTTTTGTATAAAAAGTTTGATGCTTGATTTAACAAATTACATTCAGATCCACACTCCCTTGTGTCAGGTCTGTTTGTCACCCCACTTTCGCTGACTCTTTGCCCACCTGTAATGGAACCTGAGTTTTGCCCGTGGATGGAGGACCCAAGTGAGGTTTGTCTGCGGCACCCACCAATCATGGGTTCATGGCCAGAAGTATATTTTAGGCATGTATTTCCTCCTGTGGAGTAAGCCACAAAGCTAATCACCAACCAGTTGGTTACATGCACAATATTCTTGCCTCTATTGCACATGGCATATTGACTTATGCCATGCAAGTCATTATTAGAATCACAGGATTCAAACCTGAGTAATAGTATTGACTTGACAACTCACACCCAAGTCCTCACCCCATCAGCCTACATAGCACCTTTTAGTACTACAAAAGTGAGAGATTAGGGAGAAAGCTCTGGTTAGTGTCGAGTCAAGTTTTCCACATTGTGACCAATGATTGTGTTATCTTCAGCAATAGTCGTACTATCAAGTTCTTGTGGGAAGACAAGAGTAATGGGAATATTCTCTATTCTTCTGAGAGTCTCTAAAAAACTTATGACCAACAATTCAAGGGGAAATATCCCATAGCTGGCACAAACTATTATTTGATTATCTGTGGTTTCTGGGTGCACATAATTCCCTGTATAGGAAACTCTATCTCCTATCTCAATGGGTATGGACTTGAAATTAAAAATAAAAATACAATAATATTTTTATTATTTCCTTTATTTGGGATTATAGTTACATCATTTTACTTCTCTTTCTTCCCACCAAACTCTTCCATATACCCTCTTTTGCTCTTTTTGAAATTTATTGCCTCTTTTTTCATTAATTGTTGTTACATACATTCGTGTTTATGTATGTGTGTGTGTTTGTATAAATAAATGTAAATGACTCATTACAGTAAAAAAAATTACAGTCTAACTAGATAATACTCCTAGGTTATAAGCAAGAGGTTACAAGAGATGGGAAAGAAAGGGCATGAGAAGTTACTGTCATTAATTATTAGAAAGTATGGATTAAGCTGAGAATGTGATATGTCTATAATGACAAATGCAAAAATAGATCTAAAATTTTAAATAATTACATTCATTTCTGGAAAGGAGACATCCCTGGTAAAAATGTAAAATGATATGGCTCCTCTGGAAAACAGGTAGTTTCTAAAAATAGATAGATAGTGGATGCCAGATAGATAGATAGATAGATAGATAGATAGATAGATAGATAGATGGATGGATGGATGGATGGATGGATGGATGGATGGATGGATGGATGGATAGATAGATAGATAGATAGATAGATAGATAGATAGATAGATAGATAGATAGATCGATCGATCGATCGATCGATCGATAGATAGATAGATAGATCGATAGACAGATATAGATGACTAGATAGATATATGATATATACACATATATGCAGATAACCAGTGATGAGGAAATTTTTGGTTTCTTTGGAGACTCAGTTGTGCCATGTGATGTTTTCCTGGAAGCTGTCTTGTAAGAGGATGTCTTGCTGAAGGAGACACATAAGAGAATGCTTGGTTGAAACAGATAGCTTTAACAAAGAATGCAGATGATGCTTTGCTGGAGCTGACCCTTGAGAGGGCACATGATGTTTAGAATGAATATAAATATAACCCCACCGACAGTGAGAAGATCTTCCATTGGTTCTTCTTGCAATGTTTTGCTGATCTTTGCTGATCTTTGCTTGTTATGACTTCTTAGAGAGAAAAGCACCAAAGAACTCCTCGTAGTATTCTGGATATTTCTTGCAAATTTTTCATACTCATGTGGATATAGCAGTCAAGATTTCTTCTAGATCATACCGCTGCTACTGATTCATGTTTGTTGTTTGCCAATTGGACTGGACTGCCACCACTGACTGTGTTTGATATTTTGAACTAGACTGCTGATATCCTGACAATGGAGATTGGAATCCCCCATTGATCTATGTCTAAAGAAGTCCATATACTCATTGTCTTATTAAGCATCCGTTTCTGCTACCTCTTGTCAATGGGCTAAAATGGAGATTGAAACATTTAATAACTCTAACTAAAGTAGGTTTTGAGAATTCTAAGCCTATAAGCCAGCATCTATATTGTTGAACATGTATGAAAAATTATATTCATATAAAATCTACACGTGAATATTCATAGTAGTTTTCTGTAATAATCAAAATTAGAAACATAGAGATGTCTTTGGCAAATATTCCACAATATGGAGTAATTCTTAGCAGTAAAAAGGAACAAACAAATTTACACAAAAACCTACATGACTCTTTAGAGAAAAGCCAGTTTGAGGTGGTTTTATAGTAAGGGCCCCATTTCCATAGCATTCAATGACGACAAATCTAAACGTGGAGAATTTGGGAGAGAGATGAGAGTGCTGGAAAGTGGGGGGAGGGGCTCTACAGCTATTAGAAAAGCAACAAGGAAACCTTGCAAGTGGTGAAATGGTCTTTGTCTTGACTAATATGCTGGCCCTGATGTTACAGTATGGTTTCACATGATGTTGTCATTGGAGAAATAGCATTAATGGTATGTTGAACCTCTGTATTATGTCTTAACAGCTGCATATGAATTTCCATTTAATTTGGTGTGAGAGGGAGTTGGATTTTCCTTTTCTCTGAGTGATTCCTGAGTAGCCTTTACTCTCAGTGACTCTAGCACCAATCCTGCTATCAGTCATTCTATGATGGGCTTGTTTCTGGCTTGTTGGTCTATGACTTTCCTGCCAGGTCCACAATGACTAAATCACTGTGGCTTTGCAGTGAGTCGCAGTGTTACATTTGGCAAGATCTATGACCTGCCCCTGACTTATCCTTTGTCCTGAGGGGTTCTTGGCCCCTAACTCTTCTCTATAAATCTCAAAGTTTGCTTATCCAAGTCCAGGAAATCCCTATCGGGCAGAAAGAATATTCTTACCATATTATCTTACACCAATTAAACATTTACTTTAGCAATTTCCATTTATTTAAGTCATCCTTAATATTTTATAAAGTGTTAGTATTTTTAATAAAAGCTTTGTATATTTTTCCATTAAATGCCTTAGAAGTACATTGCAGCTGCTTGGGAAGAAGTTAAACTTTTTTTATTTCAATTTTCAGGCTATTGCTGATGAAATTAATTTTTAATAGTTTTTTTTTAATATGGCAAACATTCCTAACAATAATATATTAATACACTTCTCTGAGTTTTCTGTAAAATCAATAATATTCTTAAAAAATTAGTTTTGTATTTTCTTCTAATTATTCCTATTTTTATTTGGCTTCTCATACTGAATTTAATTCCAGATATGACAACTAATGTTATCAATGAGTGAGTGTGGCAATAGTAGAATGCATGTTTCCTTTCCTGCTTTTTTTGTTTGTTCATTTGTTTGGCGTTTTTTTGTTGTTGTTGGTTTTTTTTTTTGTTTTTTGTTTTTTGTTTTGTTTTTCTACACAGGGTTTCTCTGTATAGCTCTGGCTGTCCTGGAACTCATTCTGTAGACCAGGCTAGTCTCGAACTCAGAAATCGGCCTGCCCCTGCCTCCCAAGTGCTGGGATTAAAGGCATGCGCCACCAAACCCGGCTCCTTTTCTGCTTTTAAAGAATACATGTATCATATTTCAAAAAGGGTGTACTTCTACCAAATTATTATAATCACACCTCATCAAGTTCAGAATCTTTTTCTACTTTGATGAGAAACTGCATTGCAAGCTTTCACTTTAGTGAGTACTTTTAACAAACTTATTGAGGGAGTCAAAGAAGTCTTCACCTCTACACTGATTTGTTAACATGAGGAAACAATCCTCTTATATTTATACAAACATGTTTCAAGAACAAAGTGATTTTTTTAAGTTCTGTTTGATTTTTTTTTGTTGGTTTTTTTTTTTGTTGTTGTTGTTCTTGGTTTGGTTTTTTTCTTTGTTTCTTTTTTTTCTGTTTTCTTTTTTCTGTTATTTTCAGGAATCATATTAATATGCAGTCTTTTCTGTATCAAGAGAAATTTTATTTACAAACTGTGCAAGGAGCCTTTCTTTTCCTGCATTCTGAATGCACTTGTGGAGGACTTCAATAGCTAGTGGAAACTATTCTTAAATTGTTTGATGCTTAATCACTGAGAAGATTTTTAACAATTAAGTATCCTTGTCCTCTGTATGTGACAGAGAGATGAGTCCTGTTAATCCCATCTGCTAGTTTGGAATTGTGTTTGTTAATTGGAAGACTGAGAACATTGACATTTGCAGTTATCGTTGAAAGGTAGATATTAATTTCTGTGATTACTTTTTGCTATCATGATATTTAGTTCCTTCTTAATTCTCACTTATTTTAGTATCTGAGTGTGGTTTAGTCTTTGACATAGCTGCACATATGGGTCTATCTATCTCCACAGTACCTAGGGTTCCTCCAGCAATCTGTGCTAGTGACTTAGTGGTCACAAACTCCTCTAGTTTGTGCACTGCTTGGGGTGTCCTCATACCTGACTTCAAGTAATAGTACAGAGCCATTATAATGAAAATAGCATGATGATAGCACAACAAATAGGCTCAAAGAGCAATGGAACAAACCAGAAGACCCACAATTAAACCCACACTATAGGTACTATCTGATTTGGACAAAGATGCTGCAAGAATACATTAGAGAAGATTCAGGTTTCCACCAACTGGTACTGGGGAAACTGGATGCCCAATTTTGAACAAACCAAACTAGATCTAGCTCTTACCCAGTACAGTTAAATGGATGAGAGCCTAGGATATAGGTAAAGTACTATATAATGGACTAAAATATTCTAAATGCCCCCAAACCAAACAACACACTTAGTAAATGTGTTAATAAAACAAACAGATATTTCTAAAAAGATGACTTACAAATTGCCAAGAACATACAAAAAATGTTCAACATCAAATGTAAATCAAAACTACAGTGAGGTTCCATCTATCTTAGCTCTATTAGAATGGCTATCCTAAAACAAATAGCAGCATATGTTGGTAAGGATGTGAGGAAAGAAGATACTTGTACATAGCTGCTGGGAATAGAAATTAGTCTGTCTGTACCAGAAATCAGAATGGAGCATCCTCAAAAAACTCAAAATTACTACAGCACGTAGCTCTACTTGTGGATATATACCAAAGGACTATAAGCCAATATAACAGAGATACCTGCATCTCCATGTCTACTGCAATACATTATCCATAGCAGCTGCAAATGGGGTTAAGCAAAATGGCTGTTCACACATGAACAGATGAATAGAATATGGTGTATGTACATAATTGAGTTGCATTGAGTAGAATGAAAATTACGTCATTTGCTAGAAAATGGATACAAGTAGAGAAGAGTTTCCTGAGTCAGAAAGACAAATGTCACAGGTTTTCTCTCATTTGTAGATCCTAGGATTTTATAAATACACAAAACCATTAATGTATGTAAATGATATTAAAGCAGCGACAAAATTGGAGGAGGCCATGAGACTAGTCATGGAAGAGACGAAAAAAGAGAGAGAAAAAAATGAAAGAAAGGCCATAGAATGAAGAGAGTATGTGCCACCATGGTTCTGGCACCAGGTCCTCTGTGTGTGTGAGTGTGTGTGTGTGTGTGTGTTTGTATGGCTTCCAGGTTATATGAGATTCCCAAGTGTACAAACAAGTATATCTCTGATTCTCGTGCCTTCTCTGAGGCTCTTCTCCTTCTGTTGGTTTGTCTTGTCTAAGATTGATGTGATAATTTCTAATTTGTCTTATTATATTTTATTTTTTTATATTTTAAAAAATGAATGAGTGAGAGAAAACCACTAGGGTCAAGGTTAACAAGTGAGCTCCCATACCTGTTAGAAGAGGGAGAACCACGTTTTTCCAAAGAGTGATACGGGATGTCTCAAACACTGCAGGATAGGCCTCATGTTCAAAAGTAACTGACCGACATAAAGTGAACTTCACAGTTTTTGGTGAGTGCTTTTATTTGATTATATTTCTATGTTTTTTTGGTGTGTGTGTGTCTTTATATTTTCTTGGTTTTAAGGGATTTTGTTGTTGTTTTAGCTTTTCTCTATTTTTTTAGAAAGAACTTAAAGTTGGGTGGGTAGGGATGGAGAGAGGATCTGGAAGGACTTGGGGGAGGGGAAGCACATGATCAAAATACATTTAAATATAAAATTTGTTTTAAATAATAAAATAATATTAAAAAGAGTATGTCAAAATATAGACTTAAACGTAACTGACTTCATGAAACCTAATATTCTGTAAAATAAATATAGACCAATAAAACAATTGTAACAATAATTTTAGTACTCATTGTTTGACATGCTGTTATTTCACTGTGATTGAGAAGTTGTGAAGAAAAGTGCACTATTGGGGTGGCTTCTAAATAACTTTGAGCAACTGAATTAAGACTTTACCACAGTTCATAGTAAATTCCATTTTGTTCCTGAAAAAGTTTCTTTTAGTAGATTGGTCTGTTCTGATGGCCTAAGTTAGTTCCCAGTATCCCACATGACAGAAGGAAAGCCACCAGAATATGTGAGTTAACCTGTGACTTCCACACATGAAGGGCATGTTTAACACCCCATGCATACAACAGTTTTAAAGTTTTTATTTTAATTAAGTTTCAAAACACAAATGTTACAGAATTTCTAACAGCCCATGAAGTTGTCAAATACATTATCCTAACATTATTGCCCATTATTCACAAATTTCCAAGTTCTAATTAATTAAAATTTTATTGTTAAAGTTTAATTTGCATACTAACTCAGGTATTTATTTAACCATATCTGTATCCTTTAATTAAAGTATTTTTATAGAATTTGCATGAATTGGCATTATTGATAAGTTTTAACTCATTTTAATATTGTATTTAATTCCCCCTCCCTTTTTTGGTTCTACCAAAAAAGTATTCATGCTTGACATTGGTTTCCCACCTTTTCTACTTTAGAAGATATGGACTTTATCCTTTTATTAACCCTTTTCCTTGAGAAATTCTAACTTGACTTAGTCACTTTTCTGTTGCCAGAATGACACACCTCAGCAAAAGCACGTTAAGGAACAATGAATTTACTGCGTTTAGAACTCTAGGTTATAGTCCATCATTGAGGGGAGAATCACATCAGCCTGAACTTGAAGAAATCAGTCACATTGCATCCACAGCCAAAATCAGAACATGGTCAAGGAATGCACACAGCTCTTATGTAGTCCATGGTTCTTCCCATGTCTGGTGATATTCAGTGGCCTTGTGTTCCCACCTCAATTACCATAATCAAGACAACCCCCAGCAAAGCATGCCAATAGGCCAACGTAATCGAAAAACCCCTTCTTGGCGTTTAATCCCTGTGACTTTATCTTGTGCTAAACCGAGAACTAATACCAGCCCTCACACAAACTTATCACAATAGAAACCGACCGGTGCATATCTTGTTATTCCCTGCTAAATTATATGACAGATGCCTCCAGAAAGTTTTGATTCCTAGTATTCCTAGCGTCTTAAAAAAAGTTTTTTACACTATCCTTAGGCAAAAAGGAAAATGTTTAGTTTAGTTTTGTTTTTAAAGTAATTTTGTTTTGTTTATTAAGTAATAAAGTAAAAATGCATTTATTAATATGAATTTATGTCCTAATAACTTCATAATTGTTTGGAAAAATAGACATAAATTACAAGACAAATGGTATTTTTATTTCCTTCAAAAATAACCACAATTGCTTTCTAATAGTGTAGTTACGTTGAGTACAGTTTAACCTCTTGAATCTTAGAAGAAAAACAGGTTTATCATCATCATACTTTGTGTTTTATTTAATTCATTGTATCTTGGGATTTGCTTTTTGTGCATAATGATATTTATCCAAAAATCTACTTTGATAGGCATTGAAAGTTATGCATGGAACATGGTAGAAGAGTTGGTAGAAGAGTTAATTCTCAATGTGATTAGCCCTGGGTTTGATTCCAGTAACACACACACACACACACACACACACACATCAAGACAGGAGGGAGAGGGAGAGGGAAAGGGGGAGGGGAAAGGGGAGGGGGAGAGATACAGGGCTAGGAAGAAAGGAAAGAGATGGGGGGGGTGTCAATCAAACTTTCCAAGTGTGATTCCTGTGAAACATGAACTTGCCTAGAGCTAGTACTTTGAGTTGTAGCCAACAGTGACACTTGTGTTTTCTGAAAAGACAGAGGCAGCTGTGGTAACCTCATCCCCACTACCCTTAGGGACCTCACTCAAAACCAAAACCATGGCACCACACTTATCCTTGTCTTGTTTACTGATTTCCTTTTAATAAAAACACCCATGGAAGGAGTTACAGAGACACAGTTTGGAGCTGAGATGAAAGGATGGACCATCTAGAGACTGCCATATCCGGGGATCCATCCCATAATCAGCCTCCAAACGCTGACACCATTGCATACACTAGCAAGACTTTGCTGAAAGGACCCAGATATAGCTGTCTCTTGTGAGACTATGCCGGGGCCTAGCAAATACAGAAGTGGATGCCCACAGTCATAGAATAGAGGAATAGAGGCGGGGCATGGTGGCACACGCCTTTAATCACAGCACTTGGGAGGCAGAGGATCTCTGAGTTCGAGGCCAGCCTGGTCAACAAAGTGAGTTCCAGGCCAGCCAGGGCTATACAGAGAATTCCTAACTATGTTCAAATGTTGTAATTATCTTCTGTATATTCTCCAGCAACTTCACATTAGATGTATGTCAGACATGCATAGATGGGACAGCTCAATATGTCTCTCCATCTCTGTTTCTGAATTCAGATGAATTTATGGAGGTCCATACCTACCCATGGATCCTTTCTCACTGTGCTTCATATACTTCAGTTTGCATAGGGTAAAGTGACTTTCCCTGTGGTGCTTCATGCTTTTTTCTCCAAGTACTTGGGCTACCATCAAAATAGAATCACAATATATTTAAATTGCTATTTCGCTTTTTTTGAATCCCAAATTGAATTGATTCCTATATGTAGAACAATTGGGTTGGAGCAAGACTATCTCATGGGAGATTTTCTGTTTATATCTTTCCTACAAGAGAAAAAGTCCAGATTCCCCACTGTTTCCTACTTTAGTTTTCAATGCAGGTTTTAAATTTGCTTTCTCTCTACCTAATTACTGGTGCTGGCTTTGCTGTGTGCAAACTTCAACTTGAATTATTTACTTGACCTCTCATGTAACATGGGCTTCCAGATTTTTGTTCTGTCTCCTTAACTGAATGACTGAGTGACTGCTCTTCTAGGAATGTAGCTTTGAGTTTTCTATAGGTGGGTCCTCTAACCGCTGAGCCATATCAACTGCACCTGTCTCTGTGTCTTTTGTCCCTTGAAGATAAAGCTCAAAGGCATTAGCTAGAGCCAATGCTGGTGTCAGTGAATACTGTTTTCAAAGTCTACTTAGAGCAGCAGATTGTCTAATGCAATCCTCAATACTCTCAGATCCAGAAGGTTTCCAGCTCTAAGCTACATTTTTGAGGCCTAATTTGGTACTTCAATCTTTTCCAAGATTAATTAACCCAGGAAGTAAGAAGAATAACAACTATTAAATAAAATAGGAAATACAATAGAATCCAGTGATTATAAAAGTGATTTATGAACTTTAAAGTCAGGATATTAAAAGTCCAGATTTGTAACCTTAATTCAATTCTCCTTAGAACCAGTTGCTACAAACTATGGTGAAAGTTGAGAAACTCTTCCTTCTCCCCAGCACAGGGGCCTGCAAAGCCCTGTAAGGGGAAACTTGCCAAGAGGTGGTCCATAGGGTGACTGCCTGTGCTGTCTTCACTTTGAAAGAACCATAGGATTCCTTAATTCTTAAGCATTCTCCAGTTGCCCTGTGGGAAAGTCAAGTTTTATTCATTCTAAGAACAGGTCAGGAGGTTGTAAATGTATCATCTTTCTCATTGGACTTAGCCCTCTTCCCCACAGCAAGATTCTGGCCAAGAATTTGGAACTCTAGGCTGAGAGGTAGAAGTCATCTAACTTTTTTAAACAAAAGAGCCAGTTTTAGAAACCATAGAAGTTATTTCTTTTTTTCACCAATATTCACCTATTAGTCAATAAACCAGCACTCTAATGTGGATGGCTGTAAGGTATACCATCTGCCAAGGTCTTCAGGGATGATAAAGACCACAACAGCAGAACATGAGAAGGAGAAAGGATGGTGAACAGAACCAAAACATACATAAAAAAACTACATTTTAAGTATGTGAACTCTAAGTGAGCAGAGCTAACTTACATGTCAAGAGTCGTCATTTTTGCCAGCATTTATGAGAGAGTATGAAAGGACTGTACAAAAACTATGTTTGTCTGGGATGGAGAGATGGCTCAGTGGCTGTCCACACATTGGCTCACAACCATTAGCAATATGACTTGATGTCCTCTTCTGGCATGCAGGTGTACATGTAGATAGAGCACTCATACATACAAATAAATAAATAAATCTTTAAAAAAAATATGCCTGTCATGAAGAAACACTATGCCCTGCTCTTGTCTTCTATACTCATGCCTGTTTGTGTATTCATGTATGTTTGCGCCCTTGTTTGCCTTTTTCATAGATGAAGACCCAGATAGAGATAAAGTGACTTGTGATAAAGGTCTGCCTGATGACAGAGCCTACAGTTTTTGTTTTTTTGTTTTTTTTTTATCACATTATGCTTCCTCTAAAGCATTCCAAATGCCTTTCCACTATCATAAATTCCCAGGGTTCCTGACCTGGGTAAAATGCAGACATAAGGAGAAAGAGTCCTTGGAGATTTTGAATATTCCAAATGATTGCTATTATCAAATTGTCATTTCTTCTGTTGGCGCAAATACAGCCTTAGAAGGTCAGACATGGGAAGATGTAAGTAGTTTGATGGACACTGTGCTATCTGTCCTCCTGATGACACTGTGCTGAAAACTATGGAAAAGAAATCTCCGTTGGGATCTAACTTGAGCATAGCTTCCATCTCCTTATTTGGTATAGGAAGGCTTTCTTTAGTGAGTCCATGGGAATATGGAAAACAGAATGAAACAAAGCACCCACATCTGCTTCCGTAACCATTTTTTTTTTTTTTTTTTTTTTAGTAAAGTCATGCATGCCAAATATGTTTAAGACTCATTGTGGATAATTCTTCACACAGGCCAATATAAGTTTAACCCAGAAAAATAATTTATCATTAGTAAATCACAGAGGAAATGTTCTCAGGACACACAATTTACTAGACCAGCCTCAGATCACAGCCCTGTCTGATAATTGCGAGGGTTACACCACCTTCCACCAGAAGGAAGATGCCACTTATTTGCATACGCCATTCTAAAAAACTATACATGACAAAGAGGCAATCAGAAGGCAATGAAACAGCTACAGAAAGATCATGGATACTGCAGAATGTACCCTCTGTACACATAACTAATTATTCAAAAATATTACTCAGGTTCAAAGGAAGAATAGCAATAGTATGATTAACTAAAATGTTTCTAAGACTTAAAAGCACTGAGGCAGTTGTTCTAAAATTCAATAAATCTGTGCTTTCATCTTACATGTTGGTTTGGTTTTCCTGGGCATTTATGCTAGTGGAGAAATGCTTTGTTCTCTGCAGGCAAATGCATGCTTGCTCTAGGGAAAGCGATAAGGAAAACTATTTTAGGAAGGAGCCACATGACTCAGTGTGGGAGAGATAATATTGATAAGCATGAGCCAGGTCACTGATAACTCTATGGCCAAGTGATCCTTTGGATACAACCACAGATTTTATCAGCAAGAAATGTCTGAGTTATGCATCTATATTTTTGGATTGAATTAGCTGTGTTGTGGAGCGACTGGATGGTAGGACATAGAAACAGAGACTGAGAGGCATGAACCCAGCCAAAAGTAAGGCCTGAGCTCCTCTCAAACACATATGTTTTCCCAGCTGACGTTTTGTGTCTAGAGGCTCATAATTTTAATCACATGTCATCAACCTGCCTTACAGACACATTTTCAGTGTGGATATTCATGGCAGTGTCATGTCTCAATGATGCAGCCAGAACAGTGGCTGCTACCTCTGTCTCCTTCCAGTATCTGAGAATCTGATGTGTCTGGCTTCAAACAGCATGATGTGGCTTCCCATTACAAGCAAGCTTTTTCTCTGGAGAATGACACTCACTCTGACAATGTCCTCACTCAGGGGTCCTCTTGGTCATCCTGAAGACTTCCCATAGCTAAGCTCTATTATCGTAGACATCTTTGTCTTTTATTCATAATGATTTTTATTTATTTATTGAAATTTTATCCATGTATAAAATGCATCTTGAAGATAACCAACACATTGTCCTCTCCTATTCTCCCAAACACATTTTTTCTCAACTTCCTGTCCTCTTTAATATCATTATTGTTATTGCTCCTATTGTTGTTATTATTATTATTTTACCCATTGAGTCTAATTAGTGCTGTTTGTAAATGTGTGGCTGTGAATCAAACCTTAGATTGGTTGTAGTATGTTTAATAATGTCAATGTATACATACGAAATTACAATCCCTGGAATTCATACATTTTACTATATCTAGAAAATGAAATGAAATTTGCATATGGGATGGAATTTTGAGATTGCAAGACTTCCCTGAGTTATGAGTTAGACTTTCAGTTCCACAGCTAAGAAAAGATGACAGGTATAGAGATGAAGGAACAAAAATGTGGTTATCAAAGCAGAACAGAGAAATGCAGCCCCAAAGCAGAGAATTTGCTTTTTATTGCCATGAAAGACCATGACCAAAATAAACTTGGGGAGAATAGTGTTTATTTGGCTTACAGCTTATAGTCTATCATGAAGGGAAGTCAAAATCAGAATTCAAGATAGAGGAATCTAGAGGCAGGAAATGAAGCAGAGGCCAGGAAGGAATGCTGCTTACTGGCTTGCTCTTCATGGCTTACTCAGCCATGCTTTCTTATACAACTCAGAAACATCTGCCCAAGTGAAGCATCACTCACAATATTCTGGACCCTTCCACATCAATCTCTAAACAAGAAAATGTCAGAACAGGCATGTCTAAAGGCAACTTAATGGAGGCATATTCTCAATTGTGGCTCCTCTTTGCTAAGACTCTAGGACTCCAGAATTTTAGGTATCTGTTACTTTTAGCTACTTAATTTGTAGTAACTTGTTACACCAACCCTAAGAAAGTATATCCTAGCACTTAAGATAAACCCAGATAGATTAATAGGAAGTATTAATACACCTAGATAAATAGGAACTCAGCTTAGTTTTTGTATACCTAGATTGTCAGACCTGCCAGACACACACACACACACACACACACACACACGAATTCTAAGCCTTATAGCTTAGGCTTGTTCTCAAGTAGTTTATTTAACGTAATGACTCATTTATACTAGTCTACCTTTGTCACATGGTCTGTTTGTTCTCATTCAGTTCCCATAGGCCTGACTTCTTCTGTGACTGACCTTCTTTCCCAGAGTTCTAATCCCTACCCCTATGCCCTGTCTTTCCTCTCTTGACTCAGCTATAGGATGTTAACTCTTTATTAAACCAATCAGAAGGTGAAGGATTAGAATGTGTACAAAACACCTAGACAAGTGATACATCATAAAAATAACAATACCGAAGTCTGGACAGTACTCAGCACTCGGGTACAGAAACCAACATTTGAATCCTACCAAGACAACCTTTATGAAGTGCACAAGAAGCTAATCCCAACGTCCCTATTTAAATAAACCCTCCCTCCAAACAAAGTCAGGAACAAAAAGAAAAAAACTATCCAACCCAGATGAGATTCAGAGCATCTACTTAGTGGAGACCAGTATTCTAGCAACAAGGACATGAACTGATTTCAAGGAATGTTGTTGCTTTCCTCCTGTCTTTGAAATCTTTGAGAACTAGCCTTTCCACTTTCAGTCACCTAGTAGAAATCTGAAACCAAATATTGTTTCCCTGTTAGGACTTCAGTGATAATTTATGCAAATCATTGAACCTATTAACAGATGAGTCCTTTATGGGGTCCTGTGTCACATAAATGCAGGTGTGTACTATTTCTGGTCTTTTGGTCCATTTGTAAGATGGTTGATTTTTAATGACTACTAAATACTGATTTTTTTTCTCATTTTTGTCATTTTTTTCATTTTTTTCTCATTATGAAGGCATAATTTTCAGATGTCGTGCTTTCTCCATAACATAGAAGCACTCAGAAACAAGATTAAAAGATGAAGAACCTTTAGCAGGTACTTCAGAAGATGCTGTTCTTTTCTGAGAGCAGAGCAGACTAGGAAAGGGAGATTTAATTATTCTGATCTAGCACTAATTACATGAGATGGTGTTGGCATATTTGAAGCCTCTCTGTTGTCCTACTTGAGAGATTGCCCGGGTCAGATTGGTTTGCAGCCATACTTATGGAGATTCGTCTTGATTGTTGACTGACATGGAGAGGTCTAATCCATTGTGAGTGGGGCCAGCCTGGGTCAGTGGTCCTGGGTTATATAAGAATGCTAGCTGAGTGATAGACATAAAGAGAAAGAGAGTAAGAAGTCTTCTATAGTCTATGCTTCACTTCTTGACTCCAGGTTACTGCCTCGAGTTTCTGCCCTGAATTCCCTTCAGGATAAACTGCTATTTGGAAGTGTAAGCTAAAATAAATCTTTCTTGGCCAAGGTTACTTTTGATCATGGTGTTTATCATAGCATCAGAAAGCAAATTAGGGCAGCTTGTCAGGGACTCAAAAGCAGCAGTACTGGAAAGTCATCGTCTTGCACTGAAGAAGGCATCCCCATAGCACCACAGATGGGGTATCCCTTACCCTTCACTTAACCTTGTTTAATTTACAAACTCTTACACCTCCAGAGGCCCTGAGGACACATATAATTAGAGCAGAATTGCATACAAATGGTTGGGAGGTGCAGGAGGAAGCAGCTGGATTCTCAGGTGAAGAGAATAACCCTCCCCACCCACTCCTTTTGTAAATGAATGACAACAGTCAATAGGCTTGCTTGTGATCCTCCCTTGCAACCTGCCATAACTGATTTGATAAAAATGGCGTGCATTTTGTTCAGAGGACAGTGTTCTACAATGAACACAAAACATACTTGGCACATATCATTAAATAGATTTTGCTGAAATTATTTTGTTATTATTGTCAATCACTTTAGTACTTAACACCTTCAGTACCAATTAATCTCCATTGTGCACAATTCCTGATGAAGAGACCAATAGATCAGCACTCAAGTGAAGTGGTTCTTATAGTGTGGTCTCAGGCTTTATATTACAGTGATTAAGTGTATTCAGGTAAGTTTCAAAGTTTCTTCCCCATAGGTGGGTCTTTCAGAGAATCTCTTTTTCTTTAGCTTCAGCTAAATATATAAAGTTAAATTAATACAAGAAAAGCTACTTTGGGGGCAGAAATGATTTCTCAGGGGCAAAGTGTACAGATTGCTGTTTGAGAGGACACAACTTTGGTTCTCAGTCTCCACAGTAGCTTATACAATCTGTATGCTCTTTAGGTATCCATGGTCACCAAATAAGCAAGAAGTGAAAAGACATCAATGAAGGCAAAACACCTATACACATAAAATAAAATGAATAACAATTTAAAAAGAAAATATTGTTCTAGGTAAATAAAAACAAACCATCATAAGATACTATATGTCTAAAGCAGAAGTAATGACATCCATGCACAACATTTGTAGACATTTATATTCTTAAATAACCTTCAAGGTTACTACACACACACACACACACACCATGCATATACATGCACACACACACACATGCGCTCTTTCTCTCTCTCTCTCTCTCTCTATATATATATATATATACACATATATGTAATGTATATGTATATACTATATACTATATACTATATAGTATATACTATATACTATATAGGCAGGGAACTTCTAACAATATGAGCTTTGACTAAGTAATTCTAATTATGTGACTCTTTTTTAAAGAAATATTTTTTAAATAGTAAAATGTGTTATACATGAATATCACATTAGCAAATTTATAAAACTATGTAGTTGTTAATGGCTTAAGCATCCAGTAGTGGAATAATCAATCAATCAATCAATCAATCAGATATATTACAGAACACTGAGAATTTTCATTTATTTTACTCAATTAGAATATAATTATATAATTTTCCTCCCCTTCTACTTCCCCATCCAACCCTTTCCATGTCACCCCAACCCCTCTCAAATTCATAGTCTCTTTTATGTATATACATACACACACACACACAAACTGTTGAGCCCATCCAGTGTATATATATATATATATATATATATATATATATATATACACATTTAGGGAAGACCCCTGACTGATATTGGATAACCAATGGGAGCTCATTTGGGGGGAAAACTATCCCTCTGCCATAGTCCTTAGTTGATTTTCATGAAGAAGAGGGATGTTGTGAAATTTCCCCCATCAATGAGTCAATGTTGCCATGTCAACTGGTATTGTCATAGTTCAGGTCTCAATGTAGGCTGCCATATTGTATTTTATACATGTAGCTCCTGTGCCATATCTCAAAGGCAGTCTTGTCCTCTACCTTTTATAATTGTTCTGACCCTTCTTCTGCAGTTGTTTTCTGAATTTGGACCAGTTGTAGCTTTCTGAAATTGTCTCTATCTGAGCCAAAAAAAAAAAAAAAAAAAAAAAAAAGTTATTTGATGGAGTTGAGAGCCACACTTACCAGTGGAAATAATAAATGTAAAGAATAAAATTAGGAACTGTGCTGGTCAAGTGTCAATAGTTCTTGCCTTAGGATCAATGACCTCACTAGCCACAGGCAGTGACTTAGGTTACAGTATCAGGCATGATTTCCCTCCTAATGATCAGGCCTTATCTCCAACCTGACAGCTATCGTTGCCACAAAGATATTAATGCCACTGTTGTACCTTGAAAGATATCATGCCAAACTGTCATTTTTGTGGGTCATGGTAGGTAGGACTATTCATTGCATCTCTCCATTGGCACTTTGTACAGCAACTTTTAGTATTACAAAAGCTAGCCCTCAGGAAAGAGACTTTCAGGTCAGATCTAGCTCAAATACTCCAAGTCCTTTCTTTGAAGCACATGGTGTCTTCTGCAATTGGGACGACCTTCAAATCCTAGAAGATGCCAGAAGCAACCATATAGTCTGAGTATCATTGTAGCTATGTTATATATCTTTAAACCTGGAATGGTAACTTCTCCTGCATTGTTCTCTTTCAGGATTGATCTGCCTGCCCAGGGTCTTTTGTGGTTCCACTTTTTTCTATTTACATGAAGAATGATGATAAGATTTTGATTGGGATTGCTTTGAATATGTAAATTGCTTCTGGTAGAATGGTTATTCTCACAATACTAATATTACCAGTCCTTTACCATGGGAAGATTTTTCTATTTTCTAGTGTCTTCCTCAATCTTTCTTTAGAAATTTAAGGTTTCACTATAGAGGAATTTTATCTTCTTGGTTAGATTTACTCCTATATATGTTATATTCTTTGAGGCAGCAATGAATGGGCATGTGTCCATGATATATTTCTCAGCATGTTTCTTGCTGGTGTTATAGAAAGGCTACTGATTTTTATAGGGTGGTTATGTATTCTGACACTTTGCTGAAATTATTATTATTATTTTTTTTTTTTTTTTGGTTTTTTCGATACAGGGTTTCTCTGTGTAGTCGTGGCTGTCCTGGAACTCACTCTGTAGCCCAGGCTGGCCTTGAACTCAGAAATCCGCCTGCCTCTGCCTCCCGAGTGCTGGGATTAAAGGCGTGCGCCACCACGCCCGGCTTGCTGAAATTATTGATGACATCTTTTAAGTTCTCTGGTGGAATTTTTGATATCTCTTAATGAATAGCATCATGTCACCTATAAATAATTATAATTTTATATTTTCTTTTCCTAGGTGTGTTCATTTAATTTCCTTTTCTTTATTGCTTCAGCTAGTACTTAAAACACTTTATTGAGAAGAAATGGGAATTGAGGCCAGTCCAGTTTCATTCCTGATTTTAATGGGATTATTCCCATTTAATTCTTTCTCCATTTAAGATATGTGGGCTTTGGATTAGCCAGATGTAGTCTTTATGTTCCTTATGAGCCTATTCTTTCTGGGACTTTTATCAGGAAGCCCTGCTAGATTTTGTCAAAGACTTTTCCCATATCTACTTATGTCATTTTTGTCTTTCAGTTCATTTATCTGACTTACTACTGCATATGATGAATTACCCGTTTCTCCACAACAGAGCCAAATTCATCACAGTAGATATACTTTGATTATATGCCTCTATTCATTTTACAAATATTTTATTTAGAAATTTGGATCTATGTTAATCAGGAACAATACCTATAGTTCTTCTTTGTTGTTGTTGTTGTTGTCGTCATTTTTATGTATTTTTCTTGTTTTGGTACAGAGATATATTGGCTTCATAGAAGGAGTTTAGAAGTGCTTCTTCTCTTTCAGGTTTCTTTAATATTAATTACTGGTTGAAGATCTTCTTTGAAAGATCAATATATTCTGCTGAAATACATGTGGCTTTATGGAGTTAGGTTTATAATTATACTTTCCTTATTTGTTATTGATCTCTTTAGGTTATTGATCACTTCTTGGTTTAACTATTTTAATTAATGGATAAATCCATAATTCATTCATTTCTTCAGATTTTCCAGCATAATAGAGATGTATTTTTAAAGGGATCTCTTGTAATACTCTGAATGATCTTAGTGTCTGTTGGGATGTTTCTCTGTTAAATTCTGATTCTGTTAATTCTGTCGGGTTGATTTCTTTTTATTATGTGGGCCAAGGAACTGTTCATCTTGTTTACCTTCTCAAGAATTAGCAGTTAGCTTCATTGAGCTTTTTTTTTTTTTTTTTTTTTTTTTTTTTTGCAGTCAAAGATTCTTTTTCTTTTGTTTTGGTTTTTGGTTTTTTTTTTTTTCTAATTTTACCTCTTTATTTTTTTTTAATTAGGTATTTTTCTCATTTACATTTCCATGCTATCCCAAAAGTCCCCCATACCCACCCACCCCCACTCCCCTACCCACCCACTCCCTCTTTTTGGCCCTGGCGTTCCCCTGTACTGGGGCATATAAAGTTTGCAAGTCCAATGGGCCTCTCTTTCCACTGATGGACAACTAAGCCACCTTTTGATACATATGCAGCTAGAGACAAGAGCTCCGGGGTACTGGTTAGTTCATATTGTTGTTCCACCTATAGGGTTGCAGTTCCCTTTAGTTCCTTGGGTGCTTTCTCTAGCTCCTCCATTGGGGGCCCTGTGATCCATCCAATAGCTGACTGTGAACATCCACTCCTGTGTTTGCTAGGCCCCGGCATAGTCTCACAAGAGACAGCTATATCTGGTCCTTTCAGCAAATTCTTGCTAGTGTATGCAATGGTGTCAGCGTTTGGAAGCTGATTATGGGATGGATCCCGGGATATGGCAATCACTAGATGGTCCATCCTTTCTTCACAGCTCCAAACTTTGTCTCTTTAACTCCTTCCATGGATGTTTTGTTCCCTATTCTAAGAAGGGGCAAAGTGTCCACACTTTGGTCTTCGTTCTTCTTGAGTGTCATGCGTTTAGCAAATTGTATCTTATATCTTGGGTATCCTAAGTTTCTGGGCTAATATCCACTTATCAGTGAGTACATATTGTGTGAGTTCTTTTGTGATTGTGTTATTTCACTCAAGATGATGCCCTCCAGGTCCATCCATTTGCTTAGGAATTTCATAAATTTATTCTTTTTAATAGCTGAATAGTACTCCATTGTGTAAATGTACCACATTCTCTGTATCCATTCCTCTGTTGAGGGGCATCTGGGTTCTTTCCAGCTTCTGGCTATTATAAATAAGGCTGCTATGAACATAGTGGAGCATGTGTCCTTCTTACCGGTTGGGACATCTTCTGGATATAAGCCCAGGAGAAGTGTTGCTGGATCCTCCAGTAGTACTATGTCCAATATTCTAAAGAACCGCCAGATTGATTTCCAGAGTGGTTGTACAAGCTTGCAATCCCACTAACAATGGAGGAGTGTTCCTCTTTTCATTGAGCTTTTTTATTTTTTTTTTGTACTGCTTTTTTTTTGCTTGTTTCTATTTCATTAATTTCTGCCCTGATTTTGTATTGTTTCTTGCAATCTACTGGGTTTGATTTTGGAGTGTTCTTATTTTTTCAAATCATGGGTTGCATCATTAAGTCATCTTTCTGAATTTTTTAACCAAGCACTTAAGAGTTATAAATTTCCCTATAGAACTGTTTTAATGTGGCCCAGAGGTTTTAGTGCAATGTTTTCATTTTCACCTAGTTTCAAGATTTTCTTTTCGATTTTCATTTGTGATTTCTTCTTTATCCCACTCATCATATATATATATATATATATATATATATATATATATATATATATGTATGTTACTATCCATGAGTTTATATTTTAAGTTTTACTGTGTTATGATGAAATAGTACACATGGAATTATTTCATTTTAAAAAATTTTGTTAAGTTTTATTTGTGTCCCAAGATGTGCATCTTGTTCTCCTTCCCACTACCTCTCCCACCTAGTTCCCTCCATCCATCCATTTCATATGTCTATTTTATTTCCCCTTCAGAGTGAGATTCACACATCCTCCCTTGGGCCCTTCATATTACTTCGCTTTTTGGGGTCTGTGGATGTAGCATGATTATTCTGTACTTTAATGCCTAATGTCCACTTAGAAATTAAAAAAGAGAAACAGCTGTCTTGATGAGTGAGATGATGTTTACTGTTTGAGTAGAATATTCTGTGGTTATTCTTAAAATATTGTATTATTCATTCTAAGGTTTTTCTAATTATTTTTTTGTCTAGATGGTCTGTTATTGGAGAAAGTAGGCTACTGAAATCATCTACTAGTAAAGGGTTAATGTTAATATGAGTCTTGTTTACTGTGCTGTGATATTTATGAAACAGGGTACACCAGTGTTTGGTTACATAGATGTTTAGTATTTTAATGTATTCTAGGCTAATTGTTCCCTTGATTAGAATGATATGTTCTACTTTATCACTTCTGATTAGTTTTAGCTGGAACGCTATTTTGTCACACTTTAAAATACTATTGCTTTCCTGCTTCCTGATCCCATCTGCCTAGAATACTTTCTTGTATCCTTTTAATTTAAAGTGATATATATCTTTAAGTGTAAGTTGAATTTTTAAATTTTGTTTTTTAATACATTCAGCTACACTGTATCTTTTGTTTAAAAAGTTGAGTTCATTCATATTTAGATATTATTGATAGGCATGGGTTTACTCTGTAGGTCTCTAATGGTGTCCTTGACCCCTCCAGCTCTGTCAATCATTCCTGCAACTCTTCCATGAAACTCCTTGAGCTCTGCCTATTGTTTGTCTGTGGGCCTCTACTTGCTCAACTATGCTCATAGCAGCTTTATTTGTAATAGCTAGAAAGTATAAACAACCTAGATATACCTCAACTGAAAAATGGATTAAAGATATGGTACATTTATACCCAGTTATTTAAAACAAGGACATTGGCCGGGCATGGTGGTGCACGCCTTTAATCCCAGCATTCGGGAGGCTGAGGCAGGCTGATTTCTGAGTTCTAGGCAAGCCTGGTCTACGAAGTGAGTTCCAGGACAGCCAGGGATACACAGAGAAGCCCTGTCTCAAAAAACAAAAAACAAAAACAAAACAAAAAAAATAACAAAACAAAACAAAAAAACAAGGACATTATGAAATTTGCAGGCAGATGAACAGAACTAGAAAATATCATCCTAAGTGAGGTAACACAGACTGAGAAAAATACACACGGTATGTACTCATAAGTTGAAATTAGCCATTAAAGTATAGAATAACCATGCTACATCCACAGACCTAACTAAGCTAAGTACTAAGGAGGGTCCAAGGGAGGATGTATAACTCTGACTCAGAAGGGGAAATAAAATAGACATACAAAATGGACAGATGGAGGGAACTGGGTGGGAGAAGGAGTGGGAAGGGGAACAATAGCAGTAAGGATTAGATGTGGGATGGAGAAGAGCGCTGGGAAAGAACAGAAATCAGTGATGGGCTTCATTTCTTGGATGGGGAGGTTCGGGAGAGTCCGAGATGACTCTCGTTGAGACTCCTAGCAGTGGAGGCTGAAGTGGCCAACTCCTGTAGTCAAGGCAAAACTTCCAATGGAGAGAGAGGGACATCACCTCACCTACAAAACCTTTGACCCAAAACTTGTCCTGACTACAAGATGCACAGGAATAAAAGATAGAGCAGAGATTGAAGGAATGGCCAACCAATGATTGGCCTAACTTGAGACTCATGCCATGGGAGAGAGAGAGCCAACCCTGAACGTAATTAGTGATACTCTGCTATGTTTGCTGATTGGCTTCTGGTAGACTTCATCAGCAGCTGATAAACCTGAATTCTTTTCATGGAAGTTTTCCTTCTTGTTCCAGTGTGGTATTTTTGTTGGGCATAGCAGTTAGGTTAGTAGCCCTGTTTCTTTTAGAATCTGAACTGAAGTACAACACTTGCCTCTTCTGGCTTTCAGAGTGCCATTGAAAAATCACCTGCCACTCTGATGGGCTTTCTTTCATGTCACATATCGTGTTTCTTTGCTGACTTCAGTGGTCTTTGTTCTATCTATTTAGTGTTTTAACTATGAGGAGTTTGCTTTCTGGCCTTATCTATTTGGTGTTCTGTGCACTTCTTGCATTTGTACAGATTTGCCTTTTCTTAGAATTGAGACATTTTCTTGTAGAATTTTATCTATGAGCCAATTTATGCTATTAATCTGGATTTCTCTCCCTTATTTAAAACAATAATTCCAATTCTTCTCACGGTGTTAGGCTATGTTAAGCTAGCCTAAACCTGGCGGTTTGGCATTATGCAGGTTGTGTGTGCCAGTCAGTTGGTTGTGAGACCTAGTCCTAATGTTTGGGTAAGGTTCAAGTGGACTAGTCCTAATGTTTGGGTAAGGTTCAAGTGGACGAGGTTCAGGCAAAAAACGACTTTCCAGGATTCATCAGAGCACAGGGCACTTGCATCAGGCTGGGCCTAGAGGTTGGAAATGGTGTAGGAAAAAAGTTCAGGTGAACAATTAAGATTTTTAAATTATGTTTGCTGAGTTGTTTACCAACAGGATGAAAGCTACTAATCAAAATGTTGGACACAAAATTATGTAAAAAACATAATCTTAATATTAAGGAGGAAAACTAAAGGAATTATATTTTTGCATAGGTATTTAGATGTGCAAGACTTCTAGATTAGGAAATTTTCTCTTTCTGTTTTAATAACAAAATAGTTCACTTTTATGACATATGTATTCAGAATTAGAAAAAAAAGTGAATTCTCTGAAGAAGTTTATTACTGCTCTTTATTCTTGAAAAAACAATTAGTATCAAAGTTAACTGGGTGCCAACTTGGAAGAAAAATGGATCTACATAAAACAGTATATGCGAGCAGAAATATCAGTTATAAAAGAGAAAGCAAAGATTTGAGTGAGAACGGCTTTACTTGTTGAAAAATAAGGCCATATATTGGAAAAGGGCTGGTTTTAGGACTCCCCTAGGTAAAAGTAGATTCCATTTGAAATGGTCTTATGGGAGTGGTTTCATCTCTGCAGACAAACAGATTCTTGGCAGACATTTTAAAAATTCTATAGCGTATAAAGTGAGAGTAGGAAACTGACAACCATGTTTTAGACACATAAAAATGAATTATGTCATTTTATAAACAAAGGTATAATTTCCAATGGACAACAATAATATACTTTAAACAAAACATGTTATTACTTAAATTTTTAAAAAAATATTCACCCCTTCCCCCAACTCCTACAGTTATCACCTTCCCATTACATTCTCCCAAATTTGTGGTTACTTTCTTGTATTTTCTTTTTCTCTTCTCTGTTCTTTTCTTCTCTTCTCTTTTCTTCTTTTCTTATTCTTTCTCCATTGAGCTTAATTTGTGTTACCCAGCTATTTTTGACAGTATATGGTCAGACTACCGGGAGTCACATCATTAAAGAAAACTGATTCGCCTCTCCCAGCAGGTATCAAGTCAGTGGGATTTCATATCCATCTTTGTACCTCTATTTAGACTTTGTTGGCCTAGAGCTCAAGCAGGACTTATATATATTATCACATCACTATGAGTTTATATGTGTATCTTTCCCTATTATATCTGGAAAACATTGGCTCGTGGTATAAACACTACCTTGGATTCTCAAAATCTTTCCATGCTCTCGTTCATAGGCTGGGAAATCCCACAACACTTTTGTATATAGCTTGGGAGTTTATACCATGTGAGGCAAAAGAAATCCCTTAAGCCAATAAATCCATCTATTGAGAAAAAGTTACTGACTTATGAATGAATATTTAACAAAGGAAATACTAAAAATTGCAGGATTCTGTTTATACTAATAGAGTATTCATCATTTGACATTATAGGGGCCTTCAGCTGCCTCTCCAAACAGCATACATACACAATACAGGGTTTTCAGTCTCTCACAGTGCTTTGTCACTAGCTCCACTTACAAACCTCTTTCTCCTGCTATCGCACATTCGCATCTTGTTTATGTTTTCCGCTTTACTTTCCTAGAGACTGTCCTTCAGGCACTTCCTTTTCCTTGACAATGGAACTTCCGCTTCCTGTGATGAGTCTATTCCAAACAATGCCTGAGAGGTCAGTTATGCCATCCTCTCAGGAGTTGTCAGACCAGGGTTGATAACACCCTTAAGAAATGAACCTGTCAAGTCCACTGTGGTGCTGCAGATTCCATTTAGCTTACTCCAAATTTCACAGGTCCCACTGAGTGAGACAGGACATAAGAAGTTATCTTTATAGACAGGTAAGAAAGTATTAATTGCTCATGGTATGCATATTATTACAGATTAGTTAATGTCTTCCAATATTTAGTATGCTTTTATGATATAGTATGCATCCAATATAGATCTTTATTTTTCATCTTTTTTATGGGTACTAACTTACCAAAAGGGAAACTGAAGCCAAGAAACGTTAATTTGCCCAAGTCACCCAATAATTTTAAATGATTGGTGCCAAGTCTCTCAACCTCAATTCTATTCTATCTTCTTCTAGCTGCCTTCTTGATCACAAAATTCTCTATTTTGTCAACAGATTGCTGTCTGTTTCCATGAACCTCGATACCATGTTGTGTTACCTTGCTTTGTTTTGTTTTGTTTTGTTTTAAGGCATTTTCACCAATGAAAGCTATAAGAGACAGGAAGAATAGGGGAATTTTGGTATCTCCATGAACAGATTTTGATACATTCATCAGTGTCACAGCAATTCTTGGAAATACAGACTGACAGCTAGTTTGCTGCGGAGCATGATTTGAAGGTGGCTCACAGTGTTAATTATAAGGTTTGAAGAGACTATCTCTAGTAGGTGGTAGGTGTATGAGCTAATGACTGAAAGTTCTTATGGATTCATTTGACAGAGAAGGAAAGAAAGGGGCTCTTGGGGTTCTTGGTAAAGCTCTTAAGAAAGGAAGGAAGAGCATAAAACCACTTGATGCTCCTAGCTGCAGTATGCGGAGCATCAACATGAGTGTTTACTGCTATTTAAAAGGAGAGATGAGAAGGCCAGAAGCCAGAAGGTTAAAAAATGAATAGAGTTCTAAGATAGTCCCAAAGGAAGGGAAAGTACAGGGTAGCCAGGATTCAAAAAGGATAGTTTCAGGCAATATATATTTAAAAGTAGGCAAAAGGGAAGGCCCCATATTTTCTATTCATTTATTCAAAATTAAGAGACTTCTACCACACAAGACAATGCTAGGAGTTTCCATTTCTAAGGAGATTCCAGGTGTTCCTGATACTGCTAGCACCATCTAAGCAGTGAGAGTTTCTATAACAAAGTTGCATGAATAGAAGACCAGCTGTTTAACTCCTAGGAAGAAAGAGCATGCCCAGGATGCATTGTTCATAGAAGTGGGGCACAGACAAGGAAAAAACTCCACTGTTAAATTTAACATTTCCTTCAAATACTATAAGCATGTCATGGATTTTACTTGGCTATGATAGTGAGTTATTGGCAAGTACAGCCAAAGTTTACTTACATGGCAGCAGACTAGATATCATTTTAAAAGGATTTCACTCCTTATTTTTTCTAACTTTAAATACAAATGCATTTTAATGACCTATCAGTTTCTATCTTTTTCTTTTGTTTAAAAAATTTTTTTGAGTGTCAAACACATCAGAACAGGAGAAAATTTCTTGAACAGAACACCAATGGCTCAGGCTCTAAGATCAACAAGTGACAAATGGGACCTCATAAAATTGAAAAGCTTCTGAAAGGACACTGTCAACAGGGCAAAATGGCAACCTACAGATTGGGAACCTACAGATCTTTACCAACCCTGCATCTGATAGAGGACTAATATCCAAAATATATAAAGAACTCAAGAAGTTAGACTCCAGAAAACCAAATAATTTTATTAAATATGGGGTACAGAGCTAAACAAAGAATTCTCAACTGAGGAATCATGAATGGCCAAGAAGCACCTTAAAGAAATATTCAACGTCATTACTAATCAGGGAAATGCAGAATAAAATGACCCTGAAATTCCACCCTCAGATTATAATGGCTAAGATAAAAAAAAAAAAAAAAAAAAAAAACCCTCAGGCAACAGCAGATGCTGGCAAGGATGTGGAGAAAGAGAAACATTGCTCCATTGCTCCATTGCTGTTGCATTTGCAAGCTGGTATAACCACTTTGGAAAACAATCTGGTAGTTAATCAGAAAATTGTAAATAGCTCTTCCTGAAGACCCAACTATACCACTCCTGGGTATATACCCAAAAGACACTCATATATATCATATAAATCATATCTGTCATTCATATATATATATATATATATATATATACACACACATATATATATACACATATATAATGTACTATATATATATCATGTATAATATATCATACCATATATGATAATGTTCAACTATGTTCATGGCAGCTTTATTTATAATAGCTAGAAGCTGGAAATAACACAGTTATTTAAATGACTTTGATTCCAATAAAAGCCAAGGCTTTATCTGTGAGATAAACACATACAATATTATGAACACTTTTAAAACAAATTTATATTATTAATTTAACCTCTTTAAATTGCAATACAGACTTCAGATGAGAGGTCAATAGTCATATCCTGCATTTGGATTGTAATCCTAAGCCATTGTCTTCAGCTCCAAATGTCTTAACAAGAGAGAGAATGACCAAGAATAATGTCCTTCCACTTGCCAACACTCCAGCCCATGTGAAGACATCACTTAGATACTTCAAAGGCTTGTTTTGTCATATAGTTACAACTAGTGCTTGAGTGATCTCAGCCCAGCCTGGCCTTTGTATAAATACATTTTCATTTTCCTCATATAGTCTCTGGTTTTAATTTTTTCTTTCCTCAGTTTAAACGTTCTGCTTCACATATGTTTATTATAAATTGCTTTAAAACTTTTGGGGGAAGCAGACAAGAAATGCATAATTAATCTATTTGTTCATTTAGCCAACAGTTTCCAAATGTCCATTAGGTGTTAAAACACTAAGGACAGAGGCAAATGAGATCCTATGTCCTGAAGATGCAAACAACAAGTGCCCAATCATGGTGCTGTGTCCTCATCTACAGCCTCATCTTCTATTATTCACGGCATAAGCAACTCTAGACTGTATATAAAGTAATAATTTATTAATTTCACCAGAAGTTAGTTTTAAAACCAAACTGGAAACGTGTATGTTTTTTTTAATCTAACTGAAAGTCAGAATAAGATTGAAAGTCCATTGTAGGAATTTGTATCCGACCATGGTGTGTGTGTGTGTGTGTGTGTGTGTGTGTGTGTGTGTGTGTGTGTGCATTCTATTTCAGTTAACAGGGACTTCAAGGAGACAGCTTTCAAAAACGCAGTTATGTGTCCAGTGATCAGTCAGAGAACTGTGGATGCTGCTCCCTTTAGTGCAAATAGAAGCAAAAGGAGAAAGGCATCAATCCCTGTGCCTGCTGAGCAGGGAGGTGACAGCTATGGGAGTGCACTGATCTACTCACTCCTGCAGTCACCCCCTCCTTTTGAGAGCTGCCTCAATTGCTCAACTCAGAGTTGAGCCCACTTCAGAAGTCACAGGCCTGCTGAGGCCAGGATTACAGCCCAGTTCTCTCTGCTGCTCATACGAGAGCTCTTGCTAGCTGAAGAGCTAAGGCTCAGGGGTTACCTGTGGCCGTGCTTATGAAGTACTCGTGACACTCGGTTTCTACAGAGCACTTCACAGGCCCTGACTCTTCACAGTTATCATAGCAAACTAGATTTTTCAACAGTTTGATAAATAGTCTTCATAGAAAACTCTGTCTACTATTTTCTAGATTTGTACCTCATGCTAGCTGATCTCAGAAGCAAGTCCCTGACACCGTGTTTTTTGGAACAGTCACCTTCATGTGGCAAATATTACTTGAGAATACTGATGTTGTTATGATGTATGTGATTTATAAATGAGCCCTTCAGAGTGAATAATACAGCTTAAGTTAAGACAACAACAACAAAAAAAAACCCAAAATTTATAATATGGAGATGGAAAGAATACCTGAAAAAGAAATTTAAAAAGAAGTTGATAGAAAAAGAGAAAAATTAACAGGATAAACCTTTTGAGGGAAGAAGCACTTTAGTATTGATCTTAAATACGTAGGAACATATTATGTGACTATAACCAGGCTAGCAGAAATGAAGATACACTAAGAGACACTTAGGACTTACAACCTAACTATTGGACTGTTAAAACATGGACCCTCCCCACCCCCCAAAGAAATGGGAAATTCCATAGAAATCGCATGCTATGGTAAAGAAAAGGCACCATCCATCAGGGGAACTTAGCTCTAGAAAAGGGATTTCACACAAGTCTACCAGCAGGTCAGACCACCTTGCAGGTTCAGACTGAAGACCAGAAAATGATGGATCAATGGTGGACAGGGTTGACACCTTGACCAGGACTACTTAGATGTACTTACCCTTGGCCCACTATTTCAGTGTTGATTTCTGTTCAGGACTGGACATGGGGGTTTCACTGGATCTCTTTGTCCTCTTTCCAGAGTGATTACATTGAACAAATCTTCTTTGCCTGCTTTCCACTTTTTTTTTTGATTTTTAATATTTTTATTACATATTTTCCTCAATTACATTTCCAATGCTATCCCAAAAGTCCCCCATAGCGCCCCCCACTTCCCTACCCACCCATTCCCATTCTTTTGGCCCTGGCATTCCCCTATATTGGGGAATATAAAGTTTGCAAGTCCAATGGGCCTCTCTTTCCACTGATGGACAACTAAGCCACCTTTTGATACATATGCAGCTAGAGACAAGAGCTCCGGGGTTCTGGTTAGTACATCATGTTGTTCCAACAATAGGGTTGCAGATCCCTTTAGCTCCTTGGGTACTTTCTCTAGCTTCTCCATTGGGAGCCCTGTGATACATCCAAGAGCTGACTGTGAACATCCACTCCTGTGTTTGCTAGGCCCCGGCATCGTCTCACAAGAGACAGCTATATTTGGGTCCTTTCAGCAAAATCTTGCTAGTGTATGCAATGGTGTCAGCGTTTAGAAGCTGATTATGGGACGGATCCCTGGATACGGCAGTCTCTAAATGGTCCATCCTTTCATCACAGCTACGAACTTTGTCTCTGTAACTCCTTCCCTGGGTGTTTTGTTCCCAATTCTAAGAAGGTGCACAGTGTCCACACTTTGGTCTTCATTCTTCTTGAGTTTCATGCGTTTACCAAATTGTATCTTATATCTTGGGTACCCTAAGTTTTGGGCTAATATCCACTTATCAATGAATACATATTGTGTGAGTTCTTTTGTGATTGTGTTACTTCACTCAAGATGATGCCCTCCAGGTCCATCCATTTGGCTAGGAATTTCATAAATTCATTCTTTTTAATAGTTGAGTAGTACTCCACTGTGTAAATGTACCATAATTTCTGTATCCATTCCTCTGTTGAGGGACATCTGGGTTCTTTCCAGCTTCTGGCTATTATAAATAGGGCTGCTATGAACATAGTGGAGCATGTGTCCTTTTTACCGGTTGGGACATCTTCTGGATATATGCCCAGGAGAGGTATTGCTGGATCCTCCGGTAGTACTATGTCCAATTTTCTGAGGAACCGCCAGACTGATTTCCAGAGTGGTTGTACAAGCTTGCAATCCCACCAACAATGGAGGAGTGTTCCTCTTTCTCCACATCCTCGCCAGCATCTGCTGTCACCTGAATTCTTGATCTTAGCCATTCTGACTGGTGTGAGGTGGAATCTCAGGGTTGTTTTCATTTGCATTTCCCTGATGATTAAGGATGTTGAACATTTTTTCAGGTGTTTCTCTGCCATTCGGTATTCCTCAGGTGAGAATTCTTTGTTCAGTTCTGAGCCCCATTTTTTAATGGGGTTATTTGACTTTCTGGAGTCCACCTTCTTGAGTTCTTTATATATATTGGATATTAGTCCCTTATCTGATTTAGGATAGGTGAAGATCCTTTCTCAATCTGTTGGTGGTTTTTTTGTCTTATTGATGGTGTCTTTAGCCTTGCAGAAGCTTTGTAGTTTCATGAGGTCCCACTTGTCAATTCTCGATCTTACAGCACAAGCCATTACTGTTCTATTCAGGAATTTTTCCCCTGTGCCCATATCTTCAAGGCTTTTCCCTACTTTCTCCTCTATAAGTTTCAGTGTCTCTGGTTTTATGTGAAGTTCCTTGATCCACTTAGACTTGACCTTAGTACAAGGAGATAGGAATGGATCGATTCGCATTCTTCTACATGTTAACAACCAGTTGTGCCAGCACCATTTGTTGAAAATGCTGTCTTTCTTCCACTGGATGTTTTTAGCTCCCTTGTCGAAGATCAAGTGACCATAGGTGTGTGGGTTCATTTCTGGGTCTTCATTTCTATTCCATTGGTCTATTTGTCTGTCACTATACCAGTACCATGCAATTTTTATCACAATTGCTCTGTAGTAGAGCTTTAGGTCCGGCATGGTGATTCCACCAGAGGTTCTTTTATCCTTGAGAAGAGTTTTTGCTATCCTAGGTTTTTTGTTATTCCATATGAATTTGCAGATTGCACTTTCTAATTCGTTGAAGAATTGATTTGGAATTTTGATGGGGATTGCATTGAATCTGTAGATTGCTTTTGGCAAGATAGCCATTTTTACAATGTTGATCCTGCCAATCCATGAGCATGGGAGATCTTTCCATCTTCTGAGATCTTCTTCTATAATTTCTTTCTTCAGAGACTTGAAGTTTTTATTATACAGATCTTTCACTTCCTTAGTTAGAGTCACGCCAAGATATTTTATATTATTTGTGACTATTGAGAAGGGTGTTGTTTCCCTAATTTCTTTCTCAGCCTGTTTATTCTTTGTGTAGAGATAGGCCATTGATTTGTTTGAGTTAATTTTATATCCAGCTACTTCACCGAAGCTGTTTATCAGGCTTAGGAGTTCTCTGGTGGAATTTTTAGGGTCACTTATATATACTATCATATCATCTGCAAAGAGTGATATTTTGACTTCATCTTTTCCAATTTGTATCCCTTTGATCTCCTTTTGTTGTCGAATTGCTCTGGCTAGGACTTCAAGTACAATGTTGAATAGGTATGGAGAAAGTGGACAGCCTTGTCTAGTCCCTGATTTTAGAGGGATTGCTTCAAGCTTCTGACCATTTACTTTGATGTTGGCTACTGGTTTGCTGTAGATTGCTTTTATCATGTTTAGGTATGGGCCTTGAATTCCTGATCTTTCCAAGACTTTTATCATGAATGGGTGTTGGATCTTGTCAAATGCTTTTTCCGCATCTAAGGAGATGACCATGTGGTTTTTGTCTTTGAGTTTGTTTATATACTGGATTACGTTGATGGATTTCCGTATATTGAACCATCCCTGCATCCCTGGGATGAAACCTACTTGGTCAGGATGGATGATTGTTTTGATGTGTTCTTGGATTCGGTTAGCAAGAACTTTATTGAGGATTTTTGCATCAATATTCATAAGGGATATTGGTCTGAAGTTTTCTATCTTTGTTGGGTCTTTTTGTGGTTTAGGTATCAGAGTAATTGTGGCTTCATAGAATGAGTTGGGTAGAGTACCTTCTGTTTCTATTTTGTGGAATAGTTTGTGAAGAACTGGGATTAGATCTTCTTTGAAGGTCTGATAGAACTCTGCACTAAACCCATCTGGTCCTGGGCTTTTTTTAGTTGGGAGACTATTAATGACTGCTTCTATTTCTTTGGGGGATATAGGGCTGTTTAGATCATTAACCTGATCTTGATTCAACTTTGGTACCTGGTATCTGTCTAGGAACTTCTCCATTTCATCCAGGTTCTCCAGTTTTGTTGAGTATAGCCTTTGGTAGAAGGTTCTGATGGTGTTTTGGATGTCTTCAGGATCCACTTTTAAGTTGGCTCTTTGAATTGGCTTATTGGTGAGAGGTGGCCAGATATGATTTAGGGCGCATGTGGTGAGTCACAAGTCCAAGAAAAATGGTGGGCATGAAGGGTTGAAGACACATTTGGGAATATCTATTAGTTGCATTGGCTGACTCCTTGTGGAGAACAAAAGATGGACATTTCCAGCAGCCACTACACTCATTTATGGCTTCTCTTTCCATTTCAGGCATCAGCTGCTTTTTATTTCTATACATGAAGCAGATAAATGAGTTTGGAGATTGTTTTTGGATTCTTGAAAGAGTCTGAGCCTTGATAAGTCTCTTTGTGATGCTTGAACCTCAGTCTTTGCCTTCCTATTAGCCTCTGGATTCTAGAGTCCATTTGGCTTCTTTTGAACCCTTGAGAGTGGTTGCCATTGATGACTGGTTTTGTCACTCTGTACTCTCTGTTGGATGGTGTTGGGATATTATTGTAAAACAGAGAAATCCAGTGACCATGGCAGTGGAGCGAGGATCTCATGAAGCCACTGGAAGCCTGACCATAACTCACAGTCACTGACAACAGGGATGGGAAGATGTCCAGCCATTCCAGCAGTCAAAGGCTTTAAGGAGATAGGATGAGGTCTCCTTTGATTTTTCCCTGCTGTGACACATGTGGGCCTGTCAGCTCTAGGAGAAATCCTGGCTTGACTTCCTAGAGTGAGGACTGTCAAAAAGTGGGAGCCTCATAATTTAATAGTGGTGTTGCTTGTAGGACAGGCCTTGTTGATGTTAAGCTCTTTGAGAGTAAATACAAAGTTCTGATAAACTATATGGGACACCCACCATGTGACAGAAGCTTGTGGCTCTAGGTTTTGTTGAACCATTTGGAACAGAGAAACATGGGTGCTGAGAAGATCTGCCATGATTTATGTAACCATGAGAATATAAAAATCTTTACTAGCTTGATATAAAATATCTCAACTGCCTTTGTTAAACAAATTTAGAATGTGAAATTAAAAGATTGGTTTCAGGACTGACCTGTATCTGTTTCAAAGTACTTCCTGTTTCACTCATTTCCTGCTCATTTTCTCTTCAAATTAAGAGAAAATATCTTTTGCATATGAACAATTCATTACATGCAATATTCATGTTCCTGAAATGCATTCACCAATACCATTTCCCTAGTACATGTTTATAAGATTGCTGATTTACTGACACACATATACAAAAACCTAAATTCTCAACAGCACAATTTCTAAGACTCAACATGCCACTTCAAAAACTACCCATGAACAAGATTTATATTGCACTTAAATTTTGTGAACAAATTTTTACTTATTCCCTGTCGTCCTTCTCATTTCAGACTACCCTAAAACACAGGGGACTTGGGAGACCAGTTTTTTGCTAAAATAATCATCTTCAATATAAGCTGAGATTACTTATTAACTATTATCTAAATAGATATAGCCAAAGGTACATTCTACATGTGAATTGTTGAGAACCGGAGTCCAGCAGCTTCTGGGCATATTGATGCCTTTCCCATACCTCCATTAGCATGATAGATTGTGCAGGAAGAAGACTTAAAAAGTGAAGAAGACCATGACATTTCATACTGTTCATCTCAAAGCAGAAAGCTTCCAAATGTTCACTGTTCTTCTTTGACATGCTTCCCTAGTGAGAGATAGAAAGCAGGAGCCCACAGGAGTCTGTGACTTGCTTCTGACGTCATCCCAGGGAAGCCTTGGAAAGGCTAGAATGCTTCTGCTGCTTTCGCTTCCCTTTGCAGTTTGACTTCCAACAAAATCACCATTGAGCTTCCATTGTTCTGGGTTTCCAGCTCATTCCAGAGATGCCCCCTCACTGATTCACATTCTCTCATGAAGTTCCTCCTCCTTCTGTCCTCCCCACACTCAAGTATGTGGATTTACAATGTAAACATAGAATGAAAATATGACCTTCCCGTGATGCCCTTCTGAAGTGTAAGGAGGAACTGAACCCTCTAAGGTGAAGTGCTGAGTATCTTGCCTTGTTTTTCTGGCTGTCACTCTTTGATATGTTCAATTTTTTCCTCCACATTGTCATTATTTACCATGATTATTTAGAGGAATTTACTGGTAGCAAAACACATGTTTACCAACATCCATAAAAGAGAAGTTCTCTCCTTAGTCAAGGTGTGATGGGTGGAATTATTCAATACACAAAAAAGAAAAGAAAAGAAAAAAGAGAAGAAAAGAATAGAAAAGAAAAGACAAAAAAGAAAAGAAAAAACCCACAAACAACAGAAACCAACCAACCAACCAACCAAAAAAACCCCAAAACCTAAGACCAATGAAAGAATCCAAGCTAGATTTCCTCACATGTAAATGAAGAAGATTCCCTTCTCCTCCAGTCAGACCTTCTGCAGAAATTCTTTCATCAGAGACCAGAATATATGTATACAATACTAAAATTTTCATGAAAGAACATTCTTGAAATACTCCCAACTCTACAAATATGATTGGAAATCATATTTTCAACTTCAAACTATAGATAAAACTTATCCCCCAGTTCCTTTCCAGATTGCATGCATGTGCACAAATGGAGTTCAAAGATACTTTGCCAGTACTGTAGCAAGTGAAAGCTAGAAGCCATGCTGCTCAGAGAGAAAGAGTGTCCAGGTTACAGGAACAGAATGAAGCACTTAAGAAAATGGTCAGTTATGGAATGTTCATTAGTTAAGAAGTGAACTGAAATTACTAATGAATTTCATAATGGCCACCAACCAGCTGCCAGTTGGCTGCAGCCTGGTGACAGATGGTAGTGACTGAGATGCACTAGATCTGACCTAGAGATAGTTCAACATTTATTAAATTGCAGTCCTCAATAAAATTCCTTGCATTGCAGCATTCACCATGATACCTCACAAGGAGAGGCTCTGAGGGCACTCTGATTTGCCTCCACTGTTGCAAACAACAAATTACCACAAGGGCACAGATATATGTCTCTAAGACCTCTCCAGAGATAAAAGAAAAGAGAAAGAAAGGAAAGGAACCCACTAACTTGAATGAGTGTTCTTCATTTGGTAAAAAAGTATTAACAGGGCTCTGCTTTATACAAATCTGGCTTTCCCTCCACATTTTGTGGAAGTCCTCCTCTTTTAATTCAGGGGTTTCATTTAAACGACATCTGAGAAAGTGGATGTCCAGGTTCGGCGTTGTCTGTCAACACATTCTCAGAATGAAAAGTGCTACTGCACCCTAGTACCAAAACCTGGGTACAGAGGGTCCTGGGCATTGGGCTGTTTCCTTATTGTCTGTGTATCAGAAAACATTAACCGTAGCTCTGCATGTGGGCGATAATATTCATGAAGATAAAGGTGGGACTAAGTAAGACAAGGGGAAAATCAAGCTCCTAGCCTTTCAGGCTTATTCACCTCTTGCTATAAAAGCTTGTTTCATGTTAGCTAAAACTGGTAGTTTAGTTCTCCACAACACAGGATTTTTGCATTTTCTTACAAAATATGTATTCAAAGAGCAACAGGTAAGTATCATTTTCTTATTAAAGTTATCATTTTCTCATTTATAACAATACTGTGATTAGTTAGATTTATCTATTATCCTGTTACCTTGGACGTATATTACCTGGCTGGAATGAACCTGAATAATACAGCAGTCAGTGCCTCAGAGGTTCACTTGAAAGACCCCAACTGGTAGATAAGAGTGAGTGAATAAATGTTCTTCCTCAGAGATTTGGGGAGAAATTCCAAAGATCCACACCATAGATGAAGTTTCTTTGTGTTCTCATGTTTCATTGTAGAACCGAACTCACATTCTGCATGTGATCCACAGCCTATTTCTGATTTCTGTGGATTATAAATATGATGCTAACTTTGCCCCATTACAAAATATTTGTACCCATTCAAGAAGATGGGTACACTTTTATGTTGTAGTTTTATAAAACTTCACTATGTCACCCTGAGTATTTGTGGCCACTTTGATTAGTGACAAAGATAACCTATGTTTTCAACTGAAGAACATGTGAGTTTATAGATCATGACTTAACAAGATCACTTATTACTAAAATATCAATAGATTAAGTGACTTACCTAGGGTCATATATGGATGTATGGGATCTGGAACCAAAGGCTGAGACTGCCACACAGGACTGCTGTGCATGGTAATGAGAATCATCAGAACGATTCCTGTAAGCTTGTCATGGGCTTGCTCTAGTCTTGTCTGTCTTTTCCTTTCATTCTCCTTTACAGTCCCTTTGCTTGGGATTTTATCTTTAGCTCAATTCACTCTCTATTTTAACACACTTTTTGACTTCATTCTGCTTTTGAGTTTTCTGTTGTGAGCTTTAACAGTCCCTTGACTAAAAATTGATTTTCAGCTTTGGTCTTCTTCAGTTTGTGACTTGCAGATTCCATACATTTTCAGAACCCCCATCAATGTGCCCAGGGGGATGAATTGTCAACCAACCAAACTAAAAGTCCTTAGGGGCACTCACAGCAAAGAGTAGAGAAGCTTAGCTTGGGAAGCCACTGACAGCAAGAACATAAGGAGAATTAGAACCCTATTATCTGCTATGTATGCAATGGCTGTTTCTAGTAAGTGACTGACAGGCAGGTAGTGGGTATAGCATGGAAATACTAGACAAAAGGCTAATTCACATCCAAGATAGGATGGAGGAAAATGGCATGAGACTTCATATAATGTTCACAAAATTAGCACATATTATCAAGCTTATGAATTATTTATTTCTAAAATTTTCCATTCAATATTTTAAGATTGGGGTTGACAATGAATATATGAAACTATAGAGAGTGAGGCCTAGGAAATGGAGAACTACTGTGATAATAAACTAGAGATACAACAGGAAATCTGGAAGAGAATGGAAATGGACCAGGCTATAGAGCAGCAGAAGAAGGAAATGAGGCAAAGCTACACTATCCCAGAAAGAAGTCTGTCAAAGGCCTGTGAGCGAGGAAGGGTAGGTAGCACAGTTGATGTTCTGAAGGATATAAAGGGAGCATACACTAAGAAGTCATATAGCTAGGGCATGTGGAAGAACTACTTTTAACTTTTTTTTTTTTTTTTTTTTTGAGAATTTCCCATACTATTGTCCATAGTGGCGACACCAATTTGGAATTTTATTAATAGTGAACAAGGGTTCTCCTTCCCTTACATTCTGGCCAGGCTTTTGTTGTTAGTCAATTTCTTCACCTTAGCCATTCTGACTGGGACAATATGAAATCTCAACGTAGTCTGAGTTATGCCTTCTATAATTGCTAAAATCTTTTAAAGATATTTATTAGCAAGTTTTATTTCTTCTTTTAAGAACTATGTTCAAATCTGCAATCCAATGTTTAATTGGGTCTTTGAGTTCTTGAACCTTTCCTTATTGAGTTCTTTGTATATTCTAGATATTAATCCTCTATCAGATACATAGCTGGAAAAGATATCTTTTACTCTGTGGGATTTCCCCTTCATTGGACTAATTGTTTCCTTTGCTTTGCTTTACAGACTTTTTTTAGTTTTATGATAGTCCATTTGTCAACAATTTTTGACCTTATTTCTGAGCAAATGGAGTTTTATTCAGGATGCCTTTCCTACATTTACACCTCATTACGCCTATGCTTTCCTTTAGCAGATTCAGAGCTTCAGATTTTACACTGGGAATAATCAACAGGTATCAAACAGGAATTAAGGCATGCTCAATAAGAGGGATTTCATGGCTAGTTCTTTAAACCTACTCAATTACCAGTAGCTGGTAGAAGTCATTGCCTCTTCAGGGTAGCCACTACTGCCACTTTCACAACACAGTATAATTCCTAACTGCACTTTAAATGACAATCATTAAATTCACAAGTAAGAGTAGTTCGCCCCTCATCAAATAAGTTTGTTTTGGAACAGACAAAGACCATCAAGGAAATCTACAACTTGTCATAATGCAGAGAGAAACAGGCAGTGGGATGCATAGCCCCAGTTGGTTTGTATAGCTACAACAAAATACTACAGGTAATAAATGAGGAAAAATGCACAAAAGAGGGAGGAAAGATTGTAAAAGCCAGAGGGCCAAGATGTTTGCTACCAGATAGTGAATTCTAAATATGCCATGTATGAAATCTCAATTGTATAGTTGTTTTAAAAAACCATGTCCCTAGATGAAGAGCTTCAGGCAAGTAGTGACTACTAAGACAGTGAAGGAGAGGCCCTTGGTAGGACATATAATCCCAAATAGTCATCCCTAAACAATTATCTAAATGAGCACCATGTAAAGAACCCATAGGATGATATTAAGGTAGATAATACACACATACATACATATGCATATACGCACAATAAGAATTACTAAGGAAGAGGTTCTGAATTTCAGATCGAGCTGGGAGGATATAGGAGAGGCTGGATGGGTAGAGAGGGGCGAGAATGATTAACTATGGTAACACAGGTATGAAATTCTCAAAAAATGTAGCGAGCAACTGAGAAAGATGTGTGGCATCAACCTCTGGCATCTAAACAAACATGTACACAGGGCATGAAAATATACCTATACATACATGCATGCAAGCATATATACAAGCATACTACATACACACATATCCACTAAAACAAAATATTCAGGTTATTTTCTTGAAAAAAAGTGACACTGGGATCACTTATGAATGTACACTAGCACACCCAAGTCCCCAACTGTAGACAATTTTAAATAGAAAGTCAAAAATCTGTTTTTTTTCTTTTTTGTTGGACTATTATTAGCTAAGAAGAGAAGCTAGCCGTTTACTTATCAGACCAAAAAAATGTACAACTAAAAAAAAAATTTTTAAATGTATGACTGCTTGACAGATGAAGGCTATAGCAAAAATGTTATGACTTTGTTTGAATTACATTATAGAGACAAAGCATGCTAATCCATCAGCCTCCAATTATTGTCCTGTTACCCATGGTAACAGATACTTTCCTCATTTTTTCATAATACCAAATCTCAAGTAAATATCACAACATGAAAAACAGATGTTAAAAGGTAACACTCGCGGTCACGGCAAGCCTGTTCACTAGTGAGTTCCTGGTAGCATGGGCTTGGTTGCAGGTCACTGCACTGCATGCCTGTTTCCTCTTGAGTGCCTGCTAACATGGCCTTGGTTGCAGGGATTAAAATATTACTATGTACATGACACAAAGTGAAATCTGCCATGAAACTAGGGTAGTATTCAGAAACCCTGAATACTACCCTAGTATAAGGTATATGCTAAGGCTCTTTTTTTTTACATGAAATTTGATTTTATACCAATAACCAAGATCAAAAACATCCAATTTTTAAGTGTTTTGTTCATTTATCCCCTTACTGTTTTTCAGATAGCATTCAAATTTATTAAAGGAACACACTGTCTTAGATAGAAAATATTATTTTGTTATGTGCTATTATGAATTGTAATTTTTACAAGCCCCAAATAGCTAACTAAAAAGAAAAATAAAATAAAATCCTCACTATGATACTGCTTTCTATAGTGCCTTTAATGTAAATTTAGTTCCAACTATTTTTTCATATCCATATCAATGTCTATAATTACTTGAGGAAAAATTAGGGGATGCAAGCATGAAGTATTTCCAGTTGCTCCCCATCTGCAGTATCACTTTTAAATCTGGTGGATGATGTCCTGATATGGATATGCTATAATTTATTCAACTAATCACTGATTTCTGTGCATTTAAATTGCCTCCAATGCTTTGGTTTTATAAATATTGTGGCAATGAACAAATATGTAGCTTAATCTTTCTACAAATTGTTGATTATTTCCTCATCATAAATTCCAAGAACTGAAATTTTGGGGTCAAAAGGGTGCATGTTAAAACTGGAGTACATGACTGCTAAATTGTATCCAGAAAGAGTCTACCAAATTCTGTTTCCACTAGAGGTGAGTGGATGACACTTCTCCCACTAAATGCTTTTTAGGTTCTCTACTAAGCTTTCTTAATTCTAAGAGGCAAGTTTCTCCTTCACATTTTAACATCTTCAAAATCATGTCACATTTTAGCATTGACTCAATAGCAAAACTTAGTAGTATATTTTTCCTTTTTAGTGATACTTATAAAATAGGATTGCACAATGCCATCAGTGTTTAAAGTCTAAATAAATCTAAACTTTCCTCATTATATTATTAAATAACTGGTTGCTAGATAAACACATAGAAGCTTTCAAGTTTTACAGAAACAGTTTCATCGTTGGCCGTCATGCTTGTGATTCCTCTCTTTTGATGTGGAAAAATACCTATATTTTATTCTACATTACAATCAAACATGTAATAAAATTAATATTCAAAAACTTTTCAAATGATTAATCATTTGCTCTAAGAAGATTGGTGCTTGTATACTTATATAAAGATTAGTTTACTATAAAAGTTACCTCTGTCAGAGCACAGCCTTAAACATAAAGATTATGAAATATCCATTCACTGATTAAATTCATGGTAACAAAGGCAGATTTGGAGTGAGGTAAGGTTTGAAAGCCATGGTCTAGTGTGTCCAAAGAGATTATAGACTTAGTGGTTAACTACCAATTTATAATTTATTTGGGTTCCCTGGGTCATTATTGCTTAGTTGCAACCAGAGAATCCAGCAACCCAGAAACTAGTATTCTTTGCTGATGGGCATTCTTCTGGCCTTCTATAATCTGAGAGAAGGAATGACTATGTGTTGTGAAAAAGTCTGTCTGCTGCACTGGTCAATAAAATCCCACTGAGTTTACTGAGACAAGGCTGCTCGTGAAATATGATGAAATGGAGAACAGATATGTACTCTGTCAAGATCATCAACTGAGTCTACAGGTCTATCATATGCAATGCCCAAATCCAGTTAATGCATTCAACCAATGACGTAATAAACTACTTTAGTAAACAACTATTCTTTGTTCAATGTCAATGACAGGTAGATGAATAAAAATATCTTGCTCAGAACACCATCAAGTAAGCAGTATGGCTAAGTCATACCAAGTGCTATAGAATACAGCATTCTTTTTCTACTGATGCACACTGGACACTGGACAAGCAAAAACACTGGAAAAAACAAGAGGAAGTTGGAAAGAGCAGAAAACCACAAGAGGAGACTGATTGGTTGGCTAATGCACAGTACAGGAATGGTGACTGGGAATGCCTAATTAGCATGTGATGGAAGATGAGAGTGAAGTAGTCCAAGGACACATCTGGACAAACAGAAGGAATCAGCTGGAAGATATCACAAGGAGGTAGAATGGGGACTTGACCTCTGAATACAGAGGAAAGTACAAGGTGAATTCTGGGCTGCTTATCTTTTTTGTAGCCTGTGTGCTTGTCAGAATGTGATGGCTAGTCACTGACAGAGTGTGTGTGTGTGTGTGTGTGTGTGTGTGAGAGAGAGAGAGAGAGAGAGAGAGAGAGAGAGAGAGAGAGAGAGAGAGAGATAGAGAGAGAGAGACAGACAGAGACAGAGACAGAGACAGAGACAGAGACAGAGACAGAGAGACAGAGATCCCAAAAAGGGAAAAGATCTTCTGGCTTGGATTTTGAGTTTGAGATGTAGTAGGTAGAGATATCCTGAGAGGTATGTCCAAATTGCCTTTAGATAGGGATAAGTATGGAATGAGTACATTATTTTACATATAATACATTACAAATAATGTACATGAGCACACTATTTTAGTTTTTTTGATTTTTTTTTTTAGTGAGTATACTCTTGCTGGGGAATAAGCATTGCATTTTTTTAAAAAAGAAAATAAAGTGTTCATTGATGGACTATGCTGATGGGTGGCATTCACTCCCAATAAACAGAGCTGTTTCTTCTGAAAACCATCCCTGGAGAAGACCTTTTCTCTGTACTCAGCATGTCCTGCCTAACCCACTCATCCTCCAGCTAAGCTCCATCCCCCCAAGTTCAGTGCCCAGTGCCTGGACATCCTTTCAGCAAGGACACCAGGATGCTGAAAGAAAGAAGGGGTTCTATAGGAAATAGGAAAGGGAGCTTTGGGAAGGCTATAAAGCTTTGGTAGGTATTCTGTCATTGTACAAATTAGGCCGATGGAAAAGGATCCCAATCCACCCACATCTGTAAACTGCTCATCCTTTCTTGCACAACTAAAACACATGAGAGTAAAGCATGGCTTATCCACACTGTTTGCTTGATTTTAAAAGTAAATGATGAATTTAAAAACTATGTGCCTCAGTAGAACCAAAAGTGTAATTTTTAGAAAAGGTTTATTCTAATTTTTACCGATGTGTATGTTTGTGGATCTGTTTGTGGATCTGTACAAGTGAGTGCAGCATCTTTAGAGGTCACATCAGTTACAAACTAGAGCTGGGGTTTCAAGCTGTTATGAGTTGCCCAACATGGATGCTTGGAAACAAACTCATGGACTCTGAAAGAGTAGCATGCACCCTTGCCCACCGAGTCATCTTTCTAGCTCACCAAATGCAATCTTTATAACCGAAACCACACCCTTGTGGTGCTTTATTCTCAATGACACCCAGTAACTGCTGCATGAGAGCAGCCATAGCCCAAGATTCTCACAGTGTTAACTTCTGATTTGCATCTGGAATTTTGGAATATGGCACAACTTCAGTATGAAGTAGATGGTTCAACCTTTAGTTAAACCAGGGTTAGGAAGAACAGCACAAACTGGGAGTTCAGTCTTATCAATTGGCTGCATGGGAAAATGCAGAGAATGATGGGGGAAGCTGCACAGGCATCAGATAGGTACAATGTACTATTTTCATTTATTTCATTTCAGCTCTGCTTGCAAACATTCAGAGTGTTTGCTTCTCTGGGGTGTTCCAATCAGCTTTAAGCAAGTCATTCGTGCTTAAATGCATTTGCTTCTGAGACTAAATGGTTGTATTAATGTGGCTTCATTGATAACAGCCAATGAGAAATCAGTTACTGAAGGTCTCTGCATTAGTACATGGTTATATTAAATAATGCAGAATAACTTTTAAAAGGAAAGAAAAGGCAGTGCACACAAGCACATGGTTTTCATTTGGAGAGGAGGGGCTGGAAAGAAGCTGTGCTATGAGGTTGACTTCATAGCTTCAGGCAAAACTGGGAGATTAACAGAAACTGTAGCAGGAGCATAGCTGTCTGCATTTAAGGCATTTAACTCAGTGAAGGGCAGGGCTTGAAAGATATTTTGAATTTGGGAAGAATAAGTCATTGGGAGAGGATGAATAGTTGTTCCTTTTTTTAAATTTTTTTGGTTTGTTTTCAATAATCAAAGTTACCTAAATAATGTCACCATGCAAAGTGACACAGTATTTTGGTTCTTTCTCACTTTAGCTTTAGCTTTCTATATGGCAAATGGGAAATGCATCACACATGATGTCTCATAATGTGGTCAAATGACTTCTTTCCAAAAGGGAAGAGAGTATGAAGAAAAGAACAATGATATAGTTAGTGATGGTGAAACCAGCAAATAAAATAACTGAAGCAATTTTATATACAGCTGGCCCTTCCCAGAGGAATATTCAAATTGGACATTGGTCGATGCTTTGTGAAGAGCAGGACTTTCATGAGCTATAAGACATTGAAGTAGGATTACTTTTGTCTCAGTTCAGTTTAAGGGCCAGAAGTTAAACATGAAGTGGCTATGTTTTCAGACAACTTTTGTAATTCTTCCAGGGCAGAGGTGGAAATCAAATTTGAGATCCTTAACAGCTACTTCATGGGTATGAAGTCAGAATGCGGTGGCATTTATACAGAATAGTACCCTTGTCCATGGAGGTGGGAAAAAATGTGTCTGTCATCCAGCTTTATAACTGAGACTTAAGGAGAGTGGCTAAGATGGTAAGTCTGGTCTGGTCTGGTCTGGTCTGGTCTGGTCTGGTATGGCATGGCATAGTGTGGTATGGCATGATAAGTAGATAAGTATGGTATGGTAGGTGTGGTATAGTACAGTAGGGTAGGGTAGATATGAAAGGGAGTAGGTATGGTATGGTAGATATGGTACAGTGTGGTAAATATGGCATTGTATGTCATGGCATGCTAGCACACTTAGAGCATTTAGGTCTGAGTAAATGCTAATGTTCAGGTAAAGGACAGATGTTGCCTGAGCCAAGACTGCAAGTGATCTGTGGAAGCACAGTGAGAGTAATGCCAGCAGCACCACAGGCAGCTAGAGTCCTCAGCCAGTCCCTTAGTGTCACCAAGGAGGGCTCTCCTTGCCCTTCCCGTCTACTCTGCCTGCTCATGTTCCTCTCCTGGCGAGTAACTAGGGTGATAAGTTGTGGTAAACAGGTAAGAAAGTGGGAAAGAACTAATAATGCCCTACTTCCCCAACTAGCCTTCACTTGTAGACTTTTGCACTTAAAATTGGCCCTTGTTGAGGGAAAATAGACGTTCTAATTTTAAAACAAATTCATAGAGTTTTGTCATTTAATTGCAGTTGATATCTGAGTTACATTTTATATGAATTTACTTTGGTTCACAAATTGCAATGGATTCAACCCATAATCTACCAGCCATTTGCTTTTCAGCCTATGACAAGGAAGACCATCACAGAGGAAGTGGTTGCAATAAATCTGTCAACATCATGGTGGTAGAGAGGTGAAACAGAAAGGAAGAGGAGGAGCCAAGTTCCCAATGTTCCCTTCTAGGGCACACTACCAAACAACCCAGCTTCCTTCCACAGACTTTCTTCTAGAGCATCTACTGTCTCCCAACAGCACCACCTGCTGGAACCCAACATTAACACAAAGGATATGCGTAGACAACTCTGTCAGCATTTTCTAAATCAGCTCTAGGGAAATGTAAACCCTGCATATGTATGCCAAGGACACTCATTCTGGGTTAGAGAGCTGCCACCCCAGGGAAGAGAATCCCTGCTTCACTGAGATTCCTTCAAAGGCTAAATGTTGAAATGTTTTCTCTAAGACTGATCTAAAGTTGGTAGCTCTAATAAATTTAAGAAAAGAAGCCAATGTTCTCTCATGTTATATGTGCAGCATTTCTGACAAGTAAGAGTTTACTCTCGAGCTAGGTTTTATAGTACAGTAAACTTTGCTTTTCTCTACAGGGATGATGAGCAGTGCTCATCCCATGCAACCCAATACTCTGCGAGGTTTGAGAAGCACCCAACAACAAATTAAAAAATTAAGTCAGCATATGTGTCAGACACAGTGTGAGCTGGGCACTGATTTTGGTATGATGAGCTGCAATATACTTTATTTTGCTAGAAAAGTGGAGAGATACATCAGTCCTTTAAAGAAATCACTTGTAGCTAAGTAAAGATAGGTTAGTTTTTAAGCAGACCATTCCTATGAGCTTCTTCATTGGTGTTGGTGTTGTTCCTTTAACAAATAGTAAATTCTAAAATTGATGAGTGTCTAGCAATCATATATTATCAACAAGTGGTAGTTCCATGTACTAAATCCAACAAAGTCAAAGCTAATTCCTAGTGCCTTCAAAATTGAGCTATTTACTCAGTCAAAAGACCTTGGTTTCTCTGTGTTGAAGACAAACCTTGATTGCTGAAGTGACTGAGAACTGAAACATAAAGTCTTCTGCCTTAGTGCTTTTTCTTTCTCTGAAAACAGAAATGTGTAGCTTACTCCAAGGAACCTTTATGACTTTGGATACTTTGTTAAAAAGTCTTGCAAAACTCTAATGATTTTGGACATAGAGAAAAAGGTTAATCATACTTTCAAGTTGTAAATTCTTCATACTACCAACCTACTGGTAAAATATATTAGTACAATAGTGGCATGACTGTTAAGGAAGTAACCAACTGATCACTGCTTGGAATAAGGCTTACTCCACAAGAGGAAATTTCTGTTTGGTATTATAAATCCAATAAAAACTATGGCCTGGTTGAGGAGAAGGTAGGCCCCAAGTACAGACTTCCTTCTCTGTTTAGCTAAATTGACATGGCATCCTTCTCCCTTCCTCCATGTTTACACCCCATAGACAAAAGCTACTCTCCGATTTAATCAGAAAAGCTTCTCTTTGCAATGAATGTGAGTGAGTGTAATGCTTCATAGCTGGTCATGGTACAGAGCATAAGGAGCAATTGAGTAGTCAGCCTTAAACAGGACATTTATACAACTCCCTCTCAGACTCGCAGAACACTGGAGAGTGGGTAGTAAGGATATGTAAGATGGGAAAAATGGCATCAAAACGCTGTGTCCTGAGCATGGAAAAAAACAGTATAGTCCTAACTGCATAGTAACTGCTACCATCTACACTGGGACTGTGAATGGTGAACATGGATCAAGAAAGGGAAAATAGGGGTCCTACTCCTCTGTGCTTGACGATTTGACGATGTTTTTCTCTTATTTGGTGGAAGAAGTAGTCATTGTCTTCAAGTGCATACCTACTGATGAGCCCACAAAACTACAATGGACAGGTCCAAAACACTGTGGATACACTGTCAATAAAACACACTCATACAACAACAACAACAACAACAACAACAACAACAAACCAAACAAACAAAATCATGAATGTGGGAAGGGGACATGTAAAAAGTTAGGGATGGGCTTGCCTAGGCTGGAGAGACATAAGGATTCATGGAGAAGAAACAGAAGACAATATATACGTATACAATTATGAAAAACAAATTTAATAAAAGTTCTTTTAAAAATAATTTTCATACAACAGTATTAATTCAAATGACTGGTTCCAGGAATTTGTGAAAATGTTCTTTGGAGGAGCCAAACACCATGCACAGCAATGACAGGATGGGATTGCATGCTGGTGGGGAATGCAACAGGAAGCGGGGGCCGAGGATGGCCGTGCTTTAGACAAAGTTTGCAAAAAATGCTATCTCTGTGACAAACTATCACAAAAGAGGACATTATCTCCAGCTTGTCTTTGAACTTCAGGGTCCAAGTCTGAGCCTTTCCTCAGTAAAGAGCTTTACTACAACAGAGAAGTTTTTACACAAATAACTCATGCTTCTTAGCCTTGGTTTACTGGTGCTCCCTGCCTAGCCCTGGAGTGAATCTGGGACTGATATTCTCCAATTTACACACTTCACTGACCTCAGTAAGCAGGGATGAGAACCCCTAAGTGGCCACCAAGCCTTCCAGTCAAGCACCCCACACTTCTTTCTCCTTCCTTGTCTCATTCTGCTGGCAACACTCCCTCTTAGAACACCATGAGGCTACAATCCAAATTAACCACAGAGAAACTGCACACGAAACTTCAGTTTATTTTAGATGGCATCTTTTTGAATAAAACTTCCTGAGGGAGACTTTGTTAAATTAAGTTCCCTGGAGGAGAACAATCAAATAATCAAAACTCTGGTGCGTCCTGGGGCTGGTTTTTCAGTAAGCCTGCCATTATCAATAATGGCTCCTCCACTCAAATCATCTAGGTTCAGCATCTGCTTTATGTCTTTTCTCCTGGGTTGGTTTTGAGTAATTAGAAACTTTTTCTCTTGTTTTTCCTTTAGGCATGATTTTCAAAATCTATACCTCCCCACAAATCCTAAGCATTAAAGCCACCCCTTTTTATCAAAATCTTTAGGAGTGGGAGTGTAAGAGGAGATAGACTGAAACCCCTGATTTTCAGATAAGGTCTTGGTTAAAAATGAAAGCCATCTATACCTCAGAGTCATACCATCATGTAAAACAAGGGTTGTAAATGCCACATCTCTACCATTTCATAAGTGATTATGTGGATCACAAATAATTCCCTCCTCATACCTGAGGAAAAGAAATCCATAATCTTTTTTTTTCCTTTTTAAAGAAAGGAAAATTCAAGGTCACATATGTGGAAATATATCTTTGCTCGGCATTCTGCCCTTCTGCATGGGAGGGTAATGGGGACTAACATGAGGAATGTTTGATGTCCTGTGAAGATCTGTGGCTCTCTCAGTGAGGAGTGGAACTCTGAAGAAAGGAAGAACATCCAAATATTGTTTCCCAGAAACTTTGCCCAGTGTAGTGTGGGGCTCATATGTCCTGCCCCCTTCTAAAATAGGCCTCAGTTAAGGCCTGTATGATATCTTGAGCCTGTCAGAGTACAATTTGTTTCTTGTTGTAGACTGTCTTCAAATAGCCTCCAGCTATAATTCAGTCACTCTCAAGGTAGTTCCCCAGTGTTTGATTGGCATCGATAATGCCTGAAACTTGTTAAAATAACCTGTTAGCTCTGGGAGTAAGGCCCAGAAATAATATGTATTTGGAGTTATCTCTGAGTGATTCACACACTCAAGTTGGTTGGATAACAACTGTTGTAATCTGTAAGCAGTCAGTACTGGGAACTCTTGATAGTGCTGTCACATAGGCCACCATAAGTGCCTCTTCTCTAGAAGAATTGAGGGATGATGGCCTTAATCTGCCCTGGACTAAAAGAATGAGGAGAGATGCTCATAAAGTCACCCACAAAACACCTCTCATTCTTGAGGCAGACAATGATTGGCAGTAGAGACCTTAAGGTTAGTTCTCTTGAAGAACAGGACACCCCTGGCCTGATTCCCATGGATCGGTGCAAGACTTAGACTTCATTGAATATTTATTGATTCCATGCATATGCATGCACATACGGAGGTCGGAGGACAACTTTTCTGGAGCTCATCCTCACTCCTACATTTGCTGCACACTCCAAACTGAGTCATTCACAAGCTTCAGGCAGTGTCAATTCTCTTGTTTCTATCTCGTGTCTTGTCACAAAAGTGCTGGGATTGTAGCTGTGCATGGTGATGAATTTTACAGGTATTTGGGGCATCCAAATCTGGTTGTCTTTTTTTTTTTTTCTGCTAGAACCTTTACCTACTAAGCCATCTCTGGAGCCCTGGACCCCACTGAAGACCATACTTCATTTATTCTTTTTCCCACATGGACCTGCTTACTTTCTTACAATTGTTTCAATAATGGCTACTCCCTCATTAAATTTGTGCACCCATAATTTTTTCTCAGTTTTGCTTTAAGGGACCCAGACTAAGATATTATTATGAATTTTACTGACAGATGAATACAGTCCTCTTTTAAGAGCAATAATGGGTGGGGATGATTATTCTTTGGTAAAAAAGAATTCACAAATATTGGCGGGTGTGATGGAGACTAACAGCTTCCAGAAGGTAAACTGATTAGCTCATGTTTCACTTTAACCCATGAGAGTTCTGGATGGACCTAAAGACTGTGCATACACTATGCACTCCATAAGGCTCACTGATCCTTTTTCTCATATCACAACCTGAACGACAGTGGAAGATTTATTAAGCAATGACTCTCAGGCATCCAAAGAAATCTAATGAACCTCATTGAAACTGAGTACCTAGCAAGAGGTCAGTACTGGTGTCGGATACTGATATTAGCACAGGACAGTTTTATGAAGCATCTCCTTTTACTTTGTGTAGTACTTTAGAGGGCTGACAAGCAAGGCTTAGTCTACATTTATGTTATTTGAAGCCAACCAATGAACTAATGTCTTCAGAGTACGAATTAAGTCAGTAAGTATCAGGTCATTGATTAGATCATCAAGGTTTCCCTTTGTTTCTAAGAGAATTTCCTATCTGTTGCTAAAATCATATTGTCAGAATATTTTTAAATGTGGAAGGCACAGAGTTCTATTATGATTTCTAATCATACAAGCAATTCTTAAGAAAAGAAGTCAATTCTTTGGGAAGGGATGAAACCCTGCCAGCATTTACTTAGAAACAATATTTAAGGCTGAACTCCACGGAGATCCCAAACACTACTTTTGTAAGTGGCATTCAATTTTCCTATTTGTAAGTCTCCTGATGATGGTAGTTGTGGTATATGAGCCTGTGGTCAGGTGGTTTAGGAAAAGTAAGTTATAATAATGAAGGTGCTGGTTTTTAAATTAAGCCTGGATCTTTCACATGCCTTCAGGGTTATGTCCAAAAGAAATTGCTTTCCCTGGGACCAAAGACACTATCTTACCACTCCAATACCAAAAGCCAGAAGCCTATTTAAACATTCTCCATGATTTGTTTCACAGACTGGGATTTCTATGAGCACTTCCTTCAGGGAAATGTACTTTTCCTTCTTTGCAGCCCATTTCCTGTAGGAATGTGTCTCTAGGAAGTTATAATCACAGCATACTTCTTGGGTTTATAGTGACAACTCAGAGCAAAGCTTGTACACGTGCATGCATGCACGTGTGTGTACATGTGTGTGTGTGTGCACACACACACACGTACACACACACACAACACCTTCAAATATTGTGGGAATGAGGTAAAGCAAGGGAAAGAATGTTCTGCTTTCCCATGTGACATTCCAACTTATTTATTTAATTCATAGTTTTATGTAGCAACTTTTACAGCATTTTCTTAGCTTACTCTGGGGTTCCAAATTTATACCACTCATCTTGAGGCTGGGATATCAGCCCAGCATGTGCAAAACTCCACATTTTACCCTAAATGCTATAAAACAAAATCAAGTTCGTTTTTATTTTTCAGCATTATACATTGATTCACATAATCGGATTCACTATCAGGGTTTAGTAGAGTTGCAACCACAGGATAGCCAAGAGAGCTGCCAGAACGCATTAATAATGAGATGTCTCTTGCATTCTGAAGGAGAGGTAGACGAACAGGATATGTAGCAAAGCTGAACTATGAACACAACCATTGTGATAGTCCCCTAAAGGGAAAGACTTCCTTTCCTAAGGTAAAGGAAGGGCTGGGGGAAAGGGACACCAGAGAAGAGAGAAGGGCTGATGAAGTGTAGAGTCTTATCACCTAACATAAGCCCAGCACCGTGTGACAATGCTGTTCTTTCTCTAGGGAAGGATGCAGAGAGATCTCATTGGTGGCTACCCTGTGAAATGGTGCTAGGAACACAGTTGGCTGCTCCTATGCCAGAGCCGAGTCTGGGAAGTTATTAAGTGGATGTCACTCACTGCCATCACAGCTGAAGAAATTGTAGCCATTAGAAATTTAGCCCGGAGAGCAGAGGGCACATTTTCACTTAATAACCATTAGCAGTATTTAACCCTCACAACAACCATATTTTCTTAACCACAAGATTCTCATGATGATGGTCTGGGTGTAAGAAACACTGTCATAATGGAATACAAATGCTAAGATAAAGAAAGCAAAAATATATTTACCACAGAATAAAGGAAATATATTATTAGGAATAATCAAAATCCTAAAATACTTTCTAGGCTCCCCCACTTAAAGGTATCACATGATTTTATTGCCATAAACATGACACCTGTTCAATGGAGACATTTTTTTTTAATAGATGAGAAATCTAAAGCAGAAAGAAAGTCAAGGAAAAGAGCATTAAGGCAATCTAGAGCTTTGTGGCTCAGAGCTCAGATGTGCAAGTTCTGGCCTACCCCAGTCCCCTCTGAGTATCTAAGATGTATGGCCATGAGGATAGCTAAGGGTCAGCACCTGCTGTCCTTCCAGGGAAACCAATTTTAAACATCAATAAACAGGCAGTGATTTTATACTATCAGATGAAATGGCTCAAAACCTTGTTTTAAGCACCTTTCTGTTCTTTTCTTTATTAAATGTTGTGGAGGTTGAAAAACAACACTTCTGAAATGTTGAGGGATACCAGCATTGAACTCAGAAGTCAACACAAGTGCTTTTACCAGATGAGGCATCTTGTCTGCCTACAATTGTCTCCAATGGCATAAAACTTATATCCCACTTGTGCTGTGTCCCAAATTTTAGGCCCAATGTAGTGTATGGGAAGGAGCAAGGTCTGAAAGATCTGGGACCAAAGGACAGAACTTCTAATTAGTGACAAACATGCTGGTTTATAAATGATGCCGAGAAAATGAGAAATTAGACAATATATTTTCTATTTCTTAGGAACACTGAATGAATTCCAGATGAACCAACATATTTTAAGTAAAAAAAAAAAAAAGCATGCATATCTATTGGTGGTGTAATATGTTCTTACTGCACTTGTGATAATTACACAAATCCGCATGTGACAAAATAGGAGAAGAACACACACACACACACACACACACACACACGCAGGGCACCAACTGTCTATCAGTTTCCTGACTGGGAAACTGTGCTATGATTTTATAGTGTATAACAGAGAAACTTGGTGAAGGGTACACAGGACTTCTCTGAATGAGTTTTGGAATTTGCTGTGACCCTATAATTATCACAAAAATAGAATGGAAAACACAATGTAATAAAAGTATAGGAAATATATAATAAAATGAAATATGATAGTTTATTTTTGGAGCAAGGAAGAATTCTTCTCTGAATGTTCTGAATGGACACATTTCTGAATGCCTAAAACCAAAAAACTAAAAACCAAGATATCAGCATTTTCATCACGTCTGACAAATGAGGCCTGGAGGTTTGAATATAATACCACTTACATTGCAGCTGAATATGTGTACTCAGAGATGTAGGCTGAGATGTAATGTGATATCCTATGTTGAATGGGGCTGCCCATGTCCCTGGACAGCTGACGGTCCATGCCTATCTATGTTTATGTCTATGGTCACCTGTTAGCAGGAACTCCTTATTCTCTTCCTTCTGCCACATCCCTCTACTCCTGTGTGTCCCTCGCACCATGATCAGACAGTGGGACATTCACAGGATCCTCTTGTCCTGTCATGTGGTTATTCTATACATGGCCCACACTAACCTTTACAACCTCCTACTGCAGTAGAATTTACTTAGATTAACTTAGAGATATAGAGACAGGGACTCAGAGAAGTTGGTGACTTGCCCAAGATCACACAGCCAGCAAATGTAGCATCCAATTATCAAATTATTTTTGATCTCTTGAATTAAAAGCCTGGACTTGAAGTTTCCTGAATGATGGAAAAAAATCAAAGCCACATTATGAGCATTCTGTCTAAATGAAGATTCCCAATAAAGATATGTAGGGCTTCACTTTTAGTGCAAGCATCACGTTTGTAGATTATATTTGTTGAAGTTCTTTTTTTCTTTTTTTGTCCCGATTCTCATTATGGCCCAAGAATGGAACAGTTGTATAGAAGTTTACTCTGGGTCATTCTGACTGCATGAACACAGACTGCTTCGTGTTATGGATGTAGTAGCCCTGTCCTCAGAAAGACTAGTCTCGTTCTATAAAAGAGCACACATTTCTGTGGTCTGATATCCACTCACAAAAATCAGGACAGCAATCACTAACTTCTGTCCTTGGTCCCCACATTTGGAGCAATGAATGTATATGATAAAAATGTTGGGGTTTGTTTGAGAAACTTTAGCTATATGACCATCTTTAGCCATCTTGGATTGTAAGTGTGAGCACAGATACAGAGTATAAATACCAGGTACAGAGGTCTAAGAATGCTGAAGTGTTATTGCTATTCTTGCTATTCCTAGAAACAAGAATATAATTCTTTAACATTACTATTAAGTGTGGCCTTGGATGAATGACTGAAGTTTGCTAAATCTTCTCTTCGACATTATGAAGGAATCCAGCAATGTTTGGAAAGTCTGCTTCACAACACAGTACCTTCAATATTCCTACTCTTCAAAGAACTTGGAGCACATGTATAAAGGAGAAGGTAACTGGAGAAGAGAACTCACAAAACACGACTGAGAAATGTTAATGGGTCAGTTCAGAGCTGAATCTGTGCTGAGTTCTCCAGAGAAATGTGTTCAAAGAGTCATGGTCACCTGGGCTCTGACAATGAACACTCTTCAACTAATATGCATATATGCATACATAGCCACAATATTTGTGTGTCTCTTTTTCTCTGTCTCTCTCTGTTTCTCCCTCTAACATGGGATGCAGATTCTCCTATGATATATTCTACATGGCTATCACTATATTCCTTTCTATAACAAAGATGGGACAGCGGGATACAAAGCCTCTATTAAATGTTAGCATAGGATACAGGCTAGTTTGAGTGTAACATAGTCTTTGACTGGGAAAGAGTGTCAAATTCAGCTTTGGTCTATAAGTGAGGGCCCCATGGAATAAGAATCTAGTCCAGGAAATACATTCCAATGACCTGCTTTTGAACTGGAAGTCCCTTACTGGTGCTTGTATGGTGTTAACAAGGAGCTTTTGTTATACAGCTCCCTTAGTCCTGCAAACATGGATGAGAACTATGGTGTTGGATCACTATGAAACTGAAAGTAGTTTTACTGTAAGTTGACCCCTAAGCAGAGAGATTTAAAGTGATGTGGATTCAGTGTCTTTACAATACACATAAATCTAGCATATCGACACCATATGCTCAAGACGGTGCTGCCAAATGTAGGGAAGAGGAAGAAGCAGACGACTCATAGTCTAAGAAGCTAAGAAGGGGACTTCTGGCTGGCAAAGTCAATGGTTAATAATTTTAATAGATTTTCTTGACTTTGATGTTTTTACTAAAACGTCACATGAAAATGTACATTTTTCACTCTATTATTTTCTTCATTGATACCGTGCCAAGATTCTTACACATGAGGAGAAATATCTCAGCACAGCACAGTATCTCTAACCTCAGAATGGTAAGAATATAGACTTCACATTTCTCGGTAGGCTTGCTTTGGCAGTCAGCCTGCTCTTCCAGTCCAAACACAAAGATTCAGAAGATATCTGATCACTGAGAACCATATCCCCAGCCAGATAATCTGCTATGTGCCAGGCCCTGCGCAGAACCCTTTAGTTTTTGTGTCTTTTAAGGATAATTTTTGTAAACTAGTCTTAGGCTGAGTTTAGAGAAAGAGCCTGTAACAAAGTGATAGATACATGTTTAGTCATTTAACCCCGGTAGGTTACATTACACTAACCTGCCAGTTTCTTAGGCATTGCTTCAGTTTCTCCTTACCTTGCACAAATGCTTGAGCCAAGACTCACATTCATGTTCCAGTAGGATGCCAGGGCTTGTACCCTAAAGCTAAATATTTACAACATATATCTCTTTTGCTCACTATGTGCAAATTCCAGGATGTACACTATCTTTCACATCACAGAGTCCTCAGCTGAAAGAAATGAGAAAGCCCCACATATATACCTTACAGATTTTTAATGAAATTTCAAACATATTATAAGAGCAGAAGATGCTATCATTTTAGAAATGTCTTTTTGTTTGTTTGTTTGTTTGTTTTTTGTTTTTTGATTTTTTGAGACAGGGTTTCTCTGTTTAGCCCTGGCTGTCCTGGAACTCACATTGTAGACCAGGCTGGCATCGAACTCAGAAATCTGCCTGCCTCTGCCTCCCAAGTGCTGGGATTAAAGGCGTGTGCCACCACTGAGCCACCCCATCCAAACTCTTTTTGTTAATAAGAAAAACTTTGGTAGCATAAAGATGGGATTTACCTCCTGTCCATACCCAGATGGGTGAAAAAACAAACAAACAAAAAAACAAAAAAACAAAACAAAACAAACAAACAAAAAAACCAAACAGACTTTGAACAACCCCTTTCATCATAATATATTTTTCTTTTGTAAAAATATTTTATCACTTCCCAGATGAACATCTGGAGGATATTGTGCATATTTTTAACATATAATCAGTTTGTTAGAATACCTGCAATTCAAATGGCAGGTAACAGATAAAAAAGCAACTTGGTTGGTCTTCAGAATTAATTACTACTGTTGTGCCCCCAGGCCCTAGGGTACTGGGAAGAGAAGTCTGTCATCTGTGGCTTGTGAAAACTGGTGTTACATTGTAGATGAGTTTACCCCTCTGAAGTGGCCACAGTGTTTCTTGATATAGAGGTGAGCTGCTACATTCACTTCTTGGAACAAATTTAGCCAAAACAACATTAAAATACATTTGCATAATCATGGCAGAGCTCTTTGGGAGGCAGCAAACATGGGTGCCCAGGAGAAGTGGGTGCCAGTGTCATGAGATGACAGAGCTGGGCAAGTATTTCCTGTCCTAAAAGTCATAACTGGGATGGAGGAGGGAATGACCTTAGAGGCCTGAGGGTCTCCTGGAGAAGCTATAAAAGGGAGGGATGATAAAATTAGCCAGTTTCAAATGGAATTCTAACTAAAATAAAGAAGGAGGCAAGGCATGCGTTCCACTCAATCACAATCCTTGCTTGCAGTTTACAAACTGGATTTCTACAGGAAGACACTTAGAAGACATGTGGACTATAATTTGGTGTCTTTTTGTCCTCAGTAAGCCACTGAGGATTATAGCTGGTCTTCTCGAGTTCTCATAATTGATACATTTAAGCAGCCAAGCAAGAAGCAGTTGCTTCTTTTAGCACACACACCTCCTAGTGGCTCAGAGAGAATGTGCTACCTGCTCAAAAAGAGTTCTTGCTCTCCGTGTCTGAAATGAGTATTTTCACAGTGTCCAGTACCTGTAGATACAAGTATCCACATGGCCTCTAATACATTTTCCTTTGGTTTTAGGACAAAGGAAAGTCATAGAGCATTTCCTCAGATGTTTATCACGTTTCAGTCATGACAAAATATTAGTAGTTACTTTGAAGGCAGGCCAAAATGGAAACATTCAAAATCCTCAGCATTTTTTGGCTTATTCCACTTAGTGTTCCAAGTTACCAAAACAGTAGGACAAGCAGGTTGCTTCCATCATGATTTCCTGAATGCACACAATACTTAGGTCTCTTGTTTCATGATCATTCACTTCCTACAATGTGTAATTTGATCTATGAAAAGCCTGACTAGAAGGGTGAGGAGTTTTCAGCACTGTGTGGGACTGTAGGTTTGAGGCCAGACCACTGTAGCAGAAATGCAGGATGTACAGTTTCCCAGAGGCCCCAGGCTCTGCCAGGTCCTTAGGAATTGTATTTGACTCATGAAATTTAGAATTCTCTCACCCACACAAATCAATGTCATCTTCTTTTTCCTTATCCTTGTTCCACCCGCTTCTATAAATCAAGAGATACATGGAGCTGCCTACAGCAGTCACAGAAATGTCTCCAGTGAAACATGCTCTAGGGCAGAGAATGAAAATTTTCAGAAAAGCTCTGAGTTTAGTTCAGACAGTAAATCAAATGACTACATCTCTGATTTGAGTTCTGGCGATAATTAACAGCATTTCAATGCCTTTTACAATTTCTAATATCTTTGTATTAAGTAAATCATTTGTCTGGTTTATAGATGAACAAGTCAACTTCATGGTCTGTATTATTCGGCAAAGGCCACATCTTGACATCTGCGAGTGGTAGTCACTTTCAGCCTTCTACGCAGCCTGGATCCCCTTGGCAAACACGTCCCTGCACACCCTCTGCCATTAGCAGTTCCTTGTATCACTTTTAAGTTGTGTAATTATCTCAGTGCTCGTAAGGAACAAAACTGTGAGGAGAACAAGAGTTGGGAAATCCCATCTCCAGAGTCGAAGACATTTTGCACATGGTATATGCTCTGTGCATGTGTAGCAAATTAAACCAAACACAATAAGATATTGCCAACTGAGCAAATTATGTGCCTCACCCACCTGAAAACCTCTTGTTCTCAACCCAACTCCCACCAGTCAAAATCATTTAAACACAGAAAAAGCTCCATGATTGATAGAACCTTAAATGTTACTCATCACTGTGGGTAGGTAATAACCTTGAATCTAAATGAATGTGGCTCTAATTTCAGGCATAGCATGAACATCTGGAATGACTTGGGAGGGGCAGGTTTATTTTTTCCTCCAGAAGGCCAGAGAACACATTTGAAACTTGGTGGCACCTAAGTTTGTACTAACATCACAGGCACTCACTCATCTGCCTTGCCACTCTAATCTACAAGTCGAAATTAGGACTCATCAATTGTTTGGAGTATTTTAACTTATTAATTATTTGGGTAACAAAATATAAACCTCTGACCCCAACCAATTAGCCAAAGATGACTTTAAAATCAAGAAAAAATGAGAGCTGTCAAAAAGTGTTCCTATTCTCACTGGTGCAACATAAAGCACCTATGAACTTTGCAAATAAAATGATGGCACAGTAGATTCTAACTCTTGGATACTGAATACACTGGATTCTTAGCCCTGAAGGAGCAGTATCCTGAATGTTCTCTCAGCCAGATCTGGCACTGGCTTTACAGACATATCCAAGGGCATCTTCTCTTGAAGATTTCTGCAACTTAGGTTTAAGATTGCTTCCTTACATGCCTCCTTTTTCTTCTTCCTAGGGGTCTAGGTTTTCGAATACCTAGACCTGAGCTATTCGTTAACTTGTATGTTGAAGATTACACGGATCCCATCTTCATTTGCCAAGTTGCCATTAAACTAATGCCATCCTTACCCCAGGAATATCAGACAGTCACTGGCTTCTAGTTCACAAATTCCTTTAAATTGTTTCCTTGTCTACAATGCTTGCATTGCATAACTTTCACTCATTATTCAGGACTCAACTGATATAACCTGGGACAACCTCACTGCCTGTCATAGGCAGGGTCAGGATCTCTTTACCTTTGTTCTACAAAACTTTTGGCTCTATACACCAAGTACAGCATGCATAGCATAAAATAGTAAACCTACTTAGCATCTTTGCTTTGGTACCAGAGGTCCGCCAAAGTGAGAGGCACACTGTGATTACTGAGGCACATGAACATTAGCTGTAGTGGAGTGAATGGGCATTGGGGACAGTGACGGCTATTACCTCAGAGTATTCAGAAGAGAAGCTCAAGGCCTTTGAGATGTGTTTATTACCCACGCCAAAAAAAAAAAAAAAAAAAAAGAAAAAAGAAAAGAAAAAGAAAAAGAAAAAAGAAGCTGCTTTGTCAAATGAAGCTGAAGAGGATGATTTCTATCCTGAGGTCAAGAGAATGACAACTGTCTTCACTCATTCAGTCCTCATCAACTGACTATCTACTAATATGTGCCATTTACTAGACACTGTGGAAGTACAACCAGATAGGCCAGAGTCTAGAGAGGCCAAGATCCTGAAGGGTCAACGACTTTATAGTTACACAAGTCTCAGATAAAGCACAATCATTCTTTGTTGGGCTGGGAAGATGGCAAAGTAGATAAAGTGCTTGTTGTACAACCATGAAATCTTGAGTTCGGATTACACATTAACCTGAATCCTCACACCCACATTAAAGAAAAAATAAAGCAAGTCACAGCAGCATGCATCTGTAGTCCTGATTCTGGGTATGGGATGTACAGATAAACTTGCTCTTCTGCCAATCTAATCAAAAGGGTTAGTTCCAAGAGGAACTAGAAAGCAACTCCTCAAAGTCAAGAAGGCAGTTCAATTCAATACAAATAAATGACCAGTATTGAGTCAAACTTCAGTAGTCTGAACATGAGTAGCTTATTTTAGGCTTATTTAAGGATAGCACAAGTTGGAGAAAACTTTCCTGGTGATAATTAACTCAATTCCTTGTGCACAATCAACCATACATAAATCTCCTTGAGGAACAATCTAAGCTAAATAAAGATCAGACATGACTATATTGAAACTATATTATTCAATACCTTCCATAAAATTGGGCTGTAAAAATTGACTATATGTGATGTTTTCCATAATGATAGGTTCTATAGATTGACTGACAATAAAAAGCCCTCAACAAGGCTCTGGGGGATGATTGAATGTGGCCTTGACCACAGAGCACAAAGGTCACCAGGGCTATTAACCACATCTACTCTCAGCCTTCGTTGTAGATAACAGATTATGCATCCCTTCCTTTGAAGGAACAACTTGGGGTATTTAACATTCTAGGTTGCCGTAGTGATTATCTGTGAGCACAAAAACCTCCATGCTTCCTACATATCCACCTTTTTGACCTTTTAATTGTATTTGTGAATGTGTGTGTGTGTGTGTGTGTGCGCGCGCGTGTGTATGTGTGTGTTTGAATGCTTGATATCCGTGGCTACTCTATCCCAAATATTCTGGTATGACTATGTATCCAAATGTTAATTACACAGTAATTACACACAATATTCTAAAACTCCCCTTGGCTATTTTATACCAGCTAACATCCTCTTGTATGTATGAAGCACTCTCACTCCTCTTTGGATGACAGCTTTAACATTCCACAGGCCTGAGTTTGCTGTCCCTAAACTGCTTATTCTCTTGAGTCCTGTTAATCTCTCATGTTTATTATCATTTTTTCAGCTGCAGTCACTGTGAACAGTAGTATGTTTTCCTTCATGGTAATAAATATTCATGTATTTATGAAGTAATGAAGAAAGTGTTGCTTAGCATGAAAAAGTAGATGTCAACAGTCAGGAGAATGAAACAGCATTAAAATCTATTAACATTCTCACACCTTCCTAGCAGTTCAGTTGCTCCACATGGAAAAGGCTGAGACTTGGAGTTTGGGAGTTTGATAATGACTACAGGATGGGCAAGAAAACAAAGAAACATCTGGCTCACCATGGCTCTGAATGTTATTCCTATTTCACAATAGCACATGGGTGAGAAGCACCCGGGGCCTTTTTTACATTGTTTATTTATTCCTTGGAGACAGGGATGGTCTTCACAGTCCAAACACAAGACACAGCCTGGGCAGTGATGACTTGTAATGCAGACTGCCAAGCCTTGTCAGGAAACAGAGGCTGGCTTAGCATGGAGCTCATTAGACTGAACTCTTATCTGTATTCTGAACTCAGATCTCCTCTCAAATACACCTGCTGGCTCAGAGTGGAGCTACTGTGAAGACACAGCTGTTGATTTCTTCCCAAGAATCCTGTCTGGTGAGTTTATGAACAATAATGCAAAGTTAGTTCTAGATGTTTTCAAATATGAACAGAGGACTTGCTAGTCACTAATGCTGTGCCAGCATACACACACCGTGTATACAGAAAACACTTGAAATAACACTAGCAGAAGTGCACTGTAGTCAGAAACCAGTTTGTAGTTCTCACCATGCCAATAGAACCTTAGAAAAATGATTTAATCATTCTGGCTATATAAATTTCAGCATCACCTTAGTATGTCCAGCTTTTACTAGAGTTAAGCTCCACCCACAATCCCAGAGGGTCATTTGACAACTTTGATTTTCCTCGATGGTGTAGGCATCCCTTATGTCCTGTGGTGAGTAGATGATGGAGAGTGAAAGCAAATGGATGAGGAAACTGAACCCCCACTTAGTGCCTAAGACAGCCCCGAAACAAAGGACCATCCCTAATCCTAAATTTCATAAGATCAAAGTTAAAAATCTGCCTTGATGGATTAGTGACAATTGTTGCTTAGAGGAAAAGTTTTTTAGGAGTTTCGGAGGAGTTAACGTTTTGAATGTAACTATTGTTGCTTTAATAGTACAAATCCAGTATTATTTCCTGAAAAGCATTTGAAACTGCTTTGCCTAATTAACAAGAGAAAGGAAATTAACACAGTTAAGAGCCTATAATATGCCAGGGATTGTATGCTAAGAGCCTTATGTAATTTTCTACAGATAACAACACAATAATCTCACTAAATAATGATTATCTCAAGTCATGAGGTTAATCCCAATTTCTTGTATAACAAAGTAAGTCAGTTCTATCATCACTGTATGAAGAGAAAAAAAAAAAAAAAACTTTGGGTGAAAATTACTATCAGGTATGTTCAACTCTCTGCCCTTCTGTGAAGTCAGCTATCAATGCTGCCCAACACAAAATCATAAACATCCTTAAAGTGGTAGAAGAATTGTTGTGATGTTCTTCTTGGAAGTAGATTGTGCATTTCTCAAGCATAAGCTCTGTAGATGAACAGATGATACCATACTGGCTACTCCTACAGGTCTGTGGGGAAGCTGAAGGTTGTTTTCAGTTTCATTATTTTCCTCCTTTCTTCTCACTTAAGAAGTCCTCCTCTTCATCAAGTTGGCCCCACTGCTCCTCAAACTCAACCCCTCTTTCAGCTACTTCCCTCTGATCTCTTCTTTAGTATTGACACCAAAATCCTAACACATCCCTCACAATAAAATGCTAAACTTCCCAAGAAGCATATGAAAATATTTAGGACAACACACACACACACACACACACACACACACATCCACAAGGGATAGAAATCTAAAATTCTTAAGGACTTGGAATGCAGATGGAAATTTCACTCCCATAGCAATATCAGGTAAGTATTCCTCTTGCAACCAAGAATTACATAATATAATGAAAGCACACTCAGCAAAACTGTTTTGTCTTTTAAGCCAAAGCCACTAGAATTTACTTGAGACCATGTGGTATTGCTATATAATCTTCCAAAATATCTTTAGGTATTTGGTTCACATTCATCCTACTAATTTCTTGGGGCAAAGTGGCAATTTGATGTCAGAAAATGCAGAGCCACTTCCTAGATGAAGATATCTTTTCAAAGGACTTATCTAGCCACTGATGCTGAAAGATGCTTTCTATTTTCTTCTTTGACTTATTTAAATCAGAGGATTGGAAATGCACAAATTCAGACCATTCTCGTTGACTTAACCAAAGGCAAGAACAATGTAGAAATTGTCCATTAACAATGTGGATCACTTTCAGATAAGCCCCAGAAAATCTGGGATCAGTTAGGTGAAAGAGAGATAGATGACAGTATGTGGAAAACATTATTTATGAATGTTAATAAAAGTTTCTATTGCAAAGGAAATACTAGAGACAAAACTGAAAAACCCTCCAACAAGAATAAAGATTATTTCAGGCTGTCACTGAGATGAAAAGGGACTCGAGACTAACTCATTAAATGCCAAGTCCATGAGATGGATGGCAGGCTGGGGCTCAGCTGGAGAAGTTCCCTTCTTAGGGCTTGGCCAAGAGCCTGATTACACAGTTGAAGACCAGGGTGGATATATCAGGGTAGACCTGACACCCTGGCCAGGTTGGCTCCTTCAGCTTTCTTCCAGGATGGAAAAAAGTCAGTAGGTTCTGGACTAAAAACAATAGTCTTCACTCACACTTTGGGCCTTTGACAGAAACTTTTAAATTGAAAAGGAAAAATGGAAGCCAGTCAAACATCAAAAATTTAAGTTTTATAACACCTGGAGGTCTCCTTGAGTGACAGTAGTTGATAAAGCAGAATGGAGTTGAACTTGTGTGCAAATTCACTCCAGCAAAACCCACATCCATGCTAGTTTTTATGGTGGATACTTGCATATTTAATTTGTTTAAGTGGCAGAAACTCTCTCATAAGAACAGTGAGAGCACTGCAGGACACTGTTTGGGAGATAGGGAAGTGTTTGCAAGGTTGGAATGAAACTATTTGGAAGCAGTGGTCTAAAGGAGTAACCTTCCTTAGAACTCATGCAGGACATGAAAACAGTAATTATTTCAACTGAATTCATGTAAGGAGAGGAGAAGGGAACACCAATTAGCATGTCATTGATATTAGATTGGGTATGAAACTCTAACATGGAATAGTGTGCTATCAATTTCAAATAAATGCTCAGATTTCTTCCCTGCTCAGGTGTTTTCCATGGTCCCATCTGCCAGCTAGGATGTCTAAGTACATCAGACTCATTGCAGAGGAAGTACAGGAGAGAAGCTAAACAGTGAAAACCAAAGATCTGGTTCCAAATACCAGCTCTGATACTACATACATGACTTTAGCAAACATGTTTATCCTCTCTGGCCATCTGCTTCCTCATCTAGTAGATAGAAATAATAGTATCGCCAAAATACTGTTTTAGAATTCAGTACTTATATATGTATAAGTGCTCTGTCAATCATCAGTTTCATTTTACAAATGAAGGGAGTTGGCTCTGCCAGGAAAACTACTTTGTCTGAATTAACATAGGCCAAAGCCCAAGATGGTACATTCCATAGGTTGTGTCTGGCAAATGGCTGTGAAGGCTCAGTCTGCCCCACTAGTGGGGCCTCTCTTAGTCTAATACATAAATCTGAATGACCCTCCAGGCATATATACAATATTTCCTCTCTCTGCATCCCTTATGGGGGCAGGGAGTAAAGACATAGGATTTTGAGAATCACACAAATGCACATGCACCAACACACATACACACACACACACACACACACACACACACACACACACACACTGTCCCAATGGAAAATGTCTTGCTTCTTTATTTGGATTGGTTTCCTGATACTTAGCACAATGTGTGAATATCTGAAAGCCATCCTCTTTGCCTGTACCCAAAAACAACTCTCAGGATCATGCTGCTCTTGTTACAGTTGTTTCATTGTTAGACTATTGAGTTCATTCCAGCTCACATCTGTGTGAGAGGAGAGTGGCAGCAGGTTCTTGCAGGGGTTAGAAGAAAGCTGGGGTTAGTGCCTGAGGCTTTCTGTTCTTAGTTTTGTTCTAGAACTTTATCTTCTCTACCGTTATCCCCAACTTCAGTAAATCATATTTTGAGTTGTTCTCATAGCTAGCAAAGCCATTGACATCATAGAGCAGATGAGTGGACACTGTAGGCTTTCATACTTTGGCTCCATTAAGTTTGGATAAAATTGACACAATGATTCTGATTCCATGCTCATGGGGGAAAAAGTGAGGCTGCCTTCTGGGGAGAATTACAGACTCTGTGGGTTTTGATTCTTTGCAGATACCAGTGGCTATGATATCTGAGGATCAGCAGACAGCATGCCATGAGCATGATCTGGCTCCAAGTAAGAAAACCTCTGCTCTCCTCCTAATCCTAGACTCAAACCCAACAACAACAACTGATCTCCGTGTGAATTAACCATTAGGTGTCAGGTACTTGGCACAGTCAAATAAATTTTAGCTTAGAGGGTGTCAATTGTGATTGTCCTTGAATATAAAAACCATTTCTTTCAAACAGACATAGAGGCCTAAGCATGTTAGAGTTCATCTGGGCAAGTTTTGTTCCACAGAGTCCAGCTTTATTTTTGAGATTCTCAGTTGTCAAAATCATTTTCCCTAAGTCCTTATTTTTATTTATCAGAGGGAATAATCAGTGATCAGAATGTAAAGCCCATGTGTATTTGGTTCCTGCGGTCGTTCACCAGTGACCAAACAGTAAATGAATTGGGCCTGTTCAAAAACTTTCTATCACGTTTAAAGTAGTTAGAAGATTCAGTTAGTATATTCATACCAGGGAATAATAATAATAATAAAGCTTGCTCTCTCTTTCCTTCTCTCTTTTCCTCTCTCTTACACTCTCTCTCACTTTCTCTCTCACCCACCCTCCCTCCCCTCTCTCTCGCCATGATTTATAACAAGCCTTATAAGATTATTTTTCAAATAATTAAACATTAGGTATAATACTTATATATTAATCTAAATGACCTCTTTAGATTTAGGGAAATAATACCAAATAATGATGACTATATGAAAAATCAACTAAAGGTTCTAAAATATTTTCTGGTTCTAAAATGCCTTTTAAGCATCAATCAGCTTTAATCATACACACAGAGAGGGGGGTAGAGAGAGTTCTTATTCATATGCATAAAGACACTGCAAAGGGAAGTTGGTAAAGAGCCTTAAATCCACAGTCTGAGCACCAAATCAGAACCATCATGCTCGCCATCTTAGCTCCTGACCCAAGTACCATATGTGTTTAGCCTCCTCCTGACTCAACAATGAGGCTCAAATGCAGAATCCTTTTGTTGCTACTCCAAAAACATAAGAGAACAAACCCATTTATCTGAACATGAATTTGAAATTAATTCTAGTATGGTGACCATATGCACTCATCCTTAAAAAGTAAAAGCAAAATATTAATTTTTCTTTCTGCTAGAGCACTGTGTGTTTCTGACACAAGGAACTGATCCTATTAAGTGGTAATTTACAGTGTGACTCCTTATTACTTAAATATGGAAGTCTAAATAGTAAGTCATGAGGATAAGGAATAGTGCGCACTGGATAAAATACTACACACAACTCATACAAAACTACTCAGGACACATAGCATAGCCTGCCTCACCTGACTCATATCCTGCAAACTCATCTACCCCATCCTCTGCCACCCAATGAAATGAAAAAATGCCCAGAAACTTTGTCACAAGAATGAGAGCTATATTTGGGTCCTTTCAGCAAATATAGCTGTCTCTTGTGAGACGATGCCGGGGCCTAGCAAACACAGGAGTGGATGTTCACAGTCAGCTATTGGATGTATCACAGGGCTCCCAATGGAGAAGCTAGAGAAAGTACCCAAGGAGCTAAAGGGATCTGCAACCCTATTGTTGGAACAACATGATGTACTAACCAGAACCCCGGAGCTCTTGTCTCTAGCTGCATATGTATCGAAAGATGGCCTAGTCGGCCATCAATGGAAAGAGAGGCCCATTGGACTTGCAAACTTTATATGCCCCAATATAGGGGAATGCCAGGGCCAAAAGAATGGGAATGGGTGGGTAGGGAAGTGGGGGGCGCTATGGGGGACTTTTGGGATAGCATTGGAAATGTAATTGAGGAAAATATGTAATAAAAATATTAAAAATCAAAAAAAAAAAAAAAGAATGAGAGCTATAGTAAAATGAGTTTCTGTTTGTGAGAAATGAGCCACTGCTATGGTTATCCACCTTTTGAAGCACAATGCCTTCTGAAGGTTTCCCAATTCTGCTATGGGAGCTATCATTTGGTATGAAGAAAAAAAACTGTAATTCAAGGGAGGACTTGTTGTCCTAGTCGGTCAGTGGGGACACAGAAGCTCTGTCTAGTATCTCAGAACTGTTCTTCCATTAAACATGTGTGTGTGTGTGTGTGTGTGTGTGTGTGTATATACAAATGTATGCCAAATGTGTGCATGGGGGTCACATAAGATGGTTGGATACCTGGAACTGAAGTTATAGGTGGTTGTGAGTTGCTTCATTTGGTTGTTAGGAACCAAACAGTTTCTCCACAATGATAGTGAGACGTCTTAACCACTCCCCAGCCACATTAATCTGTCAATGGAAAATTATTCACAATAATCTAGTATTCTTTGCCTTTGAGGGTGACATTCTAAATAAACTGTACTCTTTTTACTTGTAGATGAAAGAAATGTTTTAATTTAGACATAAAAATAATAAAAAAAAATCTTCTTTAAAAACTATGGACTCATCCTTTATCATCAACTGAATACCTAAGCTTTCACTAGAACAATGAAAATTTGTTCCAGATAAGTCTGTTTTTTTTTTCAATTACTTGACAAGCTATAGTTAAAAAACAAACAAACAAACAAACAAGTCCCTGCAGAGCATGTATCTTAGGGCTTCCATTGTGACAAAAAAATTACTAGAAACTGATCATGCACTCACAGGCATGTAACGTCCTACTCATGTTCTACGGTAAGTAACCTCTCAAGGAAAGTTCCAGTTGAGTCTTGTCTGGAAGAGTTGATTAATGTTCTTCTTTTCTTTGTCATATTGATAAACTATAGGAAGAAGAGTTCATGAGTCAAACTCTATTCTGACATTTGAGAATGTTGGTTCCTCTGAATTATCTTCTAATATATCAATCAAGAATGTTATTTTATTTCCATATATAAACATAATGATGTGACTTTAATTTAGTAATTTTTTTAAACAGTGTATCTCCCCATAGTTCAGTCTGGTCACAAACTGATTATCTTCCTGACTCCAAAACTCTGGTGATCAAGAGACTTTCTTTTGAGACTTCAGGTCCAAGAACCTCAGGAAGAGAACTGGCTCAAGCAGGAGGTGCTGGGGCTTAGAAGAGGGATCAAGGTATAAACTTGATGGGAAATTAATCAACTGATCTCTGAGAGGGGCTTAAGGTGAAGCTTGAGTCTTTCCATCAAATCAGAACACAAGTCAGCAGAATCAATCTATGTCAAAGAGAATTAGATAAAACCAGAAGCAAGAATATCTATTGCTGGCTCTCTGCTTCTCCCTATTTCAGAGACAATCACAACTTCTCATGCAGTGCCAGCCTAATCCCATAGACAAGGTGGTAAAGTTCAGTGTTAATGGGTTTGGCCATATTGGGCACCTGGTTACCAGAGCTGCCTTCTCATCTGCATCTGAAAGATGGAGATTATTGCCATCAATGACCACATCACCAACCTCAACTACATGGTCTACATGTTCCAGTATGACTCTATCCATGGCAAATTCAACAATACAGTCAAGACTTGAGATTGGAGAGCTTGTCATCCATGGGAAGCCCATTACCATCTTCCATGAATGAGATCTACTAAAATCAAATGGGGGGGATGCTGATGCTGAGCATATTGTGGAGTCTATTGGGATCTTCCCCACCATGGAGAAGGCAAGAGCCCACTAATATGGTGGGGCCAAAAGGGTCATCATAGCTGTCCTTAATTCAAGGACAGAAGTTCTTTCAAGATTGTCAGAAAAACTTCCTAAACCACCACCTGCTTAGCACCCCTGGCCAAGGTCATCCATGACAACTTTGGCATCCTTGAAGCACTCATAGCCACAGTCCATGCCATCACTGTCACTCAGAAGACTGTGGATGGCCCCTCTGGAAAAGTATGGAGCAGTGGCCGTGGGGCTGCCTAGAACATTAAGCCTGCATCCACTAGTGTTGCCAATGCTGGGAGCAAGGTCATGCCAGAACTGAACATGAAGTTCACTGGCATGGCCTTCCATGTTCCTACCCCTAATCATGGATCTGATATGCCACCTAGAGAAACCTGCTAAATATGATGACATCAAGAAGGTGGTGAAATGCATCGAAGGGCCCAATAAGTGACATCCTGGGCTATAATGAGGACCAGGTTGTCTCCTGTGACTTCAACAGTAACTCTCAGTCCTCCACTTTTGATTCTGTGGCTGGCATTGCTCTCAATGACAACTTTGTAAAGCTCATATCCTGGCATGACAATGAATATATTATAGCAACAGAGTAGTGGACCTCATGGCCTACTTGGCCTCCAAGGAGTCAGAGGCCTTAGGACACCCATCCCAGACATCACATGGGAGCAAGAGAGAGGCCCCCAGCTACTGAGCAGTCCCTGTCCCAACTCCACACCTACCTCAGAGTTTCTATCCCAGAGCCCCATAATAATGGGAGGTGTCTAAGGAAGCCTACTTTTTTGAATACCATCAATAAAGTTTGCTGTACACACACACACATACACACACACACACACACACACACACACACACACACACACACAAGAATATGTTGCCAGTGGACAAGGTGGCTCTCTAAGGAAAGAGGGATGGGTTTTGAACTGAAAAAAAAATCAAGAGAATAAGAATAAAGAAAAATAAAATAAGAAAGAAAACCTTACAACCAACACAAAGAGTTTATTTGGGCTATGGCTTCAAAGTTCATCACATTGGATAAGCATAGTTTCAAGTAAAAGGCATGGAGGCAGGAACAGGAAGCTGATAGCTCACATCTTGAAAAGTAGGCAGGAAGATTGGGGACCAAATAGCAAGTTTCCAAAATCATCGAATCTTCTCAAACAGCACCACAGAGAACTTAAATGCTGGAGATAGTGGGAATATTTCCTACTCAAACTACAGAAACATTTCCCCTTCTGTCTTTATCTCTGTCCTCCTCTCCATGTCTGTATCTATTTGTATGTTTCTCTCCTTTTGATTTATTTATTTCACATGAACATGTGTTTACCTGGATGCATGCATGTGTACTATGTGCTTGCCTGGTGCCCATAAATGTCAGAAGATGGCATCAGTCTCCCAGAATTGGAGGTGCAGCTGGCTTACATGTGTTGGGAATCTAACCCAGGTCCTCATCAAGAACAGGTACAGCTCTACAGAACCCACATCATCTCACAAATCAAACATTGTGAAGTAATTAGACAATAATAAAAAGAAGAAGTGGTGGGTTGGAAGGTTCAGTGATTAGGAACTAGTTAAAACTTAGACAAGAGAAATCTGAGGATATAGGGCAAGGCCTAATGAAAATATGAGCATTGGCTCAATGTATAGGGCATGCTAGATGTTTTTCGTGTAGCTTTCAGGAAATGTTGAAATCAAACCTATGGATTTTATAACAACACTCATAGCTGAGGGTAAAAGTGATATTTAATTCAGAAAAAAAATACATATTAATACTCACAGGTCCATAGCAGAAGGCAAAGTTATATATTTTATGGAGAAAAGAAGAAAATTAAATGAAAATCTGCATGTCAAACATGAGATCTCACAGCCCCACTTTCTCATGTGGCTCACAGAACCCAGGCAAACAAAGATTTATATAATTTGCCCTCTGTATAACTGAACAGACTAAGAAGAAAGAATTGATAGTTAGAGTCCCCAGTTGCTAGGCTAACCCTTACCAGCCCACTTTTTAAAGGCACTGAGCAACAGCTGCTGCTCATACAATGGTTTCAGCCAGCTCTTAATTTCTGAGGACCATATTTTAAAATATCAATAACGCTGTGGTCTTTCTACATGCAAATAACAATGCCAAGCACATTTTTCATTTTTATACAAATTATAATACTTATTTATTTGATATACACAACTATATTTTATGTTAAGTATTATTACCATTCTCATTTTTTTTTCTATAAGGAAAATAAAATAACGAAGTTACTAAGTAACTTAAGCCTGGCATGGTAGTACATGCCTTTAATCCAAGCACTAATAGAAAAAGCAACAGAGGCATCAGATCTATGCAAGGTTAAGGCTATCCTAGCCTACATCATGAATTCCAAGACAGCCAAAGCTCCACTGTGAGACCTTATCACAGAAAAAGAAAAGAAAAGAAAAGGAAAGGAGAGAAGAGAAGAGAAGAGAAGAGAAGAGAAGAGAAGAGAAGAGAAGAGAAGAGAAGAGAAGAGAAGAGAAGAGAAGAGAAAAGACTAAACCACTTGCTCAAACTCATAAGCTACCACGTACCATCTCCAGTTTTATATTCATTAAATGGCCAGTTCTTTGATCCCCTACATCACACTATGGGAAATGAGAACAGAGACAGCATTAAACAAGAAAAGCAGGACCAAAACGATATGGTTTAAACCATTCTTGAGACACTTGCTCAATGGTATTAGCTTTGTGTCTCTGTAAAGAAAGAGCAATATATTTATTCTGATTCATTGTTTCATAAGCATCAATCCATTTTTACTTGGTCCTATCACTAGGAGCACATTTAGAAGTAAAACTGTTTGTATCCTAGTAGCTTGGAATTGAAAAAGAGCTGAAACAAGTGGGCCATGGTTTCAGTACCCACATAACATGCAATCATAAATTCCTAACCTCTTCGTACTAATGTTTTCCCCATATGTTAATAGTGCATCCAGCTGGAGTCTAGACTTTCAGTATATGAACCATTGGGAGATCTAGAACCAAGCTGTATCATCATGTATTATCTGTAGCATCATGTATCATAGCGTATCCACATAAAATGCATAAAAAGAGAACGTGTAACAACAGAATATGAGGATATGATATTTTGTAGGTGAATCATAAAATGGGACTGTAGACTAAAATGGAACTGTAGAGGGGGGAGATACACAGACTGGATGGACCCATGAATACTAAAGTAGCATGGGAAAGGAGAAAGATGCCCAGAAAGATACCTCTGGGAAAGACTCAGTCCTCAGACAGTTTCAACAGAGGAAATGATAACAGATGAAGAGTTAGGATGGCAGCACAGCAAGAATTCTAAGGGAAGAGGTCAGATGACATGGGCCACATGACAGTCCAATTGAAAAACAAGCCTGGGCATGATATGTGCACCTATAGTCTCATCTCTCTAGAGACAGACACAGGAAGATGGCCTCAAATTTAGGCCAACCTTGTCTATACAGAAAGGGTAAACTATGAGATCTTACCTCCAGAACATAAAAACAAATATTGGAAAGTTGTGCAGTTTTAAGCCACTATACTCATGGTATTTTGTGTTTCCAAAACAGTAGAAAGCTTTTAATAATACAGACTGCCTTATCCTTAGTCCCCCTATGACGTTTCCTCTTAAGTGGCTAGGTCTGAAAGTGTCAGTTATCAGGCTCAACAAATGAATACAAGATCCTAAATACAACTGAGAACATTTTACAATGGAATGTAAATAATTGTAAAGGCCCAGATCAGAGCACAGACTCAGACTTAACCAATGAGCCTTGGGAAAACAAGGGGCTGTCCTGAGCAGAGCTGTGAGTATCAAACCATCCCCAACTCTAATTGCCAGTTGTACAGCAGCAGGAGGAGATTTCTCAGGGATAAATGTGCTTTCCCAGACTAGGAAAATAACTCCTCACCCATCCTGTCAGGCAACAGATAAGGAGGGTAGGCTTGTTAACTTAAAAAAAAATAACTAGAACATAAACGCTCCTTGGGATCCATTCATATGAATAAAGGCAATTATTATATAAAATATTTGTTTACTGAAGAAACTTTCTCCAGCAGAAAACTCATCTGAAGTAAAATCTAAATTTAAAGCAAAAAGAGTAAAGTGACATATTACAAATTCAAAGATTTTTTTTTTTATTTCAAAGCCTAACATGCTATAGGGTCAACACACTGAAAGACTAGAGATAGAGTTACCTCTTTTCTGTGTCCATATTACACGTTACCTCTCCAAAGTTCACATAAATCCTTCCCTTCTTATGACACCAAAAGACTAAAGTGAAACAAGGCAAATGGAGGTCAGAGCCACATTCATAAAAACTAAGGAGTAAAAACTATTTTCAAGGTAGGGAAAGGCAACCATTAACTTTCATCTGTCCTCCTACAAAGAGTAAAGAATTTGGAGCAATCTGCAAAGATAAGAAATGAAGCATTTCTGTGCTGTCATACACAAATCAAACATTTTTGACACCAAGTGTTTTATAGACTGTGGTTGTTTGAATAGGAATGGCCCCTATTAGCTAATGTGCTTGAATGCTTGGCCCACAGGGAATGTGGCACTACTAGGAGATGTAGCATTGTTTGAGTGGGTGGGGCCATGTTGGAGTAGGTGTGACCTTGTTGGAGGAAGTCTGTCAATGTGGGGCAGGTGTTGAAGTCTCAGATGCTAAGGTAGGCCTAGTGTCACTTTCATTTCTGCTTCCTGTGGATCAAAATGTAAAACTCTCAGCTCCCTCTCGAGCACCATGTCTACCTGCATGCTGCCATGCTTCCCACCATGACAATAACAGACTAAACCCTGAAAACTGTAAGCCAGTCCAAATTAAATATTTTCATTTATAGAGTTTCTGTGATCAAGGTGTCTCTTCACAGCAATAGAAATCCTAACTACGACAGGGACCTTGCTCCACACACTACATACCAATCATCCAAGAAGCATCAAATAGGTGTCTTGCCACACATTTCACTTTAATTTGGTTCTGATACCTGAAAACAGTACCAGATCCCACAGATTAAAGGCCCAGAGTCCCACAAGATGACTCCCTATTTAAATTGCAGTCATTAGCTGCAGTTTGGTACCTGCCCTTTGGCTAACTGGTTATAAATTAGTCGCCTCAGTGAGTTCGATATTCGCTTGGGTGGTTCTGATATTTCGAGTTTACAGTTAAAGGAAAGTACAGCAAATAGAAGTGGAGAGACTTGTGGGAAAGATACAGACAAGGTGTGAAGAAGGAGGCAAAACTTTCCTGTCTCTTTGGCCATATCACGCTCCATGTGCCCTGTATGTTCAGTAAATCAAAAACTCAAAGGAACCAAGCTCCTTCAAGTGACTAGGGAATCTTACTACATAGGTTTTACTGACTAAATTATTGGCCATTGGTGATAAGCTGAATGTTTGGCCTCTCTTCTTTCCTCTATCTGTTCTTTGTACTTTGGTAGTTCTGGTTGCCAGACCATATTCTGAACTTTTCTAGGGGCAACTAGCCACATTAGCACACAAACCACACTCTTTTTACTCCAGCAATTCTAAGAGTTCCAGGAACTGACAATAGATATGGCTACACCCCTAGGTTCTTGATGCCATCATCAGCATCCTGCTCTCTACCAGCCAAAAATCACAAATAAGAAATATTTAGATGAAAAATTACATTGAATCAAGTATACAAATGTTTTTCTTGTTATAATTCTTTTTGTATAATTTGTAACTGATATAATTTTTGTATAATTATGTTTATAGCATTTGCATCACATTATGTATATACGTAATCTGGGAGATTTAAAGTATTGAGAGAACGTGTGTGTTACTTGTAAATACTACTCTGGTTTTATAGAAGAGTTACTGCAATGCTCATGACTGACTGTAGAGCCAGTCTTCCTAGGATAGTGAAGGTCAATTCTTCATTTCACATTACAAACCTCTTCAAGGTTCTTAATATCTAAGGTTCATTTAGAAGAACATATGGATGTTCTGAAGTTAACATACAGTTGTCTTTTGCAGTAGAAATATGTCTGCATCTATTTTTGTTTTGCTCCAATTTAAAGTAAGTGCATGAAATCCTATATGGTAAGCATGGATGATTTCAATGGTAAAGAAGACAAGATAACAAATTTATTATTGTCTCACACACCAAACACTCCAATTGGTCATTAGTGCTGATTATATAGAATGACCATAGCTATACTGGCCATACACGCCAGACTTGGATTTCATAATCATAGTCACATAATCAAAGAAGAAACAGAAAATTTAAAAAGGAAACTATGTGGCTCTCAGTTACAAATTATATTAAAGTTTTCTGAAGATGGGAATTATACCAGCGTATGATATAGAATTTTTTTCTCTATAACTGCTTGAGAGTAGAAGGCAGAGTGTAATTACGTTTTGACAATAGAATGTACCCTGTAGCTTTCAAGGCAAAGCTGTGAGGAATTTTATTTTTCTTGAACTTCTTTTGTGGTCATGCAACCTTTTCTTAAACATTTGGTCTACATATGGATAGACCTGTGATTTTAAATGGCCTAATGAGCCTCAGACAAGACTTTTAAGTAACACTCATGAATATGCCAAAGAGAGATTCTCACATGCTAACATTTACTGTTCTGAATTTTTTTTCTGTTTCTGAATTTTTTTCTTTTAAAAAAGTTAACACTTATTGAACATAATTAATATATACTAAATCTTTTGCAAGTGTTAAACAGTTGACTTTAATTTTTAAAAAAACTAAATCCATTTTCTTACCAAACTTTTTAAGAATTCTTATTTATCTAAGTGATTCTGGCCATAAATCCTTTCTTTCTATTATGCCTTAGTAAAAGGATTGCATTTGTCCATAAAAATATACTTTTGTGAAGATTAATAAGATATGATCTCATATGGACTTATTCCTTAAAAATCTTCAGTCCAAAATGTGACATTATATTTTCTTTATTCTAACCCTTTAATGTAAGATACTGCCTTTAAAAAAAATTAGCTCATCTCTTCAGAATCACAGAAAATGCCATAATAATCAAGTGTTCTTTAGTTAAGTGATTGTCAATATGAAATTCCCATGAATTAACCAAGGGGTTCAAAAACAAGACAGCCAATGAAACTTGAAAGGCTGTAGGAGAATTCTGCAAGGCCAACCTTAATTTCAAGTCTGGCCTTGGACTCAACCCTCTGTCAACATCTGGACTTTTCTGTCAAACATTTCTCAGTAGCAATGGATTAGTAGTACATCACCAGTTATCTTCCATCCCTTATTCCAGTGAAGGAGTGACTTACTTCCAGCAGCCAAATGGGGCCAAGCCATTACATGAGGAACAGAGTGGGCAACCCTCACCAGAATACTACTCATTACTCAGAAGGACTCACTGCATTGAAGAGACACACAAAATGAAGGATACTTTTATATGGTACATTGTAGCCTTGCCCTACTGTCCTTTGAATGGTGGTTCAAAGATTATTGACTTCTTCATAAATTTCATTATGGGAGACATGCAGTCTTAGTTTTAATCCTCAGTTGGGGCGGGTCATCCCTGCAAGTTAGGAATGGAATGATAAACTAGAACACAAAAAATTTTAATCAAAAAACCAATCCTAGGTACAGTTTCTTCAAAAAATACTTCACCTGTCTTTGGATGTGATAAAGAAGACTTTGTTCACAGCAGGGTGGATGCTAGAAATGTTCTTTAATGCAGTGACTGCAGAGACTGCAGAGTCAAGATCTGTGTAGTAGTTATATACATTGTGGAGACATGTCTATGTTCACAAGATGAGGTACAAGAATATGGCAATGCCAAGAGCCTGAGCCCTGCAGAGAAACGTGGGATCACTGAACTCCTCTTTAGTTGCAGACCTTGCCTGGAATACTACAGGGAAACTTTCCTGGTAGATCTTTAGTCTATCACATTTACAAAAGTGGTCAGCATGCTGTCTTAAAGTTCTTGGGAAAGAAAATCAATGTGATTACAACTGAGGTTAACTGAATCAAACTTGTGCTTTCTTCATGTCAGAAGAAAAAGCTAGCTGAAATTACAAAGTATCCATTCTAAAGAGAGGTGTCCCAGGCAAGAAGCCCCGGTCTCAGGTCTCACACAGATACACTATCTGGACAGCTCACTCCTGTAGTGGAATTTTTCTTACAGTTTTATAAAGAAGCACTCAGTGATCTCTGGTTCCTCCTCCTTCCCCCCTCCCCCACTGCCCCCTCTCCCTCTCCCCCTCTCCCCCTCTCTCTTTTGCTCCATCTCTCTCTGTATCTCTGTGTCTGTCTCTATATACATCTCTGTCTCTTTCCTCTCCTCTCTCTCTCTCTCTCTCTCTCTCTCTCTCTATCTCTCTCTCTCTCTCTCTCTCTCTCTCTCTCTCTCTCTCTCACACACACACACACACACACACACACACAGACACACACACACACACAGACACACACACACACACACACACACATATTTAGGAAATGGACGCAGGGATTTCTGTTCATGATGTCCCTGTGGAGCACCTTCTCTTTGGATAAGAGGTAATTCAATGGGTTTCTGGTGATGAGGGGTAGGGTTATTTGGAAGTTAATTGTATCTTTAGATCAAGCCTATTCTTTCCTTCATTACATATTTATTTATCCCTACTCAGAGATATGAAATATAATACATAAAAAGGCATCATTATAATCACCAAAACCCAATGCTGTGTGATGCAGGGATAAAATGAGGGTAGTATTTACGTATATGCTGCTCGGGTGCCAGTCTCTTAAGAGTACAGCCAGGGACACTTGCTACCTACTACTCAGGTTCTTGTGAACTCTTCTGACAATTAATAGGCCTGGCCTGTGTGATCAATGGAGTACAGCAGTAGTCACGGTATAACCCATGAAATCAGATCATTAAAGGTACTAGAGCAAGCTGGGCGTGGTGGCGCACGCCTTTGATCCCAGCACTTGGGAGGCAGAGGCAGGCAGATTTCTAAGTTTGAGACCAGCCTGGTCTACAGAGTGAGTTCCAGGATAGCCAGGGCTGCACAGAAAAACACTGTCTTGAAAACAAAACAAAACAAACAAACAAAAAACAACCCAAAAAAACAAAAACCAAACCAAACCAAACCAAACCAAACCAAACCAAACCAAACCAAACCAAAACAAAACAAAACAAAACAAAACAAAACAAAACAAAACAAAACAAAACAAAACAAGGGTACTACAGGTTCAGCTCTGACAGTTGAGTCATCTGCTCTGGGGGAAGGCAGTCGCCATTCCCTATAGAGAGGGGTATGAGAGAAAACGGAACAGTAACCACAGTGTCAACGACTACTCCAGAAGCAGACCCTAAAGCTCTCATTGAACTTCCAGGCCACTGTAGACCAGGCTCACACCCAACTTCAAACTCACAAGAAATCTCAAGATGAAGTTACCTGGTGAAGTTGATTCTGAATTTGAGGCCCATAGAACTGTGAAAGATAATGGATGTATTTTGTTTTAAGTCACTAAATTGTAGATTACTTAGACAGTATTAATATATTTCATTTTTATATCCCACGTGTTCATTATATATTCAAGTCACTACAAGTGCTTGTATGTGATTTACAGGTAAATCAGCCAAGTCAGTCTTTTAATGAGCAAATTTCTACAGATCATAAAGAAAACTATATCCTATCCACTGGCTATATTACAAGCACCACATTACTATAGCACAGTGGTTCTTAACCTTCCTAATTCTGTGATCCATTAATACAGTTCCTCATGTTGTGCTGACCCCCTGAAAACCAAATTATTTTTGTTGCTAGAGTTATGAATTCCTATTCTATAACTGTAATTTTGTTACTGTCATTAATGCTATGTAAACATCTGTGTTTTCTAGTAGTCTTTAATGATTGTGACCAACATGTTGACAATGACTGCTGTAGCACATGGTGTGTTCACTTGTTCATATAGCACTCTGGTGGGTTCCTAGGTATAAGAACACAGGTATATAGTCAAACCAAACATTCAGATTTAAAGGTTCATTTTACTCTATAAAATAACAATGGGCTTTGCACATGTGAACATATATGCACATCAGCAATATGTATTTTATCTATGAATTAGAAATTGTGTTTAGTTCTCTTAGAAGATTCTCCAGAAACATAATTAAATACTCTTATTTAACAGGAGAACAGGTTTCCTTTCAACTTTATTATTAAAACAGCCTGGTTCTAGAGCACAAACACTGCTCTCTACCTTTCAAATAGACTAGATTTAATAGATGTTGTTTCGAAGGCTGGGGATATAGCTCAGTGTTATACCATGTGCCTACATTATCTCTAAGCATGGCGAAAGAAAGCTTCTGAATAATTGCACGCCATCTTCTGTCTTTTATATTACTAGTATGATTTTTCTATACTCTACTCTTTAAAATCACCAATACATATTTTCATACAATGCCATGTGCATTTTTAAAATCTATTCCTGTATCAATTATTCTTTCTTCTTTTCATGTTTATATGTGTGCAATATGTGTGTGCACATATCCCTATTTTCAAGTGTGTGGCTATATGTCTGTACACATATCCTTGGTCGTTCTTTTACTTTATTCTTTGAAGCAGGGTCTCTCCCAGTCAAAACAAAGCTTACCTACATTTCTTGTCTTGATATCTATCTTTCTCTGAGTGTCCTAATTCTGTCTTTCAAGGCTGGAGTTACAGGTAGACCACCATGCCCACCCAGTGTTTACCCAGTGTTCTAATGATCTGAACTACCCATCTCTTTCTTGAATTAACTGCTTAATCATCCACCCAGACTCCATATTCTTCTTTTATAAACAGTCAGCCTGTTGGAATTCTCCTTATCTAATTTTAATTAACATTTTTTCCTTTTCCTAATTTTCAAACTTAATTTTGTTTTCCCATAGAACAGACTGATCTTTTTCAGAAGCACAAGTGTATATTCTAAGGCTCCTATATGGGGGTCTTCATTCAAATCATTCCATCTTAGATCCTGGGAATTTCCATGGGGGCCAAATAGCTCACAACTGCCCTGGAATTTCATGAAAGTTTTCAGTACCTATCAGAGTACTTCCACAGGGAGAAAGGAGGGTGTAGAGGGGAAAGAGAAGAGGAGGGAGTAGGGGCAGGGAGGGGATGAGGTAGATGGACTGGGAGGGAGAGGTGGAGGAGGGGAGAGAGAGAACATAGGATAAATAAAATGTAGCCAATATTCTGTTCTTAACTGAAAGGTCTTGTCTATCTTTCAAAGACTGCTTCCTTAAGAAGATGATCAGATGTGCTTCTTGGAAGTAAAGGGTTAGATTGGATTGGATTGGATTGGATTGGATTGGATTGGATTGGATTGGATTGGATTGGATTAGATTAGGCAATAGATTGAAATAGGCACTTCCTTTAAAAAGTAATGGATGCTTCTGCAGATTATGTGTTATGGCCAAATGTTGCTATTTTACACAGTCACTCCTTAAACAGCACTCACTCTTGTAAAGAAGAAACAGTGTCAAGTACTTTCAGAACGATAAAATTTTAAAAGATAGCATATTCTCATATTTTCAGCTTTTTGACTGTTCCTTAAAAATATTGTTTAATCTTTAATTTCCTCCTCATCCTTGATGTAGTAGAAAGTTCAAATGTTCAAAAGACACAATTGGTTCTTATTGTTTGTGTTACTGAGGTGGTTCACTGTCATCACTTTAGGTAACTTTTGCAGGAACCGAGTCTAACAAGTAGGAAAGATTGCTGGATATCTGTATTATGGCTTACGGTAGCAAAAACTCTTTAAAATTGGAAGGAAAACAACTTCTCTCTCTAACAGAGTAAATTAATAGCATATACAACTTGAGGCCCCAAAGACATACAAGCAACTCTAAAGCATAGGTATTTTCATCTGAGAGGTTGGTTTTGTGCTCAAGAAAGAAGAAATGTAATATAGTTATTACTTTCATTACTTTCATAGTTATTAAGTGATATATTCCTATAAAGGAAGTTTAGGAATTGTATACCCTCCATGTATATGTTTTACTTCAGCCACAGACATTTTACGGTTATATAATTCTTTTCAGCTTCACATGGTTCCTTAAAGAGAAACACAAAACTCTACACAGAGGTTCCCTCATTAAAAAAAAAAAAAAAAAAAAAAAAAAAAAAAAGGAGAGAGCTTTGACACAGATTTCAATACAGGAAGTGACTTAGTGGCTGGAGGAAAGATGCAAAGAGAACATCAAGGGAAGCAGGGCCTATGGTCACCTTCTGGGAAGATTTGGAACAAGACAGCATGGAATCTAAGTTGGTGACAGTAACAAGCATATTAATACAGAACACTGAATTGAATTTGTGATTTATATGGGAAGGAAAAAATATCATTATACAAGAATGAGATGAATTATTTGAGAGAGAACAGACAGAATGCAGGACAGAAATCCAAAATTTTAAACTGAAAACTTTCAATTAAAAAAAAAAGATAAACAGAAGAAAACTAGTGCCATATAACTAAAGAATGTGTTCCTGATCTGGGTAGAGAGCTATGCATACAATTTAAAAGTGAACAATAAGATAGTAGGAAAGATGGATTGATTTTCATGATAGGAGTCAGGGTTCTAAATCTTGGATTGCAGAGAGAAAGTATGAAAGGGAATGGGGAAACTTTGTTCAGGGATGAAATATTCTAGGTCTTGAATGTAGTAGTGTTTTCACAGCTGTGTATATTTATTAAAACTTACTTATATTGCCCACATAAAGAGGTACATTTTATTGCACATAAAGTATTGCTTGAATTTCAGGGTTTTTTTTTTTTAGCGTTTTCTTTTTGATTTTTGATTTTTAAATCAATTACTTCATGGTGGACATTGATTCTTATGTAGCTATGAGAAGCAAGGCAGATAACACTTGTGATATTTTCTTTACTTCCTCAGTAGGAACTTTTCACAAAGCTACATTTGAGTCTCATATTTGGAGTACTGTGTGATAGCCAAGTTATATCCCATCAGTACATTTGCAAAATGGCAAGCTCCTTCATGCTATTTTTATTTATTTATGTATTCTTTCTTACTGCTCCTACCTTCTTAAACTGTAGCCACCACTAATCTAGCCTCCATTATATGGTCCTATTATTTCAAGACTATACATATTAGAGGGATCTTACCATGTATGGCCCATTGAAAGAGTTTTTCTATTGGCATAATTCCACCAATAAAGACTTCCTAAATAAAAAGGGCAAAGGCCATTTTGTTGTTCCTCATGCTGTCTCCACTGACACCACAAAGGATGGGCTTGTCCTTCTGGATAAAGATATATAGCAGCTACAGACAGGGACATATTCAAAGAAACAGTGTATTGCTTCATAACCCTGGAGGCTGGGAAATTTTAAGACATAGTGCCAACATATGCTAGGTATCTTGTGAGAGACTTCCTGATGTATTCCCCCACATCAGAAAGCAAACACACGAGGAATAGCCCAATACTCATTCTAGAGGGTTGGAGTTATCTCATTATATGTGAAAAGAACAGAAATCCTAGGTAGCATTGAATAACTCAGTAAGATTCCAACTTTCTTGGTGGCATGACTAAAATGTAGCAGTTACCTCTGAGGGTCTTTTGCCTTACTAGACTCTACTTTCCCTGGGGATTTTGCTTTCTTAAAGTTGTTAGTGTTTATTGTCTGCTACCTTCCTCAGTTCCAAAGTCTGGGATGCATGAGCAAAACCAGCTTTACAACACCAGATATAATTTCCTTCCAGTGAAGATCTCAAATGGAAGTTAAAAAGCAATTATGGCCAGGCGGTGGTGGCATACACCTCTAATCCCAGCACTTGGAAGGCAGAGGCAGGCAGATTTCTAGATTCAAGGCCAGTCTGGTCTACAACGTGAGTTCCAGGACAGCCAGGGCTACACAGAGAAACCCTGTCTCAAAAAACCAAAAAAAAAAAAAAAAAGAGCAATTATGAATTTGACCCATTTATAGCTCATAGTTAAGCTCTAAACCTCTAAGATCTAGAAAAGCTTAGTCAGCATATCAACTATTTACACATGATTCTATAAATCCTTTTTGGATGATGGTATGGTTTGAATGAGGCTCCTCTTGCCTGTGTATTCCTCAACAACTTGAATTGCCATCCCTGCCCTGAGACAGCACATAAAGAAAGCCTTCACCAGTGCAAGATCCTTGGAATTGGATTCTCAAGGAATCAGTTCTTATTCCTTTCCAAGGTTAACTAGTCTTTGAAATTTTATGGCACAACACAAAGGGACAGAAGTAGTTTGAATAAGAATGCCCCCCCCCCCCATAGGCTCAAAGGTCTGGTTAGAGCAGGTGTGGTCTTGGAGGAAGTCTGTCACTAGGGGTGGGCTTTGAAGTTTCTAATGTTCAAACTAGGCCCAGTGTATCTCTCTTCCTGTTGCCTGCCGATCCGGATGAAAAACTCTCCAGCATCATGTGTCCCTGCAGGACACCATGCTTTGTGCTATAACAGACTAAAGCTCTCAACTGTAAGAAATCCCCAGTTGAAGGCTTTTTAAGTAAGAGTTGTCATAGTCATGGTGTCTCTTTACAGTACTAGAACATTGACTAAGACAGGGACCAGGATATACTGTTTGTATTCTATAGAATAAAAATTTAAGTCAAGAATGTTATAGTCTCAACTTTGTGTTAATAAGGAATATTAGAAATGATACTAGACAAATTGCTATAGGGTACATTGATTTTATAGTTATCAACTTTATTGATATTCAAAACAATACTCTTTCAACTTTCTCTGTTATGGAACAGATAAAGGACAATTGCCTCTCTGTGAGCATGGAGCAGGTATTAAATATTGCTCAACTCACTACTATTGTAAACTGTTTTCAATACTCATTTTCCTATGAGTAAGAAAATTCGTGAATGATGTCATTTGACCTCATAATTAGATACTGTCTGATTTTTTTCTTATTACCTTAGCAAAAAAGAAATCAGTCTGACAGCCAGATTATCCACATGCTAGTTCTAGCCATCTTGAACACTCCACAGACAGAAGAGCAGCACTGACTAGAGCTGGCAGTGTGGACAGAGTCAGGAGAACAGTGGAGGTAGGGAACCTATAATAGTTGTGATAACAGCATGTGGACAGGCTAACCTGTAAACTCAGTGAGGCAAGAGAGGAAGGGGAGACGGTTTCAGGCAGTGACCATCCTAACAGTACATACTTGGCTCTGGAGCAGCCTGACCCCAGAGAGGCTCACTTGCAAGCACTCGATTCCCACATGGTTCAGCTCATATCTAGCTCCTCAAGTTCAAACACTGGTCTAGCCCACTGCCAGTGACAGTTCCCTAGTGGCCAGCTCCCAAATGGCCTTGCTCATGCATGGCATCTGTTATCTGAGGTTGTCAACTTCTGAGCAGCTCTGGATCCCACCTGCAGTAAGCTGTGCAGGTGGAGATTGCAGCTCCAAGTAGCTGAAAGGAGTCATACACCCCACGCCTGACAGCTGAAGAAGCAGCAGGTGTACCCAAGGGGATGGGGGGGTGGCTAGGTTCACATTCTACTCAAAATATTTCTTTCATTCCAGTATCTTATTCATTATTAGGATCTATTGACCATACACAAAAATGGGATTCCCTGTGACATCTTCATACACATATAGTATATAATGCACTTTGATTACTTCCAGTCCCCAAGAGTCTCACTGCCCCGTCCCATGCCTCCTCCCCTCCTTCCCTGTCTCTCTGCCATCTTTTTTTTTAATTTTTAATATTTTTATTACATATTTTCCTCAATTACATTTCCAATGCTATCCCAAAAGTCCCCCATAGCGCCCCCCACTTCCCTACCCACCCATTCCCATTCTTTTGGCCCTGGCATTCCCCTATATTGGGGCATATAAAGTTTGCAAGTCCAATGGGCCTCTCTTTCCATTGATGGCCGACTAGGCCATCTTTCGATACATATGCAGCTAGAGACAAGAGCTCCGGGGTTCTGGTTAGTACCTCATGTTGTTCCAACAATAGGGTTGCAGATCCCTTTAGCTCCTTGGGTACTTTCTCTAGCTTCTCCATTGGGAGCCCTGTGATCCATCCAATAGCTGACTGTGAACATCCACTCCTGTGTTTGCTAGGCCCCGGTATCGTCTCACAAGAGACAGCTATATTTGGGTCCTTTCAGCAAAATCTTGCTAGTTATATGCAATGGTGTCAGCGTTTAGAAGTTGCTTATGGGATGGATCCCTGGATACGGCAGTCTCTAAATGGTCCATCCTTTCATCACAGCTATGAACTTTGTCTCTGTAACTTCTTCCCTGGGTGTTTTGTTCCCAATTCTAAGAAGGGGCACAGTGTCCACACTTTGGTCTTCATTCTTCTTGAGTTTCATGCGTTTAGCAAATTGTATCTTATATCTTGGGTATCCTAAGTTTTGGGCTAATATCCACTTATCAGTGAATACATATTGTGTGAGTTCTTTTGTGATTGTGTTACTTCACTCAAGATGATGCCCTCCAGGTCCATCCATTTGGCTAGGAATTTCATAAATTCATTCTTTTTAATAGCTGAGTAGTACTCCATTGTGTAAATGTACCATAATTTCTGTATCCATTCCTCTGTTGAGGGACATCTGGGTTCTTTCCAGCTTCTGGCTATTATAAATAGGGCTGCTATGAACATAGTGGAGCATATGTCTTTTTTACCGGTTGGGACATCTGGATATATGCCCAGGAGAGGTATTGCTGGATCCTCCAGTAGTACTATGTCCAATTTTCTGAGGAACCGCCAGACTGATTTCCAGAGTGGTTGTACAAGCTTGCAATCCCACCAACAATGGAGGAGTGTTCCTCTTTCTCCACATCCTCGCCAGCATCTGCTGTCACCTGAATTTTTGATCTTAGCCATTCTGACTGGTGTGAGGTGGAATCTCAGGGTTGTTTTGATTTGCATTTCCCTGATGATTAAGGATGTTGAATATTTTTTCAGGTGCTTCTCTGCCATTCGGTATTCCTCAGGTGAGAATTCTTTGTTCAGTTCTGAGCCCCATTTTTTAATGGGGTTATTTGACTTTCTGGAGTCCACCTTCTTGAGTTCTTTATATATATTGGATATTAGACCCTTATCTGATTTAGGTTAGGTGAAGATCCTTTCCCAATCTGTTGGTGGTTTTTTTGTCTTATTGATGGTGTCTTTAGCCTTGCAGAAGCTTTACAGTTTCATGAGGTCCCACTTGTCAATTCTCGATCTTACAGCACAAGCCATTACTGTTCTATTCAGGAATTTTTCCCCTGTGCCCATATCTTCAAGGCTTTTCCCCACTTTCTCCTCTATAAGTTTCAGTGTCTCTGGTTTTATGTGTAGTTCCTTGATCCACTTAGACTTGACCTTAGTACAAGGAGATAGGAATGGATCGATTCGCATTCTTCTACATGTTAACAACCTGTTGTGCCAGCACCATTTGTTGAAAATGCTGTCTTTCTTCCACTGGATGTTTTTAGCTTCCTTGTCGAAGATCAAGTGACCATAGGTGTGTGGGTTCATTTCTGGGTCTTCAATTCTATTCCATTGGTCTATTTGCCTGTCACTATACCAGTACCATGCAGTTTTTATCACAATTGCTCTGTAGTAAAGCTTTAGGTCCGGCATGGTGATTCCACCAGAGGTTCTTTTATCCTTGAGAAGAGTTTTTGCTATCCTAGGTTTTTTGTTATTCCAGATGAATTTGCAGATTGCACTTTCTAATTCGTTGAAGAATTGATTTGGAATTTTGATGGGGATTGCATTGAATCTGTAGATTGCTTTTGGCAAGATAGCCATTTTTACAATGTTGATCCTGCCAATCCATGAGCATGGGAGATCTTTCCATCTTCTGAGATCTTCTATAATTTCTTTCTTCAGAGACTTGAAGTTTTTATTATACAGATCTTTCACTTCCTTAGTTAGAGTCACGCCAAGATATTTTATATTATTTGTGACTATTGAGAAGGGTGTTGTTTCCCTAATTTCTTTCTCAGCCTGTTTATTCTTTGTGTAGAGAAAGGCTATTGATTTGTTTGAGTTAATTTTATATCCAGCTACTTCACCGAAGCTGTTTATCAGGCTTAGGAGTTCTCTGGTGGAATTTTTAGGGTCACTTATATATACTATCATATCATCTGCAAAAAGTGATATTTTGACTTCATCTTTTCCAATTTGTATCCCTTTGATCTCCTTTTGTTGTCGAATTGCTCTGGCTAGGACTTCAAGTACAATGTTGAATAGGTATGGAGAAAGTGGACAGCCTTGTCTAGTCCCTGATTTTAGAGGGATTGCTTCAAGCTTCTGACCATTTACTTTGATGTTGGCTACTGGTTTGCTGTAGATTGCTTTTATCATGTTTAGGTATGGGCCTTGAATTCCTGATCTTTCCAAGACTTTTATCATGAATGGGTGTTGGATCTTGTCAAATGCTTTTTCCGCATCTAACGAGATGACCATGTGGTTTTTGTCTTTGAGTTTGTTTATATACTGGATTACGTTGATGGATTTCCGTATATTGAACCATCCCTGCATCCCTGGGATGAAACCTACTTGGTCAGGATGGATGATTGTTTTGATGTGTTCTTGGATTCGGTTAGCAAGAACTTTATTGAGGATTTTTGCATCAATATTCATAAGGGATATTGGTCTGAAGTTTTCTATCTTTGTTGGGTCTTTTTGTGGTTTAGGTATCAGAGTAACTGTGGCTTCATAGAATGAGTTGGGTAGAGTACCTTCTGTTTCTATTTTGTGGAATAGTTTGTGAAGAACTGGGATTAGATCTTATTGTCTCTCTGCCATCTTGAAGCTCCATTACTTTTCTCCATGTCTCTTACTTGATTGCTCCTTATAGGCCACAGTCCTTGAAAAACCCTTCCTTCTTGAAACATTGCTTTTGCTGGTTTATCCATTCTTGGGGTTTGTGGTTTTAATTGTTACTCTTCCTCTTCTGTCTGGCCAGTAATTGTAATTTCCTTTATTGAATTCTCTTTTTGGTCATCCTTGACATACACATGTTCCTCAGAGATTTCACTAGTAAACTATTGACTAAAAGTACATGTACACATTCCTTACACTGTTAGCTAGTAGACTATTGATTAAATACAATATGCACATAATGAAGAGAGAGAAATTTACAATGATACTTGTGAAATGACATAGAATGTCTTTCCATTAAATTATAATTGTATGAAAGTCAAAATATAAGGTTAAGTCAGAAATGTGTGTTCCACTTCTGTGGTTGAGAAAAGAAGCCAGAAGTCCCATAGATCATCTCCATACAGGATTTGAACCAGCCTGCTTTCCTTTGTGTTTATGATACTCTTGCCTCAGATGAATCATCTTCTACCAAGACCACCATTTATCCGGTTAATTGTTCTCTAGTTCCAGTCATTCTTCACCTTATTTATTTGTTAACTATATCAGTCAGTTTTTTTCCTCTCTCTCTCTTCTCTATCCTTTTCCTCCCTACTCTCTCTCCATCCCTGCCTCTTTCCCCGTGTGTGTGTGTGTGTGTGTGTGTGTGTGTGTGTGTGTGTGTATGTGTACCTTGGTGTTGTTCATTTGGAGGTATGTCGACTTTGGTTTTTTGAGACAAGGTCCAGCATTTGCTTACTGTTCACTTTATCGTCTCTCCAGTAGGCATCTCCCTGTCTTTTGCTCCCCAGTGAGGAAACTGAAAGCACCTAGCACCATTGGTAGTCCTCCTAAGTGAATAGTGAAGACTGAACTTGGGCCTTTAGGGTTATGCTAGAAGTACTATATGGACTAGACTAGTGCCCTAGACCTTAGAACTTGCCTTTTAAAAAGACAAACCTGATGGCTTAGAAGCTAAGAGTACTCATTGTTTTCCAGAAGACCTGGGTTCAAATCTAAGCAACCACATGGCAGTTCAGAAGCATTTGTAACTATAGTCCCCAAGGATCCAATAGTCTCTTCAATAGCCTCCAATAGCCTCCAGAGATACCACATGCACTATCTGAAGACTAAACACTCATAAACATAATTTTTTTTAAAAAAATTAAAAACCCTGAATAGAAACCTTATAGAAATTTCTATTGGTCTCCAGCTTACAGTACTCTATACTTAATCACCTCTCCATCTTCTGAGGCATCTGTTCCTTTAGCCACAGTGGGCTTCCTACAACATGAAATGCTACATTTATCCACATAGAGTCTTTGAGCTTATCATTCCTGTGCATAAGCTTTCTCCAGGAAATTTCCCCTCTTCCTCTTCAGCTCAGCTGAGAGGTCATTGCCTTGGGCTCTTCCTTGCCAGTATAGTACAATGGAGCATCCCTCCACACATGGCTTCTCCTTCTTTCCTTATTCATTTCCTTCTCTCCCTTCTTCCTTCCTTGATTCATTTCCTTCTCTTTATTGTCTTCCTTTTCAATAGTTTCTTATTTTCTACAAAAAAATGGAGTTTTAAGATACCCTGAATTAGAAGTCAGGAGAGTAAATAATCCATCCTCTCTTGCCCAGCAGTGTCAAAAGGAGTTGCTATCTGTGCTTTCAGAGGTGGGACTCAATTGATCTGAGAGCATTAAAGGATGCCTGGCTTTCCTGCTTTATAAATGAGCATGCAAACCAGGCACAAACTTCTCAACACTTAGTGGTGCACAGGCCGAGATCCTGAGTAAGAAGTGTATTAAGCAAATACTGGCCTACTAAACCAAAGCTCCTTCCTTTTCCCCTGGAGGTGACTGGAGAAGCATGCAGCCATGATTGCTTCTAGTGGCAGTTTTGTGAACTTGAATGAAACCATCTAAAGACAGGAACAAACATAGGGAGAGCAGGAAGTCAAGGTTAAAGAGTCACTACACCCACAGCCCACAAAGCATAGAACTTTTCAGTTACATAGCCAGTAGTTTTCATCCCTGGATGCCTAGTTAGTCTTTATGGAAGCTTGTTGATACTGGGACTCATCTCCAAACGTTTCTACTTCAAAAGCACCAGGTGCACCTCTAACATTCACATTGAAGGAAAGTGTTCGGTAGTAATTGCAACAGGGATCCAGGTTGAGAGATAACACAGTAAATCCTGGTTATTACTGATGACTAATTGAGCAAAACTTTCTTTCTTATTTTTGGAAATATTTTAACACCAAGTTTCCAAATGTCAAGAAACATGAAACCCACCTGGAGTTGTTCTTAAACTGCAGATTAAGACCCACAGCCCTCTGGAGCTCTGTAACTTTGCCACAGCTGCTATAGCAAAGTGTTGTAAAAGATAAAAGTGGCTTAAAGAAATTATAACAACAGCTTCGGAGACTAAGATGCAGATTCAAAAGATTTTTCTGCATTTCATCCGAGGGCTTATAGACAGCTGTCCTCCTTCTATGTGTGTCTCTGTTGAAACTTTTCCTTTAGAAATGGATTGGGCTTATCCTAATGAACTAATCCTCCTAGGTTACTTCTGAAAGTTTTCAATCTCCAAATAAAGCTGTATGATGTAGTCTTCTGGGATTCAGCATATGAATTTTGGTAGACACAACTCAAACCACATTTAAGAATGAAGGTTTTGGATTTCTAGCAAACTAACAGAAGATGCCAATATTCTTGGACTTTGGATCACACTTTAAAGAATAAGGTTCCATCCATTATGTTTCTTATGCCAGGGACTTGGTGAAATTCAGACCCCTATTCCAAGAACACTCTTAATACTGTCTAAATGACAACAAATTCATGGGGAGAGCACTAGAAAGAGGATAATGCTCATGGGCCTGATATGTATACATACAAGAGAAAAATCCTACTTACCGAAGAACTCAGAGAAAGACTTGGGGTCAGGAGAATAATTACATACAAATACACACAACCACCCAGACACAGAAACACACATACACAAAGAAATACACACTCAAATGCATACATGCACACAACAAATACACATACACAAACACACACATAATCACATGTTCAAACACTCATATATAAACACACAATTTGTAATACATAGTCAGAAAAGAAGCTAATTGACAATTGATGTGAAGATGTGGGTTGACAACAGAAAGAGAATTTCAATTAAGCCTCAGAAATAATTTGTCTAGATGATTTGTCTAGATGTTTTATTTTTCCCTCAAATTTTTCATTTTCTAAAATATGTAAATTCTACGATAAAAAATGATAAGTGATTTTTTTCAAATTACCCTTAATAAACAATTCATCAAAGTAGTATGACTAGTTAGCTTTTTATTTACCTTTCAAAAGGAGACTGGTTATTCTTTACAGAATAGAGTTACACTGGTATACTAGTATGTTGCCACTGGATGCTCTTGCTAATGTCACTCAAAACACTAAAGTTTACCAGTTTTCTATGTATCAAACACAAAATGACTGCTTTATGGCATTCTCCCTTGGATTCTGAATTATTGTTGCAATGTCTCAAATTGTCATTCACTGTTGAATGCTCAGCCCTACCCATGCATCTATGTCACACCAGCTCCTGCCAAGATTCAGAGAATATCAGTACCATAGCAGACAAAAGGAATATAAAAGCCAGAGCATAGAGAGAACTGTCAAACAGTGTCTTCTGGACATGACAGCTTTTGCACTCATGAACTTACTGTAGCTATGACCACTGGCACAAAACTGAGATGGGCAAAACTCCATCATGCATGGGAGAGGCACTCATGAGGCATCACCTCTCGCTGAGGTTCTAAGGTCAGTTAATGGCTGCTGGGGAAGGAGGTGTCATATTCTTCAGTGGTACACCCACTGGCAAATTTCCTGTACTCTAGGAAATAAGCCACAACCCATCAACTCATGTTCGTGAGTAAACTGAGACTCTCCTCTCCTCTTCCTCTTCCTCTCCCCTCCCTCTCCTCTCCCTTTCTCCTCCCTCTCCTCTCTCTCTCCTCTCCCTCCCCCCTCCCTCCTCTCCCCTCCCTTCCCCTCCCCTCCTCCATCCCTCTCCTCCCCCCTTGCCCTCTCCCCTTCTCTCTCTCTCTCTCTCTCTCTCTCTCTCTCTCTCTCTCCAAAGTCAGAGGGATTTTTAGTTGGGAAGAAGGGTTTTATTGGATTAATGAGGGAGATGAGAGAGGGTAACAGGGAATAAAGTCAACCAACATTCACTAATACAAATATGGTATTGTCAAAGAATAAAAATAAAGATAATAACAAAGAGAAAAGAAATTCAAGCACAGAGCTTCGGCCCTGGAAACTACTGAGAGGCTGTGTACTGGAAAGAATAACCACATACTGAGAGAGTTTAGTGGGTCAAATCTCAATTCCTGAGGAAAACAAGGAAAGGAGAGAAATAAGGAGGCTGATAAATTTTCAAGGGATTTCTCTTTGAAAATGAGCCAGGAAGTGAAGTGGTTCTTGAAGATGTGTTAGTGAGACTTTGGATTTGTTTGTCTGTTTGTTTGCTTGTTTGAAGATAGATGGGTAATATTGGAGCATGTTTGCCAGTAGGGGCAAAGGATAAAATTGCCTGTACTAGAAATAAAGGGAAAATGGCAAGAACCAAATCCTCAGAAATGGGATATAGATAAACAGTAAAGAGGTGGCTTTTATAAGCAACCACTTTGTAGCAGAAGGTAATAAGCACATAATGGATGTTTTCCCATATCAGCTTCAAAAGAAAGGTATGGCATAACTACATAGTTAGGTCTAACCAGACCTAGAAGTGTGCAAGACAGATGATAAAAAGAGAGTGGAGAAGGGGACATGAAGAGTGAAAATGGTCCTAGTGACTAATAGTGAGTCTAGACATATAGGCTGGAAAGTGAGCAACCCAGGAGAATAATGAACAGTTGAAAATGGTGCAGCGGGTGGGAGATGAGAGCATTGCCAGAGGTAAAACCAGGAGGAGTGGGGCAGAGACAGAGGAAGGGATAGCAAGTGTGGGCTGTCTCCATCACGTCAGGATTTGTGAAGAACAATAAAGAATTGATGGTTAGCAATACCCAAGATTCTTCTGACAATTGCCAACATGTGGCAGGAGAGATGATCCTTAGCACCAAAGAGACTACACATGGGAGAGCTTCCGCATTGTTGGAATTATCTGCTCAGATGTGGAAATTACTGAGAAGAAAAGAAAATGAAGTCAAGAACGAGATGAAGACTGAAATGCTGGCATCATCATTAAATAAGAAAGGCCAGGAGGCCAACAGATGGCAACATGGAATGCTAAGGTTAGAAAACACTGATGTCATGCACATAAAAGATAGGAAGAAAGACAATTTGGCAGCAGATGACAGAACAAGAGTTTCTATCTGGTCTTCTTCTCCTGTGATCAGCAGGGTGGGACAAACAGGGTTATAATATGCAGCCCTGTAGGAGAGGCAGTATCATGAGAGGACGGACACCCAGGCTGTACTTACAGCAAGAAAAGGTTGATACTAGAGGAAAGTTGAGATGCTGAGAAACAAGGTTAGCAAGCAATGGAGTGGAAGGCTGCAGGTGGGCTAGGAGTAAGGTAGTAACAGTGATGGAGTGTAGGAGCTGGAGATTTCAGGAGGTAAGCAACAGGGTTGGGTCTAAGTTTGTGCACTTAGTGACCAACAAGCTCATGCAATTCTCTCTGCTGAGCATTAAGGACTAGTAAAGGTCACTAAACCACTAGACACTCCGATCCAAAGCATGTGTTGTGAATCATGCCCCCTACCTTCTGTGTGTGTGTGTTGTTGTTGTTGCTGTTACATTTGTAATATTACCCAATGAAAAATGTATCTGGTTGTTTACAAAATGTCCCTGCCCTTCTTTCTTAGTTACAAACTACCTAATTATGGACTACATTCCTCACTCCAAGAAATTAGGTGGAAACTCATGTCTAAATTTGAGCCAATGAAAAGAGAACAGTAATGATGAATATCACTTCAGGACTAATACACACAAACTTCTTTAAGGGAAGCTGCCTCTACCACTACCTCACACCATTATAATACCTTCCTAGTTCATATAAGGAAATGTCTAAGAAGAGGAAAAGGTGAGTATTTAGCTCTATGGATGGTAAAATTTAGCCAGAGAGTCAATGGAATCAGAGGCAAGTGGTTTAGGATGCTCTTAGTCATTTGTAGGAACTATGGCTGGCTACATCCAAGCTCAGTAGATGGGGCTATTATTAGTGTGTGTTCGTTTCAAGTACATTTCAGAAACCTGAAGTCCCACTTTGGTGATAGCCCCTTTCTGATAACTCTCTGATCAGGTATTTGGTGATTACCTGATACTTGATATCTTTGCTGTTCTTGTATCTTTTTGTAGACTCCCATTTTTATACTGAATTGGAACTGTTGGTTGAGTCTTGGGGATGAGTACAGAAGTGACAGAAGGTAACTTTGAGCTGAGGTTACAATGCATATAACTTTTGACTTGTCTCTTAGATCTCCCTCCCTTCTCTTGGGAAGAAAATAACATCATGTCAGTCTGGCACTCAAGCAGTCATGATCATAGGTACACATGGAGAGCAGCTGAGACCTTCCACTTGCAACCAGGATCTATATGTATATCAACAATGTAAGTGCGATTTTTATCTTGGAAGTCAAATCTCTGCTAAGAACAGTCTTCAGGACTAAATCACAGGTAAAATCTAAATGTAACTTAATGAGAAACCCTGAGCTAGACTCTCTAGCAAAGGCTATCCAAAATTCCTCGTCCAGAAAGACTACATAATACATAACTGTTTTTTAAGTTAATCAATTATTTTTCAACTGTTCTTTGATAGTATAGTTAACTTTAACATCAAAGAACTTCTACTTGGTATGTTTCTTGATGTGTGGGTAAATTCATAAAGACATCTAGAAACATCCAGACTGGCCTAGGTTCTTAGCTACATATTCCCAAGAGTGAGATCCACAATTAAAATAGCCATTCAAACAGAACTTAAAACAAAAACAAATACAGTAGTCTTTCAAGGAATGAGATACGTGCCAAAGTAGATATATCTCCTCAGTTCCTAGAGCCCTCAATGGGAGAGAAGACATTCTCTGTTGTTTTATTGTCTTAAATTATGAAGCAAACAAAACACAGGCTAGGCCAAGATCAATAGGCCACACATTAAGTTACTTTACACAGTGTAGAATATGGACTTTTCTAGTGGGAGTTGCCAATAGAAGGCCAAACAACTTCCCTGTGAACAGTGTGCTTCACACAAAGGAGAATAAAATTATTTAAAATATGCCCCAATAAAAGTAATTCTCCTCCTACAGTCACAAGAATCATGAAAGACTACACTGTCTCATGCCAGGACCTCTTCATCACTGGCTTGCAACCAGGGAAACAGGAAAAGAGCAATGTCAGTATCCCACATCTGTGACATCACATAAAAGAAGATAAGTCCCAAGATAGTCAGAGGAAACGAAAACAAGTCAGAGGTAGGCTGCCTAGATATCCACTCTAAGGAATGAGTTCTAGTTGCTCTATCATTAAAGATTATGAAGTCATTCAATGTGATATTAGACAAGAGATGATGGAGAGGTTCAACACAACAGATGGGGAAATTACAAAAAAAATGACTATCTCATATTTTTCCTCAGTAAAATGAGACCTCTTAATATACAGATCATAGTTCAAATGTGCATGTCAACATTTGAATATTGGAGATAAGCCAAAGAAATTCCATATACATGGATATATAGAAGCCGCAGATAGGCAGGTATGATTACAATGAAGACTTGACTGCTGCTATAAATGGGACCATTATTTGGCTATTATTTTGAAACATTAATATTTTCATTAGGGATGCCCTTACTCAGTATATAACTGAATTTAGTGTCCAAAGACTGAGGTTTTTCAGCTTAGCTCTGTCATGGAAGAGCAACAAGTACTTCAGTGAAAGATTTATCTTTAAGATCTTTATCAGATTTTTAAATGTGTTTCAAGGCATAATTAATTCAATGTAACAGAACCCAGCTAAACAGCCCCCTGGTATTTAAAACAGAATCTAGTAACTGATTTTATAAATATGGTAGATAGTTTTTACTCTGACATCATTGTCAATAATGAGTAGCACAGACATGCTACGGACATACTACTAGCAAGATAAATTATGCCTGGACCAGCAACAAACGGGAAATTATTCTTTCCTCACTTAAAAAAGTTAACAAAATATGATATTTACATATATGCTTCCACAATACTGTAATAGTTATATGTGTGTAATTGTTTCTATGAAAATTTGATTTATGGCTTTAAGGAAAAATATAGCATTAAAACCATGTAACCCCTAATGTATTCCTTCCCTGAAACTATAAACATACCTCCAGTTATTCTGTCCAACAAAAATATACCACAGCAGGTGGATCCCAAAAATGTAAATAGTCTCAAGCTCTTTGTTCACCTCAGCCTATTCCCTCAACCAAAACTTCAAACTGCAGGTGCATGAAGCATACTTCTGCTATGACATGAGCAGTGCATCTCTGCAACCAAGGCTTCACCTAATGATGTGTGAAGGAAATGTTAACTGCAGCAAAGTGACTCCAAGCCAAGAAAACCCCAGCTGAGCACCTCTCCTGGAAGGGGGCTCAGCCACAGGAACACACCAAGCAGTGGGATTGGAGCCATGGTGCTTGGGGTGGTATCATTACTTCCTTCCTTTAGACTTCTATCGTTTTGAGAACTGTGTAAATGAAACTGGACTTTCAGTGCACATGCATGCCTCGTTTTTAGCGGCCAAATCGGATTTCAGTCTAGAAGTTAACATCTAACTTACTTTGAGATAGGAGTAGATTGCAAGAAAGGTCAAGCCAATCCAACAACAACAAAAAAGTTATAGCAACTCTTGCTGGGGAAGTAGTTTCACAGCTGGAACTGGTTACACAGGAGGCAGTGGCAAGGTCTTAGGATAGTTGATTTAATTACATTCATAAAAGAAGGGAAACTAACATAGGAAAAGCAGCTAATCTCAAATGCAAATGGGCCACTTGTAGCTAGTAAGTGTATTGATTTCTTGTTTCCACATGAATTATTCCTACTATGTTCCTAAATTGTTTTAATCATGTATTCACCAACTGCTGAAGGCTTTGGAATACCCCTTGATAATGCACAACTTTTCTGAAAGTTTCTGTGTATTGGCATCAGGTGTAGACACTCAGACATCTTGAATCAGAAAGAGAGGAGGGGGAGGTGGGAGAGACAGGAAGGACAGAAAAATAAAACCACGCTGAGAGAGTAAGCATTATTTTGGCATTTGACATAAGATTGGCATAGATACTAAGGAAGCCTAAGGTCTTCAACAAAAGTCAACTCTCTTATCCCTCTTATGCCTCTCCATTCTCCTTCCCCTCTAATATCTGTTAACCATTTCTTTTTATAAAGGCAATATATTGTTGGCAAAAATAATGAAACAGGAAGCTGCTGTAGCCTACCACAAAAAATAACAGTAGTATGGCACTTGAGAATAGAAGAAATCAAATATATATATATATATATATATATATATATATATATATATATGTGGATATAAAACTATTCTCCTCTGCACATTTCAAAAAGTTTATTGTTGTCGTTAAACACAGTTGATGAAATCCATCTCTTGACACATATTTTTATGAATGTTCCAAATTAAACCCTTATGGTTTTATCACTGTTGCCCATTCTCCACAGAATCTATCCAATGATAGTCAGAGGTATAATATTTTGATCATCCAAGGCAAGGCTAATCACCTGCCCTGGGGCTGGGGGACATACTGGATCCAACATTTTATCATCTTTGTAAAACCCTAAATTCGGGTTCATCACAAAAGTCTGCATACTAATACTTCACTCAGTGTACAAAACAACCCAGCTTTGAAGTGGAAAGTAGCAAAGCTAAGGATGATAAGCTCTGCAGGAGCAGGTTCTGACCTTTCACATGAAACTTAGCCAAAACACTTGTATTGCACTAACACTAATGAAGAGAGGTTGGGGCTTCAGGGCGGGGTTATCTTTGCAAATGTGTTATGGCATTGATTTTTTAATTACATTTGTCTTAAGTTTTGCTTACATTAGCAATATATCTCAACGTTGATAACAATATCCAATGTCTCCTAACTTAAGAAACTTTCTCTACTTGAATCTGGTACAGGAGTCAATCTGTGAAAATAAGTTAGAGGGAAGAGAGAATCGTCCAAAGAGCTCAGCTGACATCTAAAGATGACGAACCACAGGCCATGGTCCCAAAGTGTTAGAACAATTCATCACAATTGACAGAAGAAAAAAAAGAGAGAGTTGTTAGCCACAGTTTGACACTCCCCAGGGGCAGTTTTCAAAGTTTAAGGTCTTTATGTGCAGGAGCTGAAAACTAGAAGCCACATCTGAATAGCACATAACACTTGGGAAGTTTGATGTCTCTGAGCCCTTCACAGTCACTGTTTATAAACAATCCATCTATGCTAATAAGACAAAGCCAAATGCAGGCCTTCCTTTGTTATCCATGATGTTCTGGTATGCCAGGGGCTTAGGAGAAGGTGTTGAGTTTTTGTATGCTAAAGCTTGTCAAGGACACATCAAAATGTAATGATGAAATCAACGACCAGGCAGATTGAATAGCAGATCTTGGCAGCTAAGAAGGAGCATTCTCATTATAGGATGTGTAAGCTTGAGGGCTGCACTGCAATTAGAAACACTTTTTTTGTTGTTTCAATTCTTTGACTTTTTCTTCTCATAAATGACAACAGTCAAAGACTGCTTTGCACTGCTTAATTTGCATTATCCATCTTCCTGATGCTGAATTTGTTAGCATCTTAGTTGAACATCAAACTTTGAAAAACTGGGTCAATACTGTTCAATGCTAGTATAACAGTGATACCTCATTACAAAATGAATTAGTATATTCTATAAAACAAATTCTTACAATTTTTTTCTTGTGTTCAAGCTATCTTTTTAAATAAGATTGTTTTTATTAAGAAACAACCTAGTTAACCAGGTCAATGTTTTTCCCACACTTTTAAAGTGAGACACCCACAGAAGTGGTTTCCTTTGAACTATACTGTTTGCCTGAGCTAGTAGTAAGGCTCAGTGAAACTCAAAAGTAACCTTAACAATCCTGAAAAGAATGGATAAAAACAGAGAAAAAGAGAAAAGGAAATAGGGCCACTAAAATCAGCCTTTTGCATACATGAGCAAGCTGAGTCCTAAATCATTGATCTTAAATGAAAGGCTAACAGACCTTTAATGCAGAGTGGAGACAATGAATAATGGAGTTAGAAAGACAGTTATCATTTTCCATAAGATAAGAGCCTTTTCTGAGGGGTAAATAAACACAGGGAGGGAGAGACAACACACTCTCAAGAGTCAAGAGACTCTTACTCTCTTCTGTAAGACTACAGCAGGATCTAGCAGAGGATCCAGGTTGAGCTCCAAGCATCTAGGTATAGCACTTCAAAAGCACCTATACTTCCAACTCTGGGAGCTTCTTACTACTTCAGGCTATACAGGCACCTGCAATCACATGAATATACCCATACAGACATATACATACACACATAGAAAAATAGAATAAATCTTTAAAAAGAAGCATAAGATTTGGCTTATAAATCCTTGAGATCACAGGAACTAGAGAGAAGAGAGACTTAGATTTATACTTTGATTTTACTAGGAACAAAAGGAAATATATATTTAGGTTTTCTTTATATCAATGAACATTTTGAAATGAACTAATATGAACCAGTCATTGTGCCTGGTACAGAAGTAAGCTAGAAACTTCCTTCTCATAGCCAAGGAAAAGTGATACGGACATTAAGAGAAGCCCCTGTGTTGTACCTAGCAGAATTTTTAGGGTGAAATGATTAAATTTGCTATTTCTGAAAAAGATGAAACCGCAGTTAAGTCTAAAGAGCTGAAAAGGGATTTTCAGGACAAATTGAGAGAAAAAGACTGGCGAGTGGTAAAAAGCCACCAATCAGCACACAGAACGTTGGAACGGTGTAAAGAACGAATCTGCAGTCATATCCAGATGCAGGATGAAATTATTATTGAAGTGTTACATTTTCTTTTGTGTCTGTCATGCTGGGGATTGAATCAGACATGACATTTTGAAGTTCAAATATTCCACAGTAAGTTGATACAAAGAACACCGAAGGGATTTTAAAGGCAGAAGTGAAATAATCAAAGCTGTTTTCAGAGATTCTATATAACTCCACAGGATACAGATTGTATTTATACATTTTTTTCTAAAGAACATTGTGAAAAATTCACCAGTGAAATGCCTCAAACTTTTTATTGAAATATTCACAAGATGTAGGGGGAAAAAAAGAGAAATGTGAATTAAAGCCAATACTAAAATTTTAAGAAGATAGACTGTAATTCCAAAATGGAACTGAACCAAGATCTATCCATTCCCTAACATCTCCCTATATTCTATTTGAATCTACAGACTAAAAAAGGAAACCACTGGGTAGAAAATACAGTGTATAGGAGAGATTTGATATTAGAAGTAAAGAGTGTATTTTGGAAAGTGAGTATAGACACAGTTAGTACCAATGGTGTATTTTTTCATGTATTTAATGATTAAACTAAGAAGTCTGAATGGAATCAAGTTGTTCTTTCTATGAGAGAGAGAGAGAGAGAGAGAGAGAGAGAGAGAGAGAGAGAGAGAGAGAGAGATCTTGGAACATCAGTAGGTTAGGAAATAGAAGCCAAATGCACAAGTCTGCCCTGCATGTGGCAGCTATGATGGTCACACAACCCCAGGATGTTAAGGATATACAATGTAGTTCTTGTTTATTGAAAAAATACTGATGAAATACAAATCTAAATGGAGAAGGTGGTTGCAGAAAAGTCAAGAAGAAATAGTATACCAAAAAACAAGGAAGAATAAAACTATCTATTTCCTGACTGAAATTTCAAGGAAGCATTTGGTTTCCTCAAGAAAAGACATAATGGGGCATCTAGAAGTAGGAAGAGTAATCTTAAGGAAAACACAGGATGAAGTTTAAAGAATGGTGTTTGTAAAGTGTTACGAGCAGAAGCCACCCAACATGTGGCTAGTCTCCACACTAGCTTCTAGTCATTCGCGACTCTGAGTCTACTATGGAATCTGGATTCAATTGAGTTAGCCCCTTCTATAAACACCAATGTCACAGAGAAGGGTTCCACTAAAAATATCTTACTGAAGATGGCCTCTTATCTTCTGCCATGCTCGCCCTCTTACCCTAAGGATTCCTACTGCTTATAGTCAGGCACACTGAGAGGTCTACGAGGCAAGGCATTGAGAGCAGCTGCCTCTATCCTGGAGTTTTTGAGGAACTGATGCCCTCCATTCAAAATGTTGTGAGAAAGTGAACCCTTCTTAGCACAGACCCCATCCCCACACTGCAGCCTTCAGAAGAGAAGACAGCCTTATCCATTGCTATGCTTCCTAAAGACTTTGAGTCACAAGCACCCAACTAAGCTTATTCAGATATCTAATACAACAGCTAAGATAATAAATATCAGTCATTTCAAGCTACTGCATTTCAGAACAATTTGCTATGCAACAATAAATTACCAATAATAGCACATTTATTCTGAATATAGAATAAGGACATAGCATCAGAGTCTTCATATTTGGTCTCAGCATTTTAAAATCACTACTATATGACTTCTTTTTAAATAACTGAAAATTTGTGTATCGGCATCCAGCAACATGGCTGTTCTGGCAAGTGATCACATCCAAAGATATGATCTGGCTGGAATGCAGACATGTCCTTAGTACATGTCTTTTATCATTATCAGTGAAGGTGAGGTTAGTTTATAGATGAAAGGGGGCATGTTTGAAAGTGACATCTAATTGAAGGACAGAAAAGGTAAGGAATCAGAGAAAATCTGACAGAATGTGTCAGAAATAGGAAACACCCAACCTACACAAGAAAAACACAGGGAAGGGGGGCTACTGAAGAACAGAGACACACACACACAGAGAGAGAGAGAGAGAGAGAGAGAGAGAGAGAGAGAGAGAGAGATAGACAGAGAGACAAAGAGAGACAGAGAGAAACAGAGAGAGACAGAAACAGAGTCAGAGAGAGGAAGAGACAGAGAGAGGGAGAGAGAGAGATAGAGAGAGGGAGAGACAGAGAGAGGGAGAGACAGAGACAGGCCAGTGTAACAATTTCTGCGAATCCAGTGGCTTAAAACAACAGAATTGTGTCTGTCATAGTTATGGAGACCACAGTTCAGAAAGTAAGAACTCAGGAGGAACCAGCTTCTAGAATCTGAAGGCTCTGGGAAAGGGCTTTCCTTGCCTGTTGCTAGCACCTGCCTCACCCCCATTCTCAGCTCCATCCTCACATAGACTTCTTCCTTCTGTGCATAACTATTTTCTGTTATCTATTCATTCACTGGATTTAGGGCCAGCCAAATTTAGCATGATCTTCTCTTCACTCAGCTGTATCTAACAAAGACTATTTCCAAATGAGATCTTGTTCATAAATATCAGTAGCTATAAATTGAACATACCTTTTTCACAGGACCCATTCAGCTCACAAGCATGTGCTATTTACAAAAGGCACACATAAAAGTTATTTTTAAACAATTTAAACATCGCAATACATTCTATTTGTAACAATAGTATAAGCATTCAAATCAGTATATATCTGTATAATAAATAAATATTAGCATTCTACAAAGCTTGTGAAAGAGTAATTGATATGTGAGGAGGATGTTAGGATATAAAGTTAAAAACGATATACTACAAAGAAAGATGCTGTGTTAAAGGAACACATGAAGTGGGGGACAGATGCAAGTTTATCCATAGTGTACTAAGATCTTATTACTTAGGTTTACAGTCAGGATTCTATTTTGTAGCTGCATACAACTGAGCAGGAGATCACACCACCATGTCTCTGTGTCCTTCTCCATGCAAGCTGGAAACACAACTGAGCCAGGTTCAGAAGGTTGTTTTAGTGGGGGTTTTACTCACTGTTGTACAACTGCGTTCTGCCCCTGGTTGGAGCAAATCTATGCTCTGTCTAGAGCAGGAGAAGCAGTCAGAGCAGTGATGTGATGTGCTGTCTGCAGTGACATACAAGTCACACTCTTGAAGACATTAAACGTGGTGGCTGCAGCTCACCGCCCTGCCAGAGACATAGGAAGTCTGATATACTTCCTCATACCATTCGTTTTCCACCCAGTGCCTAGGTCTCCCAAGGATCTACTCTATAGACTTTTGGTTACTTTTTCAGCTGCCAGTGAAACAAAGAACAGGAAAGGGCCTGCTACCATCAGTTTTCCTCTTAGCTGACAGGCCCTGTGCAGTTGATAAAGGCCTAAGTTCTCAGCTGCCCCCAGTTCTGTCCTGATGTAGCCTGGAAGTATAGTCTGGGGCATCTCTCCAAGAAATGGCGGTTTGTGATTTGCCCTGTGCAATTACTCTGCTGCTAAGAATGTCTGATTTCTAAGCACCATTCAGTTTGCCTTGCCTCAGGCTGGCTTAAATGATGCATTCAAGCTGCAGATACTATGGAATACAAGACCTTTTATTTGTTAATATATATATATATATATATATATATATATATATATAGACATAAGTGACATAAAGCCTTAAACAATATCGAACTATAGATAACCATAAAGGATGTGACCAAAATGCAAAGGTGGAGGAAAAAACAACTGGAATAGTTAGATATTAATAAAATCATAAAATCCACAGTGACAAGAGGCCTAGGCTATGCAAAGAAGATCTCAGCCTGTTTTGCTTCACAGGACACAGGAAGAAGGGCATTTTGGCTGTTCCAGTGATGTAGGTCCAGTGTTGACAGGGTTTAAGCACAGGAGACACAGGCTCTCCTATTACTTTTCTATGAGTTTGGCTACTTTCTAAAAGTAGACAGGAATGAAGACAGGAAGACAACCAAGGAGGCTAGGAAAAGCTTCCGGTGTAACATAATGTGAGGAGGTGGCAGAGAATTAGAATTTTGTGTTAGCAAGGAAATGCTAGCACTTGCTACTCTATTATATATGAGAAATAGAAAGACACTAAAGATCACAAACAGTACAAAGAAGAAAAAAACCTGATTTTGCAAGCATCTCATTGTGGTTGATAGGAGTAAGGCGGGAAATGGAAGCCAGAGTTCAGTTTCAAACACCAAAAAATGTAGTGTTCAAAAAAAGATGAAAGGCCGCAGATGGGTGTCCATATTAGGAACTCAGATGCAGGGTCTGAGCCCCACATGGGATTATAAAATTCTCAGGTTAACTGATTGAAAGATTGGCTTGTACCCTGCTCCATGGTAGGGGCAGGGTTCAGAGTCTGTAGTGACTGAGGTCTACCTCTGGATGTGGGCATCTGCACTGAAATGGTAGGGAATCTCTGCCAGGCTACTGTGTCTGGGACCTACCTTTCCTCATCTTAATCCAGCCAATATGTACTCGGTCAGGTATCTGTACTGAACTAAGTATCAGTGGAAAGGCAATGTCTCTCTGTAGGAAGAAAATGCACAGTTCTTTAGGGAAGTGAAACTCAGGTGACAAGTAGGAGTCAGAAGGAGATCAACTAGTCAACTCTACCACCAGTAAAGTTTGATCAGGGTATATGTTTAGTACCAGAGGTGACAGTCATCCTTCCGATCTCTCTATGCTGTTCCAACTGTAGGTGTTCCCATGGCATAAGGACAAGGAGAACATGCCTTGGCTGCAGCCTGCCAGCAAGCTGGTTGAAAAGAGTCAAACAGAGGTGTGGGAGCAAGTGGGGGTAGGAGACAGACCACTTACTTTTTCCAATCATGCAATCGGATATAGCCTCTTTCCTGTGGGAGGGGGCTGGCAGGAAGGGTGAAAGGCGCCTTGCTTCCCAGTATTTCCAGAAAGACAGATGTTTCTGTTTTGCAAACCTTAGTAAGGATGCTGGCATAGACTGTCAGATTTGACATTTTGATATGAAAAAAGAAAAAAATTCTAATTTCTCTGTGGACTAGAAGAAGGTTTAGGCATCCTTTGAGCTCTTTAACTGTTTTTTAAATGTGAAACACAAGAGACAAACTAGTTTTGTTGAAAGAGGCATAAGATATGAGGTGAAAATAGCCCAGGTGGTACCTTCTCTTCACTAGCACATACCAAAGGCCACTCAAAAGCCTAGGACTTCACACTGTCATTCCTAGTGTTCCTAAATGTTTCTACTTCTTGGGAAAAATATTAGCCAGGGAATGTATGTAACTGTAAAAGGGGGGCAGCTGAGGCAATGGTAGAGAGATGATGTTTAAAGAGCCTATCTTGAGAAACCTCATCTTGACAATGGCGGTAAATCAACACCATTTTAACCCCTCTTGGAAGCAAGTTATATTAATATGGAAGGTATACCCATGTTATATCCAGAAGTATTAGCAAAGTTCCCATCCATTACCACCATTGCTGGTGAGGTAAACAGAATGGAGTTTGGTGGGGACACAGCACTGATCAAAATGTAGGAAGCTAGGAAGCCATAAGATATGGAATAACAGAAACTTCTGAGGTCACCAAGAACCTTATAATTTAGGTCTTGGGTCCTCTTTTATTATTTGTTTCTCCTTTTCCAAAGGGACCAGCCCACAAAGACATCAGGAGATTATCACAGCATGCAGCTGCTGGTTAGAATCTAAGCAAAGCCTTCATTTAATCCTAGCTGTATATGAGCACAGGGACAATGAGGGCTATTTCAAAACAAAGAGAAAAGAAAATCCAGCTATTGAAAACAAGATCGATCTATTCATATGAATGAAAACATTGCATCATATATTTCTGAAAGTCACCAGTGTCCTAAATTTACTTTCCTTCATTTTTATTCACTACCCAATGTGCAGACAACGTTGGTCTTTTCATTATCCTAACAGAAGGCTTTAGTTCCAGTGCATCCTTGATTTTATGTCTTAATTTAGAACAGGGACAAACAAAATGCACAGGCCCTTTATTTAATTTCATGTTTTCTATCAAGGACCCTGAAACAGGTTGTAGGCATTTTACTACACCATTGCCTTGCCCACACTTGCCCCATACATTTCTCTTTATCCTCAGTTTGTACCCATGCAGTCATAAGGTAGCAACCATACTGGTTTCATATCAGTTGCTAAATGTGAGGTTGCAGAAGTCCAGGAAACAGGGTTTAGCCTCTCAGTATTAGATTGCTTACTCTTAAGATGAACATTATCCAAAGACCTTGATATACGATGTATTTATTTCAATTATCACCTTCATAATTATATCTTCAGAAAAATCCTCACAAAAGCAAGTACAGTGTCTAAAAAGCTAGTTGATGAGTGTCAGGCGAATCCATATCATCACACGTTGGAAAGACAAAATATCACTATTACCAAACTTACTTTAGAAAACAAAGTGGAGGTAAAAACCTGAGGAAGGGACAGGAACATCAAACAGGACTGGTGGGCTTCCTATCATTGCTCTACATTATGGGATGACCTCTGCAGACTGGAAACTGGGTTACATCAACAAACTGCACTTTAAAGTGTGAGATGAAAGAGGGCCTCCCCTAATGTTTCACAGTATTACTGGCTCAGGTTTAAAGAAACTATGCAGCCAGGTACCAGTGTCACATTTCAACCTGTGATATTGACATGAATGTGAAAACCTCAGCCTTTGAAACTGAGCCTTTCATATGCTGAACAAAAACCTGAAATGCACTCTCCTGCAAAGACCTGAGGGGGAGAGACTAAGGGGGAGTCTGTTGCACATGGAGCAAGTGAACTTTCCTTCCACAGCTGTAATTTAAGCCTGCTAAACTAAGGCTTAACTCACATCTTGACATTGGTTTGTTTGGCTTTCCTCAATACCCGGAATTATCCACCTTGTAGAGGTTCTAAAATACCAGTGGGGGAAGGGACTAAGGGTTCCCCAAAGGTGGTGATGTGTCATGCAAGTGTGAAGATTATTTTAACAGAGCCAGTCTCACTCCTCACTCGAGTTGGATTCAGTTCTAGCCATCCACCCAACCACTCCTATGTCAATACATCCTCCTGTCATTTGAACTAGCCTTCCTATTGGCTCAGCAAACTCCTAAGCAAACAACAAATAACTCAAATATTTCAAGCAAATTTCATTAGCCCACTGCAAATAAGCTTTGCTACATCCACAATGTTCAAAACGGAAAGTCTCTCTGCTCCAAGCCTTCCACTTTGAGCCTTGTGGTTTTGACCTAGAAATTAACAAGCCAAGCCAGTCAGGCAGCCCATGTCTGTGTAATCGGGACATAGTGGCAGGAAGATGGCAAGTGTCAGGCCAGGCTTGACTACCTAATGAATCCCTGTCTCAAGAAAAAGACACTCACAAAACAAATTAAAGAACTAAGTATATAACAGGTGGCATAATCCAGGGGTACATCTATGAGAAATGCAGGAATGAGGACATAGGATGCCTCGATGTCACAGCAATCACTTTACACAGAAGCCTCAAATTCTATCTTCCTGTGACTTTCAGATAAGGGGAAGCACATATTTCAAAGGTATTTGAAGTTCTTGCAGATGGGGATAAGAGGATATTTTTAAAAATCTGATGGTGCAGACCAAGTCTCCAATACTAGAACACAAAAATGCCCTAGTACTGTAAATCCTTGAAAACCTCTCCAGCCCCAGGTCTTCCCTTGGCTGCCAGCCAGACACTAGGCCTCCTTACCAGGAACAGACCCCAGGATGCATTGCACTTCCTAATTCTTCATAGTCTGCTTCATTTGGCAAAGGACCTAAACCTAACCACAACAGTTAAAAGAAAGCCTTACATTCTACTATAAAATATACAAATCATGAAATGTATACAACTAACAAAAACAGTCTCAGTACTACTTGATGAGAAGAATTTGGGAGGGGGTTTCATTCAGCATTCCAGTAATGTGAAACCACTGTTTAAGGTAGAAAATCATTTTTCAATCTCAGGAAACATCGTTACTAGCTGCCAAAAGTTGATCCATATAATAAGAACTGTTTGCTAATGCTGAACACCTGCACTTTTATAGATGGCCTCTCCGGACAGCTGGAGCTGAGGCTTCCAGTCTACTGATACAGCAGCCAAGGGAAAAAACATGGCATTTTAGATAAGAATGCTTGCTGAATTACCCATATAACTCCACTGGTCTGTGTGTGTGTGTGTGTGTGTGTGTGTGTGTGTGTGTGTGTGTGTGTGTGGTGTGTGTGTGTGTGGTGTGAATTCTTGACAGTCATTAAATACAATAAAGTACAATACCAAGTATTTCCCAGATAAGGAAAGCTCCCAGCTGCTAGCTTATATCTTGAGGTGGTAGGATACACAAATCAAAACATACTAAAAATATAAACATATATCATGCTTATGGAAGCCATTCATAAATATTTACTTCACTTCCCATGGCTAGTTTTAGCTTTTGGGTTTCATTGTTTGATTTTTCTGACTTGCTGAGTTTATTGGGGAAAGTCAGACATCAGAGGTTTGAAAGAAAAGCTCATTAAGAAGTTGTAAGTGTTGATTCATAGGCTTTTGAAATGAAGCTTCTAGCAAGCTTCAAGGTAATTTATAATTTGTGCATATGTATTCAAACATCAGGATGATTTCTTAGCTTTCTCATTGTACTGGTCTCCCCTGACCATCAAGCCAGAGCAAGCCAGATGGAGAGAGATTTCTGATGCATTCTTCTCTGTTGTACAATTGGAATTCAAAGAGACTTCCCTTCAGGTTGACATGGTGTGGTCTTTCCTATGTATTGTGCTTTTCAGTTTTTACATACCCCATATATTTGTCCACTCTGAACCTATGCAATGCACTATATTGAGAGAAGAGCAATTAACAGAGCAGATGTTGTCTTCCTCACTTTATAGTCTGTTCAAAAATACAGATATTCAATGAGTATTAAGTGAAATTTGGCCTACTAAATAGCATACCTTAGTGGATATAAGCAAGAGATGGCTAGATATGAAAATAGCCATAGAAAATTAACTACTTAATGATCAGTCATCCTTCAAACATTAAATGGTCAAAACCATTACACAACTTAAGCTTGATATTATAGCTTGCCTTTAGCTACTCTGTGGGTTCTTCTTTCTCCTCTCTCTCTCTCTCTCTCTCTCTCTCTCTCTCTCTCTCTTCCCTTTGGCATTTCTTTTTTTTAATATATTTTTATTATGTATTTTCCTCAATTACATTTCCAATGCTATCCCAAATGTCTCCCATACCCTCCCCTCCTTTAATGGAGCACAATCCAGTGAGTTTTCTTTGTTTAGTTGTAAAAGTAACTTTTATTCACCTGATGTAACTTTTTGCCTCAGAGGCTTACTGTTGAATACGCTCTCGCCCTTTCTAGTTCTTTCTGAACTCTGGATAGCTGGTTCAACTCAGCTGTCCCGGCTCAAACTCCTCTCCATGCTGACTGATTAAACGTGGCTTCTCTCAGCCTCTCCCTACTCTGCTTGGCCTCAAACTAATTTTGGCAATTTGCTATAATCTTCTGGTTCCTTCTTATTCTCTGGCTTCGAAAGCCTCTACTGCACAAACTGAACAAAACTGAACTCAACTCCACTGCACTGCCTCCTATGCCAACTGACTGAACTGAGTTCAGCTGACAACTGACTAACTCTTCCTAGACTACTCTCAAATAACCTCCCTTTCCTATCTTTCCCAGTGAGAGTTGAGCATATCTATCAAATCTAATTCATCACTTTCAAACATGGCTTCTTCCTTTTACAAACTAACCTTACAAACCCTGTTTGGGTAAGGCTTGGAATTGAAAGTGTGTACTAAATATGTGCATGTATTCCAGCTAAAGCAGCAATGTTGATGTTGCTGCATTTAAAAATTCCTCTATCTTTGGCCATGGTTTCAGCAGGCCAGAAGGAATAGGAAAATGAGAGTGGAAGGGCTCTGAAATGATTTTTTTCCTCCAATTAAGCCTTTCTCTCTCTCAGATTCTGTGACTGTGTGATGTGGGAATTCTGAAGACATTTTAGAAGTTATATAAATACTAGAGCCCCAAGAAGTATGTGTGGGGTTGTTGGTTGCTGGTTGTTTGCTGTTGGTCACAGTTTGTTAAGTAGTCATGCACAAAGAAGAAAGAGAAAAAAGAAATTATATATTCTAACAGCAAAGACCAAAAATGCCCCTAAGTAGCAGAAAGTAGTCTAAAGATAATGTTGCCCCCTTCCTTTCTATCCTTTTCTCTGTCCTATCTAGTCTGTCTCTTATCCAAGTCTAGCACTTCTTCTACCTGCATCACCTCTGAAGCAATCCATCGCTTCCTTTCCTTTACCCTTTGACCTTTTACCACTATGATAAATCACTTAAGTTTTTACATTGAGTATCACAGTCCTATCCCTGTTCTGGTCCATATTACCTCTCATCTTCTTTTGCTTCCCTGGCTAACACCTTTGCACACAGAATCTGAACAGTTCCCTGGTGTCAGAAAAAGGAATTAAGCATAATTTCTAGGGGTTCCAAGGAGAAAAAAAAAAAAACACTTCTTGAGTACTGGATCTGCCCTTACACTCTGGTTGTAAGACTTCATAAGACTAGACAAAACAAGTGCTCAGGTTTATCCACGGTGCTGAGATTTACCAAAGCTGTGTATCCAAAGCATAGTCCATCTTCTCTTTCAAGCTCCTGATGGTATCTACTTGACTATGGCAGACTCTGCTTATTTTAGAAAGTTCATATATAGTGGCTACAGTGTCATATGTTCTAGGATTCCCTAGTCTTTGAATTCCCATTCCAGGGATTCACTGATAGTACGTAGAATGAAGAAAAGTAGCTTTGAGAGACTTAGGCTGGTACACAAAGACAACAAAGCCAGCCTCCTCCTATCCCTGCCCATGCCTTAGAAGTTTGCTACCATACTTTGAGGAACATGAACAGATACATAGAAATCCTAAGTGTTGTAGTGACACCCCAGCCAAGAATCCTGACAACAACTTGCAGCATGTTTCCTATGTGTGATTAGACCTTCAGTGGCATTGAAGCCCTACACGTGATCCTTGCCAAGTCGTTATGCTTTTGAGTCATCACATGATGTCAAGCAGATCAAGAGGCCAATCCTTTCAAGACCTCCTTGAATGTCAGATTGATGAGGAAAATTTATTAAAGTTTAATATAATTCAGCAATAGATAGTTACAAAATTAACCTCTCTGGGTGCGTGCTAGCTAGTACACCACACAATATACCTGTTAAACATCATACTTTGAAGCAAAAACCTTCAGCAGACAACTCCAGGGAATTTGAAGAAAGGAAACCAAATTTTGTTATACTCATTGAAATTGAACTTCATAATCTTTTAAGCAAAGAGAACATGGCAAAGGTTCAGTAGTCTTGAATTAACAGCTGAATTTGTCTTCCTACGCAGTGGCAATTACAAATCACAACTTGAAGGAACATTGAAATAATCACTGAAGGCTGGGCGGTGGTGGCCCACGCCTTTAATCCCATCACTTGGGAGGCAGAGGCAGGCGGATTTCTGAGTTTGAGGCCAGCCTGGTCTACAAAGTGAGTTCCAGAACAGCCAGGGCTACACAGAGAAACCCTGTCTTGATCCCCCCCAAAAAGGAAAATCACTGAGTTGGGTATTAGATATATTAATATTATTGGTACATATATAAAACATAAATATATAAAGAATATATTTCTAGCCTAATTGGTAAAATACATCAATTATTATGAATAGAGAAGTGAAATAAATTATGAAAGAAAATATTCCTAGTTATTGGCTTAAAAGTGTATTTCTCTCTTGCCTCAAAAAGTCAGAGTTTAACTATTTTGATCACTTGGCATTTTGAGTTATTAAAAATCAGGCATAAAATCATTCATAAGAAATCAGAGAGCAGAGGAGACAGTAATACAGGCACTCTTGTGAAGAAACATGGCCTGAATAAGTACTGAATACTGTAAGATATGACCATAGCAGAAACTTCAATAAATATCCGTATAGACATATTTGCATCATTATTTTTCCTGGCTGAAAACTCATAACTTTCCTCAGTTCTAGAAAATTCTTACCAGTTGTCATCTGTTGGAGTTTGGCTTTTCTTCACCCTCTTCCTCTGGGATTCCTATTAGGTATTTCTTTCATATCTCAATTTACTCTCCAATTTTATATCTTACATTGTCCTTTCCTTTCTACACCATCTTATCTAACTTTCCATTTCATTAAATTTAACCATAGCCAACCTATTATTGACATTTTTATTAGAATTTCTTTGAACTGTATGAAAATCTCATTAGGCAATTTTTCTAATGGTTCTTGGCCATATTTATCTCTTAATTCTATTTTCTTGTTTTGTTCAGATTTTCCTATTACTATTTAATTTGAATACTATCCACTTGATACCTTTTCAGTGATCTCTCAAATAATTCTATACAAGTCATGTGAAAAGTGATGGATTGTTTATAATAGCTCATGCATAATTCTTCATATTTTTTGGGTGTAGTGTCTATCTTGGTCTGAAATATTCACATGTGTTTTTCATATCTGAGCTTGTGAGTGCTTCTCTATTGGTAATTTAGTTGATCTTATTGTTGACTGTTTTACTTATTAGTGTGTGTGTGTGTGTGTGTGTGTGTGTGAGTGTGTGTATTATGTGAATTAGTGCACATACACCATGGCACATGTGCCAAAGTTCAGAGGGTAACTCTCTGCAGTCAGTTTTCTCCTTCCAGGGATGAAGCTCAGATCATCAGATTGTGTGACAAGTATCCCCTGATGAGCCATCTTTCTGAACTTCTTTCTGTGTCTTTATCCTTTTTTAAAACTCACCTCCAGGAAATGAGTGTGTCACAGTCACCTGACACGGACCAGACTCCATAGCTTGGAACAAATTTTATACAAATGTCTGGGGCCTTTCCCAGTGAGAAAATGAAGCTCAAGTGCCTGTGGTAGAGATGGCAGCAGTATCCAGAAAATCTTCTGAAAGAAAGGAATAGCTATGACCCCTCTCCCTGCCAGGTAGCTGATTCCATGGTCCTCCTTCTCAAATAGTAGGGAACCTGTGGGACTAGCACATGTGACTCATTTATTTCCATGTGGGTATTCGTTGAGTTTTCTCTCTCTTTCAAACCATAGAGTGCTTAGTGCTTCCACTCAAGTCACCATGTGAATTTCACTTCTTGTTTTATTCAGCAGAGATTTTATTTTCAATAAAACCTTTATCTTTAAAAGTTGTCGTTTACTTTGGTCTTCATTCTTCTTGAGTTCCATGTGTTTTGCAAATTGTATCTTATATCTTGGGTATTCTAAGTTTCTGGGCTAATATCCACTTATCAGTGAGTACATATTGTGTGAGTACTTTTGTGATTAGGTTACCTCACTCAGGATGACGCCCTCCCGGTCCATCCACTTGCCTAGGAATTTCATAAATTCATTTTTAATAGCTGAGCAGTACTCCATTGTGTAAATGTACCACATTTTCTGCATCCATTCCTCTGTTGAGGGGCATCTGAGTTCTTTCCAGCTTCTGGCTATTATAAATAAGGCTGCTATGAATATAGTGGAGCATGTGTCCTTCTTATCGGTTGGAACATCTTCTGGATATATGCCCAGGAGAGGTATTGTGGGATCCTCCGGTAGTACTATGTCCAATTTTCTGAGGAACCACCAGACTGATTTCCAGAGTGGTTGTACAAGCTTGCAATCCCACCAACAATGGAGGAGTGTTCCTCTTTCTCCACATTCTCACCAGCATCTGCTGTCACCTGAGTTTTTGATCTTAGCCATTCTGACTGGTGTGAGGGGGAATCTCAGGGTTGCTTTGATTTGCATTTCCCTGATGATTAAGGATGTTGAACATTTTTTCAGGTGCTTCTCAGCCATTCGATATTCCTCAGGTGAGAATTCTTTATTTAGCTCTGAGCCCTGTGCCCCTTCTTAGAATTGGGAACAAAACACCCATGGAAGGAGTTACAGAGACACAGTTTGGAGCTGAGACAAAAGGATGAACCATCTAGAGACTGCCATATCTGGGGATCCATCCCATAATCAGCCTCCAAATGATTGATACCATTGCATACACTAGCAAGATTTTGCTGAAATGACCCAGATGTATCTGTCTCTTGTGAGACTATGCCGGGGCCTAACATACACAGAAGTGGATGCTCACAGTCAGGTATTGGATGGATCACAGGGTCCCCAATGGAGGAGCTAGAGAAAGTAACCAAGGAGCTATAAGGGATCTACAGCCCTATAAGTGGTGGAACAACATTATGAACTACCCAGTATCCCCCCAGAGCTTGTGTCTCTAGCTGCATATGTATCAGAAGATGGCCTAGTGGGCCATCAGTGGAAAGAGAGGCCCATTGTTCGTGCAAACTTTATCTGCCTCAGTACAAGGGAACGCCAGGGCCAAGAAGTGGGAGTGGGTGGGAGGGGGAGAGGGTGGGGGAGCAGGTGGGGGACTTTTGGGATAGCATTGGAAATGTAAATGAAATAAATACCTAATTAAAAAAAAGTTGTCGTTTACAGTTTCACGTGTGCAGTAAGAGAAGGCACCACCCATCTCACACCCCATGTATGCATACTTTGTATTTTGATCACAAAGAAAAAAAAAATAAAATAATTCCTTCATTTCTGTCAGTTTTAATAAAGTTCCCTGTATTTTTCCATCTTGGTCTGTAACCATACACCTGAGTTCACATTCTTTATAGAAAACTGTTTACTTCACAGCTCTGAATATTTAAGACTTGGTACCAGCACTTATTTGGATTCTGGTAAGTAAAGGACTCAAGCAGGAAGAACAATATGATGAGAAAGAAAGCAAAAGGAACAAACAGTTGCATGTGGAAGACCAGAGCATGTGAGCAAGATAGACTAAAGGAAATGCTAGGCTAAGGTCATACCATCCACTAGCATGACCAAATCAATGTTTAAGAGTAAGTACTGGCTGGAGAGATGGCTCAGTGGTTAAGAGCACGGACTGCTCTTGCAGAGGTCCTGAGTTCAATTCCTAGCAACCACATGGTGGCTCACAACCATCTGTAATGGGATCTGATGCCCTCTTCTGGTGTGTCTGAAGACAGCAACAGTGTACTCATATACATAAAATAAATAATAGCCGGGCGTGGTGGCGAACTCCTTTAATCCCAGCACTCTGGAGGCAGAGGCAGGAGGATTTCTGAGTTCAAGGCCAGCCTGGTCTACAAAGTGAGTTCCAGGATAGCCAGGGCTATACAGAGAAACCCTGTCTCGAAAAAACAAAAAACCAAACAACAACAACAACAAAAAAGAGTAGGTACTGTCTTCCAAACCCATTTGGTACCCTTACCTGAGACCAAACTTCAAAGCGAAAATCAATGGGACAAACCGTAGTCAATCCATACCATATTTATAATCCTTGTTTAATGTCATATTTATTGTGGTGATGAAAAGAGAAAAAAGGGAATTCTACTTATTTTATATAGTTGAAAACTGAGAAAGAGCTGGAAAAAACACAATGACAGAACTATTGCTGATAATAAGAAGTCTCATGATGATTTGATTCCATGGTAGCAAGATTGAGAGCGCAAATCCTGTCATTGTAAATGTGTATTTATTTGTGTAAAACCAGACAATACACACACACACACACACACACACACACACACACAAAATTGTGTTTCATGTCTCACCTAGAAAGTAAGCTTTATGCAGATATACTCAGTTATGTGTTTAGAAGCCTCTGCATGCTCTGGATTGCTGGCATTTGCTTCTGACTCATGGTAGAGAAAACGCTGCAGCTCCTCTAATTTGCAAAGACAAGTGTAGATTGCCTGATTTCATAAGGACACCTGCTAAAGGTATCATTTTTCTGGCAGATGACTTGAGATATGTGCTGACAACTGACTTCATTAAACTACTTGTCTGCATGTCAGTTCATTGTGAGCAATTTTATTGTATTCAGAATTCTGAACCACATTCGTCCATTTCAGTATAGATTAATCTCTCTGGAAAGAGGTCAACTTTTGTATAAGAAATGTCTCAAAAATGATCATTGTGTTAAAAAAAAAGAGTGATATATTCTCTCAAGCCTTATTACAGCTTGAACAAGATGTTCCTCACAGGAAGAAGAAGTGAAATGAGCTAACTAAGAGGACAAAGACAGGGCCTTGTCTTCAGGATTTCAAATAGACATGTCTAACCTAGCACCAGCATATTCTCAACACTCTTTCCCTGGCAGAAAGGTCCCAAAGCTATCATATTGTAAGTTGTATGGGAAATAGAGAATGATTGATTCTGGATGAGAGGAAGAGAGACAGAGAAGAACGGAGAGAGAGAGAGTGAGAGGGGGTGGGTGAGAGATTCTTTTAAAAGGATCTAATGCTTGCCATTGCCCTCTGTCCTACTAAAACATTCATCCTCCTTATGACCACGGTTACACATGAGAAATTATTTAGAATTGACAAGTTTCCCAGTGGATCCCCAAATCCTCCCCCCAAAAAATCCTGTCATAAATAAAAACTAACTGATTATAAATGCTCTCTAAACAAATGCTTTTCAATAGTGTAGTACAAAACCAAGACTCCTGAAAGGGGCAGGTAGCAAACAGAAAATCCACTCTAGGTCAAAAGGAATCTGCATTCCAGCACAGACGGAAGCACTTCAACACAACAGCTACCCAAAATCTATGGAGCTAATGTTTACTTCCAAAGCTACAAGAAAACTCTCACCCAGAAAGAAGGGGACCCAATAACAAGGTTTTGATATTTGGTCTCCAATGGTTAAGTCCAAGGTGTTCTAGACTTTATGTTCTGTGAATCAACACATTTTCCTTTACTCATCATTTGGATAAATGTGGGAAAGTATTTTGCATTTATATAAAAACTATTTTAAACAAAGATGAAACAATAAAAGTTTCCCTGTAGAACTTCAAAGCCAACATGCACAAAATTCATTTATATCTCCCTTTCTCCTCCCTCTATCTTCTCTCTCTCTCTCTCTCTCTCTCTCTCTCTCTCTCTCTCTCTCTCTCTCACACACACACACACACACACACACATACACACACACAACTTATACATACCTCTGCACCAGCTATGAGATGGAAAATTTTTTAAATATATTAAAATATACTAATATTTACTTGGTAAAATGGCATGAGTCCTAGACTCATGTCCTGGATGTATCACGTCTCAGTTTTAGATCTTGTCAAGTTTTTGTAACCTCTCTTTCGTCACTGCTGCAGTCATTAATCTTCATTGTCAACAAACCTCTGGATATATGGATGTCTCCAGAATGCTTTAACTACAGAGAGAAGATTTACCCTATCTTATAAACACTATCCTATGGGCTAGTGTCAAGGACTGAATCAAAAGAAAAAGCTAGTAAAACACTCAAATTCATCTCTCTGCTTCCTAACTGCAAAGACCATGTGACCAGCTGTCACATGCTCTTGCCACCATACAATGGACTGTATCCCTTCCTAAATAAGGAGCTAAAAGAAACCCTTTTCTCCTTAAGTTTCTCTAAAGTATTGTATGACAGGAAAAAGAAAAGCAACCACTGTGCTAGAGTAATAAGACTAGTAGCTTCTCATAAACAGTAAGTTTGCCGTGAACATGGAAAAAAAATCAGTATGGCTGTTGTTGCAAAATGACTTGCAGAATTATAACTTTCACCCTGCTTCAGAATCTGTCACATATTCCAACTGATTATTATGAAGTCCCAAATAATTATAGAATGTGCCAGTCTCACTTCTTTGTATTGATAGAATATCATCATCTACACACACACACACACACAAATAGCTTCTCCAAAAAGTCACCCTTCATATTACTCATAATTTTGATTTAAAAATACAATAATAACAAATAAAAGGTGTTATTTGATCTTGGAAACACTTTTCCCTCAAAAAATGATTATACAAATTATTCACCAAATTCTATGACCCACACTGACTTCTAAATGATAACACATCAGAAAAATACAATGAATTTTTTTGGGTGCTAACTTAATTAGCAAATCAGAAAATGCATTTTCTTAGGGAGTTCTGTTTATAGGAGTTTGTTGCAATAAAAATCGGTATAAAATTTCTGAGACACTATTGTAAGTAGTATTTGGGGAAAGGGCTAGATTGATGAAATTATTTCTTAGAGTAGAGTACCACAGAAAGTCATGAGGACATGGAAGCATAAAGGAGCACTGTATGTTCTTCAAGAGATTGTGTGTTTCTCATTGAGGCGAGGCATTCCTGACAACTTTCAGGGGAAGCAAACTGCTTGCTCCAGTCTCCACAGGAGCAACAGCCAGCCTAAGAAAGCCTCCATGGTCATGTCTTGTCAGATTGCTTTTCTTCTCTCTCTCTCTCTTTCTCTCTCTCTCTCTCTCTTTCTCTCTCTCTTTTGGTTTTAGTTTTTTTTTTCTTCCTGTTGTTGTTGTTGCTGTTGCTTTGTTTTGCACTAAGTCACCAGGCTGATCACACATTCATGGTTTGCCCGCTTCAGACCTCTGAGTCTGATGGTTTCAGGTCTGTGCCGCTCTGCTTTGCCCTCTCTGGCTCAGCAGCATTTTTGAGCATCGCAGAGGCAGAAGGGTCCTGGCAGCTCATAGACACATCTGAGAGGTTAGCTGTGTTCTAGGTCTTCCAGCAGTTCTGAAGCCTTTCATGCTCTTGAATTAAATCTCTGTCTGTTCATACTAGCTATAATAGATTTTGACAAAGGGAGGCAAGAAAACTAAATACAGCTTTGGATAGGGACCCATTGACTGCTTAAGCACATGCAACTTGACTCAGGGCCTAGGAGAGTGGTTGCTTTTGTCCAGTGGAGGTAACTGGCTACTTGTCACCTCAGAGCCCATAGACACCCTGACAGTACTATAAAATGACTTCCCTTGAAGAAAGGGTATTCTCCTGTGTATGTGCAAGGTTGGGGTAGTGGGAAAGAGGAGGAAGTGGAAGGGTAGGGTTTTTCCAGAGGTCAAGAACTAAGAGGGTGGAACTCTTACATGTTCCGGTTGGCTGCAGTGTAGCTTTTGGAGAAATAACCACTATCTTTAGTGATATACTCAAGGTAATAATTTGAAATGCCAAGATATCTCATCATACTCCAAGGTGGCTCAGTCAGAATGTAGACTTGTGATCGCAGTTCTTTGTTGTCAGCTTGACAACATCTGGAATTAACCAAAACACAAGCTGATGGGCATACCCATGAGGATTTTGTTTCTTAATGAAATCATCTGACGTGGGCAGACCCACTTTTAACCTAAAAATTTTGAGGTGGGGAGATTCACTTTTAATCTTGGCTACACCTACTGGCAACCTATGTAGAGGATATTTAAGAAGGAAGCTCTCCCTCTTTGCCTGTTTTCTCTCACTCTTAGTGGTAAGTCTACTACTGCACTGGCGTTGGATCATACTTCTTTGGGATCCTGGTATACTAAAGACCAACTGAGTCATCCAGCCTCGTGGACTTATAACTAATCCATTGTTGAACTAGCCGGACCATACCCTCTCCACCACTATAACAAATCTATTAAATAAGTGGAGAGAGATTTCTTCTAGAACTTCTGTCCCTCTTAAGAACCCTAACTAACACAATATGGGTGAGTGCTGCATGTAATATTAAAAAACAAGCCATGCTAACGCCAGCTAGGCACCAGCCGGTGGTCTGTTCCCAGCCCGACACGTAGGACAAAACATTTTTTCCTTTTGGTCAATGGTTGCCCCTGAAGGCTGACTCGGACTCTCCAGAGTTCCAAATTCGCTCTATTCACCTCTTGGCTGGCTGCTGCCAAATCTGATTAGCACTCCCAAACTTCTAAAGCTAGCTGGGGTATACTCTCACAAACCCATGCTCTGCTGTGGTTACCTTTCCCTAGAGCTCAGTTGAATCATGAATCACCTCGAAAAGAAAGACACCAGACAATCTTGATTTAAAATCAACAGATAACAATCGCTGGGCGCAGAACCTAGCATCCTAAATTTATCAACTATTCCATGTTAGAAATCTTCTGGTGGCGAATCCTACCCGAACTAATAGCCTCTGTCTACAATGTTTCTGCCTTACTCCCTCAATCCAAAAGGAAGTCCTCTCTTCCTCCTCCTCTCTTCCGCTCCCGAACCCGGAAGTCCCACCTTCTTCTCGCCCAGTGATTGGCTTCTTATATTTATTATTATAGTCAATTGGGGAAAATTCCCCTACAGGTGAGACCATCATCATTGCTTGTGAATGAGGAGAGAATTGAAACATCAAGAAGTCCTTTTGTGGAGGAAGACTAAAAGCCTTTCCTTAGGCTTCATCTAAGAAACAGAACTTGTGATGCAGGATGGGAAAAAGCCAGAGAAATACAAAGCAGAGACAAGAACTACAAAGGCCCTAAAACAGGCTATATGCCACATGGCAAGATATCTGCTGCGCTCTTTCTCCAGATCAATGGCCGCTTGCTTTCTTAACAGTGCTTTTTCTCTCTTCACATACAGTCCCTATTTCTAGTTATGGGTTCTTGGTGCAATCCTTTGTCCTGGGACACATGAGCAGGAGACAGAATGGCCTCTGAATTCAGACCCTTAGCTGGGCATTCTCAAGTGCATTTCCCCTGACACCTGGGCTTTCTCACTGTTCCTCTGAGTTCTGTATCTCATTTAAATGACATGATTTTTTCTCCATCTTTTACTCTTGGTGCCGCCAGCATCTTCAGCTCATTTATAGCGTTGTATTCTTCTCAGTGTCTATTCAAGTTGTCCCTGAGCTTTCTTCTAAGTCAATTATTTATATAGTATTTAATTTATAATATTTAATTATTTTATTAATGAGGCTAAGAACCCTAAAGGAGAACTCACTCCATAATAATAAAGGTGATGGAAGAGAGAAGGCTTTAACATCTATTCATTTCAGAAATAATTCAAAGGAGGGAACTAAGATGGTTTGGTCCTGTAGATACATTTCTTCATGGCTTGTAGCTGTTAAGGAAGAAGGGGCAGGGTTTGTTTTCAGGTGAAGTGTTTCTTTATCAAGGATGCAGGATCCTGAAGTAAGTTCGGACCTGCATGGTCTGAGGTAGGTAGCCCACCTGACAGGAGCTCTGACTTAAAGAGTACCAAATGACACTCTGATGTCTAAATCAGATCTGCTCAGCCTCTGGTTCTTGACAAGCACAGTATGGATGTTTTGTGCTTGGAGATATTGATAGGAGGCATTTGTTAGATCAGTGGACTGATGATAAATGGTTTAAGCCTCTAGGCTGCCTCTGGAGAGCATACTGCATGTGCAGTAAATTTGGATAAAAATCACTCAATATAGTAAATGCTGATAACAAAAAAGTCCGAAGTCCAAACTGTAAACAGCTATGAACAAGACCACATGTTTCCACATGTGGCTGTAATACCATATGCAGCTCTTTCTAGACATATGTACAGAGCCTTCTTGTCTTCTGTCCCTGGCAGAGGACTTTCAGCCCCAGGGATAAGAATCTACCTACGCTTCTTTATCTAAACATCTTCCCGTCTTCAGCAAAACTGGATAAAAGGCATGTATTAAACAATAAGACTCTTCTGTTGGCACTTTGAAATGTAACTTTTTACATCTTATTTCTTTATAAGATAATGCCATATAAAATAAGGATTGGAATACAGGATGTATTTTCATTAAATTTTCTTTCTTCAGAGACCATTGTCAAAACCACTGAATATTTTATGCAAATACTGAATAAATATATTAATATGAAACATTCAACTAAATATAGAGAGCAACAAACTCCTAAATGTTTCTTATATGTATTTTTTTTTTTAAGTTTTTTTTTTTTTTTTTTTTTTTTTGGTTTTTCGAGACAGGGTTTCTCTTTATAGCTCTGGCTGTCCTGGAGCTCACTTTGTAGACCAGGCTGGCCTCGAACTCAGAAATCCGCCTGCCTCTGCCTCCCGAGAGCTGGGATTAGAGGCGTGCGCCACCACGCCCGGCACTCTTATATGTATTAAGTACCACACTGAAGAAGTAGATATTTGTATCCACTCTGCATAAAAATGGAGGATCAAATGTAACTTGCTATATGACATACACTAAGATGCTTGACTACTGTTAGGAAAAAAATAATGAAAGCATATATACTTAGCACATTTCATTTTTTTCTCTCATATACTGGGGAAAAGGCATGTTCTTAGAAGAGAGATGGAAATTGTGACATTTCCCATATTCTATGAATCTCTTAGAAAGTTGTAGCAAATCACAGAGTCTGGGGAACTAAGGATCAAGGGATGCCACCAGATGGAGTGGACCATTACTGGCCAAAGAAATATCATTATCCACTTGTAGCTACAGAGCTTTGCATATAACTCAAGACCAGGGAGGGTAGAGCAGGGTTCCTCAATGCTGAGCTACTTCTCACTTCCTTGACAAGATACTGAACCAGGTGGCTAACTAGAACAAAATACAAATGTGTGCTTTCTGTGATATATTCAATTACATAAATAAGATAAAGTGCTTATCCCAATGTCAAAACCTGACTATTCAAAAATCATCACTCAATAGTAATTGTTTAAAGTAAAAAACGAACTTGCTTATAAATTCTCCACCTTATACTCCACATATGTGTGTGTGTGTGTGTGTTCCCCAAAATGGTTTAAGTGCAACCTCCGGAGCATGTCCATCATCAGCCCAATTCCATCTTCCAGTGGAGCACACTGTGTTACTATATCTAGTGAAAGCTCATTTTAATTGCTTGCACCAGGACCTCTAGGGAGACAAAATCATCTTTGTTTAGAAAATGAACTGATAGCTTTCCTGGAGTAGAAATGTAAGTTTCAGAAAGGCATGGATGGGAGAGGAGGCAAATATATGGGGAAAAAAAAGAACATTTTAAATGGAAGACTGATGACCTAGAGAAGGACAAATACAAGAAGGAAGACATCTGTTTAGACAGTGAGATGATACAGAACAGGCAACAATAACCATCCCAGACACCTGCTGGTGAGAAGGTAGCTAAAGACATTTGAAGAGAAGACAACAATCCACACTTAACATTGTATTAAATTGTTTTATTGGGAGGTAAACCTTTTCTCATTACCTGTAGATAGGTATTCCAAGGTAGTACCTTGTGGGCTAATTTGGGTAGGAATGTCTCAAGCAAAGGATAAAGAATTGTTTCACACATAGATCAGCCTAAATCACAGAGAAAAAGGCAGTCAGGAGGGAAGAGACAGCAGGCATCAAAGTCAAAACATACCAGAGTGCATTGTTCAGGAGGATGACAAGTCCTAGTGAACAGATATGAGGGTGGTATCAAAACATTCAAGGAGAGATAAAATGGAGTCTGAGGCAACTTAAATCTCAAAGGACAAGATAACCTTAGCAATACAGTGACCCAAGTTAACATGAACATGAAGTATATTAGCATTTTAGACCAGGAGGCAAAGATAAGAATGCCAGAAAGAAAGAAAGAAAGAAAGAAAGAAAGAAAGAAAGAAAGAAAGAAAGAAAGAAAGAAATCAAGAAAGAAAGAAAGAAAGAAAAGAAAAGAAGAAAGAAGGAAGGAAGGAAGGAGGAAGGAAGAGAGAGAGAGAGAGAAAGAGAAAGGCAAAAGAGCAAAAAGAATGCACTGTGAAAAGCAAACTTGTGGAAAGCAACATTTTTCAAAGCATGTTCATATTTATACAATTTAAAACAAAACATTATTTGGAAATCTCATTTGAAACAAATGCATATCTACTCAGCTTAGTTTGTCTGTATGTGTGTGTGCATGTGTGTGCATATCACAGATGAAAAGGAGTTGTGTGGTTTTTTCTCTACCTCCTGCCCTCTCAACCACTGAGCAGGTCTATCTGCAATCAAGTCTATTGTAGTCTTAATATAATACACAGTGGGCCCACCTATAAGTGTATCTGGCTATTTTTCTGAGTGCATTAGTTAAACATACAGGTATTAGATGAGTAAACCCTTCTTCACTCTATAGCTCTAGGTAAATTTCCTTAACAGTCTTATTCCTTATTCATATTGTGAATACATAAGAGTAAACAACTTTGCAGGGTTACTGTGATTAACTATAAAATTATACATTATAAATCATTTAAAATACTAAATCAGAATAAATAATGAATATAAAATATCACTGCTACTTTAATAGGCTTTTTCCACTGCAAAGAAATAATGTATAGATATAACATTAAGGCATTTCTAGTCTGGTAGTTGCTTATAAGAGTTCAAAGTGTTCTGTTCAGGAACTTTCCACCTGTGCCCATGTATTTGAGGCTTTCCCCCACTTTCTCTTCTATTAGTTTCAGTGTATCTGGTTTTATGTGGAGGTCCTTGATCCACTTGGACTTACTTGAGTTTTATATAAAGAGATGAGAATGGATCGATTTGCATTCTTCCACATGCTGTTGGGCATTAATGGAAGAAGAGGCCCTTGGTTCTGTGAAGGATTGATTCCCCAGTGTAGGGGAATGAGCGGGGAGGCAGGAGTGGGTGGGTTAGTGGGGGCACATCCTCATAAAAGCAGGTGGAGAGAGGATGGGATAGGAGGTTTCTGAGGAGGGCTGAAATCGGGAAAGGGGATAACATTTGAAATGTAAATCAATAAAATATCCAATAAAAAAAGGTCAAATGAAAATGGGATGATGATCTAGCTAGATCTAAAGGAGCCCCTGGAGGGGCTGCTCAAACCCAAGGAAGACTTCCGGTCAGAAGGTTTCCAATTAGACACGTACCCTGTTAAGTGTGTAACTCAGGCCTAGGTGATTGACACACTATGAATGAACCATATGCTAGGTATTGTTCTTATTTGGGCTCAAGAACACACAACTATTATTAACAGAAATTAATGATAAACCTGATGGATGAATGCATCAAAATCCAGGATCCCAGAGAGACAAATAGTCTTGATGCATTAAGCAAAAATATTAGAAATATTTTCAACTATTGCTTCAGTAGAGGCAATAATAATGATGAATTTGAAAACTGATTACAAACAATTTTGTTCCTATGCCAGCCCACAAAATTCCTGATTATGTCTCTGTGTGTTCCCAAAACTTAAAAGCATCTATTATCAAAATAAATTATCTTCTACCCAAGACCAAAACAAAGAATAATGCATGTTCTTTCCAAAAAATCTTGGAATTGTATTGCTTCTAACAAAATTTATTAACTTAATCATTTTCTATAAAAGGAGATGCTTCTTTAAGAAAGAAAAAAAGTAAAAGAAAAATAGAATATCAGGGTGGTTTGTGGATGCTAATAAGACAATAAATTGTACTTTAAAGAATGCAGAAAAATGAGAGAGATTTAACTATCCTGCTTACAGTAGCAATGGAGAGGTCCGCAGAATCCATTTCTGCACAATTCACTGCTCCAAAAAAGTAACTTAGTATTGTGAGCCAAACATTTAGAAACAAAGGAGAGGAATGAAATACAGAAATATTGCTGATGGAATATTTTTTTGGGGGGGGGAGTGTGTCTAAGGCTTGGGAGAACAGCCACAGTTAGACAATGGAGTCCCTGAATTGGGGAGATAGGCAAACAGAAAGCAAGTTAAAAGACTGAAGGATAATGAAGTGTAGCCTTCCCCTGTGGAACAAGGAGTAGTTCCATATGCTTTTATTGGCAGGGAGATGTCTAGAAAATCCTGTTATCAAGCATCAGAGAACTTGGACAGAGATCAAATGAATTGCCCAAGGTCACACGCTGTGTCAGGGCAGACCCAGAGCTAGAACTCATAGCCCTGAAGTTTCCAATCAACTGCTTGGCTCCGTAAACCACATATGCTTGTCAGGAAAATGTCTCCCTAGAGCTGAGACAACACAGCTGGAGAATATTAAGTGCAAGGTAAACCAGGCTGGATTTTACTGGTTCACAGATCCAGAATCAGTTTTGATGTACACACATATATAGCAGGAGAGAGAGCAGAAGGAAGACAAGACTGTGAGAAGCATTTGAAAAATGAAAACACACACACACATACATACACACACACACATCATACATACCATATACACACAGAACACACACAGCTGTAGACATACATAAGTCATACACACTAATGTGCATACATACTATTTCTGGAACACATAAGCACACACTCACTCACATATGAACAGACCAAATACACCATAAATATACTATACACATATTATATATACCATGCACACACACACACATATATGTGTGTGTAATAAGCTCACATATACCATACATGCACTGCCACACACATATACATGTACACACACACACACATTGTACACATTATGCACACATAAACACATATATATATGTGTGTGTGTGTGTGTAATAAGCTCACATATACCATATATGCACTGCACACATATATGCACACATACACCACACACATGTACACATTATGCACACATAAACACACACATACACACATGCACATAATACACATGCTATATACACCACAAATACATGCATACATACTCACAGAATACACACTTGTATACACATGAAACATATCACATACACATTATAATATAGCACACATATACCACAAGCACACATATACACACCATTAGACATCCACCCTACACATGACCCTCATCCCAACACATACCATACACACCTTGTGAAATGTTAATTGACAAGGTTGAAAATGCCTGAAAATAAGGCCATATTTTGAAAATGTCTTCTGTATTGGGATGTAGATTGATATGTTCTTTTTAACTTGCAAAGGACACTCTTGTTATGTCAACAATTAGTAGATGAAAAGAGAGGAAATGTAAGGAAGGAAAGGAGGAAGAAAGAGAGGTGAAAACAGGAGGGCAGTTAAGTCTAAGATCATGGCCTTTCCTTTCTGGAATTCTCTTGTATCCCAGGCCTATGTGCCTTGACCTGTAAACCTTCTTAGTATTCCCTATACTGAGAAGATGATTAAAGTTATGGTTCTTTCCAAGAGAAAAAAATGTTGTTTATAGATTCAAACTTGCAATTTTAATATCAAAGTGTTAGGAGTTTAAACATCCCTAAAAGTCAAAACTCACAGTGTAAGATGCACTCTTCCAAGAAGCCAAGAATATGGGCATTTGAACAGTCCTGACTGGCTCACTGTCTTCCCAAATCTGTCCACCAACAAAGTTGTCTCAAGATTACACGGGCCCCTTGCTTAATAGTCCAATGTGTCCAAATACAACTATCCAAATCCTCCTCACAGATGGCTTCAGTCTGAAACTGCTCCCCATAACAACCTCCTACAGAGACTAGCTAACCCCTCCTCTTGTGTTGTGCGTAATAAACATTCTGAGGTTTCAGGTTGCTGCCTAGTTGGTACTACTCCAACAGAGGGTGAACACCCCACCTGACCTAACTGTTCAGTATTTCTGTCTGTTCTTAAGTCTCAGCTATGTTGGAAACGTCGAACAATGCCAGACAGGAAAAACCTCACTCTGAGCTATTGATTAGAGCATCTGAGAAACTCCTAAAACTGTACAATCCCTAGGACTAGAAGTAAGACCTTATCATTGAAAACATTGTGCATGTCAGACAAAGCACTTGGAAGAATCAAGCAAGAACTCATCTGCAAGTCTCCTTCATGGGAAAAATCTCTTATATTATCTGAGGTGCTTCTATAAGTTGCCAAGGGAAGAAAACAATTAAAGGTCCTACCCAGATGTGACTACTTCAAACCACAATGACCACCATGGCAAGATATCCCCAAGCATGCAATAATGGCACTTATATTTTGGAGGTAACCAACAGCCATCCTTAAGACTTAAGGTCCACTAATAAGTGTGAAATCATACTTAAATGATTACTGATGGCTGGTGGGATCCAACTACTGCCACCACCGAAGCCAGTATAATCACCAACTGTTTCTAAATAACAATATTTATATCTATAGGGAAGTGTAACTCCCCAGTCAAAGAGGTTTCTTTTTACAGAAGATAGGGACCATCAGAGACATTCACAAACAATCAAAATGGAGAGAACACTGATAGTAGAGTGTCATCCCTAACTGACATATCTACCATCTAAACCCTACTACACCCAAGGCCGGGTGATCATCACAGAAGAAGGGTATAAAAGATTGTAATAGCTGAGGATTAGAAAGGCCACTACATGATAGAGTTGCTCCCCTGGAATCTTAACAATATGGTGGTCTAAACAAGACCTGTACCAGTTGATGTTTCAAGATTGCTAAGGGAGGCTGGAGAGATGGCTCGGTAGTTAAGCAGTCTGTCCACTTCCAGAAGACCCAAGTTCAATACTTAATATCCACATTGTAGCCCACAACTGTCTGTAATTCCATTCAATTCCAGAGGATCTGACTCTCTCATACAAACATACATATAGGCAAAACACAAAAGCACATAATTTTTTTTTAATCAAGATAGATGAGAAAACCTCACAAGCCCCCACCCCTACATGAATAGCTCCAGACGATTAATGGCTGTTAAGAAAGGTAGAATAAGTCATTTCCAAGGGTAAGCTCTCTGATAGATTATCCAGTTACAGTGTCCAGCCTTAAATACAGACACATATGAGCAATACTAACTGGATTTAGCAGGTTGTGTAAGTGATACAGGAAGAATTCAAAGTGGGAAAGGTAGAGTGAGAAACGATGTGAATGCGGTGCTCATTATGAAATTCCCAAAAATACTTAACAAGGAAAGCACAGCCAAAATAAAACAGGAGGTCAGTGAGCTCCAGGAGGAATTGTGACTATGTGACTAAGGAGCAGACCTGTAGAAGAGTACAAATAGGCAGAGGGAATCAGTATGAAAAACTCAAAATTAATTTTACCAACCAGTACTACATAAAAAAAAGAATGTACCTGGTTCTTTTAATACCACAAAAATATTAAAATTAAAAGAGTATAGAAAAATAGAACTCATAGCTCACATTAAAACATATGTCCTTTCTAGTTTTCAATTTTTAAACTTTATAGACAACATACAAAGTTATGGAATTTGTGGGATGTTTTTATTTAGACTTTTGGCTCTTTTATCTAAAACTTCTTGTTATATACAGCATCAGTAGTTGTAGCAGAATTTTCCCCCAATTAATTTAAATATTAGTACAACATGAAGCCTGTGATTAGACAGGGAAAAGGAAGGGGGAATTTCACGGACAGAGACAGGGATAGGAAGAGCGAGGAGGAGGAGGAGGAGGAGGACTAGAGAAGATAGATAGAGAAGAGGATGACCTTTATCCATGCAGTTTTATATAGCCACAGGTAGCTCTGAGGATCATAAAAGGATAACTTGTCTAATCTAGGTGGGCAGCTTGTATCAGTAGATAATACTGGCTCAGAATTTATTATGGGGGTGTCTTGGGGATTGATTATTTATTGATATATAAAACTGACTGATAATTATAAGCTTCCAGAGTTTTGATTTCCTGTGTCAAGGGGATGTTTGACGACTAGCCGGAGGGAGTGGATGACTGGGAAGGTACAAGCATCTGTCTCTGAGGCAGGCAAACCAGAGCTGGGAAGACTGATACCAGGGCCTAGCCACGGAGGCAGTGAAACTTAGACCCTGGGGCAGAGAGTAGCTGGGTATAATGTGGGATAGTATCATTATTTAATATTTCCCTCAAAAGTAGTGTTTTCAGGAGATTTTACTTAGTTTTTTTTTCTAGAAAAATAGGCTAGTTAAAAAGAAAAAAACACACTTATTAATTTAACCAGTTAGTTTTTTGTCAAAATTTACTGGGCATTTGAGCTCTTGTACCATGAGAGATAAATTTCTGCTTCAAAAATATGTCAAAAGCAGACATTTCATGGGTACTTCATAGAGCATGAAAGTATAAATCTTCAAGCATGGTAGGTACATGGGAGGTAACTGCGTACAAGGCCAGGACAGGTGACCTCTCAAAGCTTTCATGTAACCTTGATCATTTCAGGGTATTCATTAAGCCCAGTTATAACTAAGGATCCTGCTGGACATTAAAGATGACTCCATCTGTCCTTTAAAAGAACAATTCCAATGTTTCGGAACAATTTGTTTAAAATGGTATGGAATATGGATGAATGATTTGGGACTTTAGTTCAAGTATTAAATAAGAAGAAAAATGGTTAAACAATAAAGTATAGGTTTTAAAAACATGATATAATAATCATTTGACCTATACTATGTTCTGAGAAACATTAAAACATTGGCTGACCTTTAATCCATTAAATATATTTTTTATACTTGAACCACTTCAAGTATAAAAACACTAATTAAATATTTGGTTTGATTATATGCAAATGAGAAAAACAGACTTTCTCAGAAAAAAAGTCAATATTGACAAAATAAAAATATCTCATGAAATGTCTTGATTACAAGTCCCTAAAATGGAGAACCAAGTGGACCTTGAGACTGTCAATACTCTTCAGAGGGAAAAGTGGAAAAGGGTCACACTCCTGTCCTTCCCTTTCTGCACAAGTCTATAAGGCATTACCAAGCCTAGCTTGCATATTGTCCCACTCACTCCACAGTTAGAGAATTTAGCATTCTCACATGCGTAACTTATTTCCTGAAACAGTTTCTTTTGCTCTGAGGATAATTCGATTTATATTCTTATATTATCATTGAATAGCTCTTGTTTCTAGGCAAATCACTTCAACTTTATTCATTCTATATTTTTCATGCATAAAATTAATGTATAGTTTATAAATTGGAAATGTTATGGTTTATAAATGATAATAGCTAGTTATTGATTTTTTTTTTTACAAATAAAGATAAGTAAATATATTGCTTAGTGTCTGGCTCATAATTGCCATTCAGTAATTTTTAACTTGTAGTTTTATACTCATTATAATTTTGACATTTTAGGTAGAAATCTTAGAACAAAATCATAGAGATATTTAAAGGGCAAAAACTAGTCATTCCTCAAAACGTTAGCGAAGCGCAGTCATGCAGCCTTAGCACAGTCGTGCAGCCTTAACGGTGAAGGGTAGCACACAACAAGTCATGTTTAAAGTAGAATTCGAATTCTCTTATACCACCAGTAATGAGTTCTACTTTGCTTTGCTTTTTGTATGGGAAAGGGGTGTGTTCTTTATATCCAAAATCATATTTCATATAGCCATGAGAATAAAGGTGAACTAAGAAGGAAGACTCACTTTTTAAAATTAGTTTTAACTGGCTTTTAGCTAATGCTGTGCAACAAGCTGAAAGATCTGTCTGTTCCTCACGTTTCCTGTATAATTTAAGAACTGGTGGACCAGAGACTCATCACTTCCTTGAGGTGAGGATTTCTCTGGGAACCATAACCTGAGTCATCCACATCCCCACCTCTTAGATCTGGGACAAACTACTGAAATTTATCCTTTGTTTTTTTCACCTATAAAACTAGTTTTCCATACCTGTTTCCTTGGTTAGTTTAAAGAATAAAGACAAGAAGACGAACAAACAACTTGCCTTCCACATGGTCTCTTACCCAAACAGTTGATGTAAATTACAGTCCTGATAGCAGAAGTTCATCTCATGGAAGTGTGTTGGTTCTGTTCTAGACCAGACATGGTGCCCACTGAGGTCTAAATTTAATAAACACTTCTGATCCTCTTAGTGACCTAGAGGTACCATAACCTCATAGCATATTTAAGACTTAAAGGGCACTAATTAAAATATATCCACAACATATGCCATTTACTTCACCAAAGCTCTTAGGAAATGGTTCTTCTACATAGTTGGGGATATCTAGAAAACATTTTAAATTGTTATTACAAAATATTACCAGTAATGAGCCAGCTTGCTTTAATTGCACATTTTTTATTTATCCTGTCTACAGGTGGGTGGTCTTGCAGTTGTGAGAGCTCTCTGTTATAAGTCTATCTCTTGATACAATACACATACATACCCAATTTGATTTAGTTAGATGAAACATGGAGGGTTAAAGATTCACAGTGGAATTAACTAGAAATATGATTTTAAAATATTATTATTATTTTTTTTTTTGGCTTTTCGAGACAGGGTTTCTCTGTGTAGTCATGGCTGTCCTGGAACTCACTCTGTAGCCCAGGCTGGCCTCGAACTCAGAAATCCGCCTGCCTCTGCCTCCCGAGTGCTGGGATTAAAGGCGTGCGCCACCACGCCCGGCCTAAAATATTATTTTTTATATTATACTATTTTTCTTAATTTCAATATAGGAAAAATACTCCAGTAAGTTCAAAACTCAAGCTATTTTTGTGTTTGAGTAAGCTATGACACTGCCTACTTAATCCTTAAAAAAATAATAAGTCTCCCATATCTTAAAGCATGGCTTTCACATACCAATTCTGTGAGATATAAAAAAACAAAAAACAAAGATACTACAGCTAACTGAACATGACATGATAGTTTCCTCTGGAAGATGATTCTCCAAATCTCTGCCATAGGAACCCATGCTCTGACTCCCAGAAATAAGATCTCACACATGCATGTAGCTCTCAGAGAGGCCCTGACGAGCCTTATAGCAGTGTGCATTGCATTTGCCTCCTAGGACCAAAACCATGAGTTTAAAATTAATAATATACTTGAGAGACTCAAATGTAATTTCATTTTTAATAGTTATAATAACATTAACTAATGATATTTGCGTGTTACTATATGGTGGGCACTACAGTAAGAGCTTTAATTTTCTATATTAATCCTCATGGAGATCCTGTAAGAGATAGAGTGCTATTATTATCCTTACTGTACCGGTGTGAGTGTGGTTAAATTCCCAAAGTTCCACAGCTCTGAAGAGACTGAAATTATGCTTAAGTCTAGGTATACTTATTATCCACCTTATATATTACTCCCAGTAATCCAAAAAATGACTTTTATGAAATAAGCAAGACAAATGTGTTGATATTTCAGAGTCATGTGTGAGTAGTTCCCATCAGCTGTACCCCACCTTTAAGTAGTTAGATGGCCTATGCCTGCAACAGGTGTCTTAGTTTGCTCTGTATTGCTGATAAAGACCATATCAAAAAGCAACATATTTGGTGGTTCATCTTCTAATTACCAATCACAGCCCATTGTTGAGGAAATCCAGGACAGGAACTCAATCAAAGAAGAAATTTAGAGGCTTGAGCTAAAAATGAGGCTTGAAAAAAAATGCTTTCTGACTTGTACCCCGTTGTTTGTTCATGTTCCTATTTTTAAACAACCCAAAACCACCTGCCCAGGAATAGTATTGCCCACAGTGGGCTGGGCCCTCCTTATGTACCAATAATCAAGAAAACACCCCCTCAGACTTTCCTGTAGGCATGTCTGATGGAGGTATTCTCTCAGTTGAGATTACTCTTTCCAGGTTTTCGACCTGTGTCAACTGGACAAAAACTAATCACCATTCAGAATTTATTGAGCACTTAATGTATGTCCTGCATTCCAAAGCTCCTTGTTTTTAAATATGCAAATATTTAACTCAAAATATTTTGTGAAGAATATCTATTGTCCTTATTATCACCTAAATAAGAATAATTACAGATATGTAGAAAGTTTGAGCGGAGACTGACATTGTGTGGAAGTAGAGTAGCATAGGCTGGCAGTGACACATGCTGGCCACCAGACATAGTAGTGTAACATGCACTAACCATGAGACAAACCCAGGTACAGATACAGAGGCTTCAAAATATATTAGAGAATTATTATCATGATTAAAGATATAATCATTATAAGAGGTAATATCTCAATGAAGAGCAAGGGATCACAGTCCCTACCTGTGCTTTAAGATAACACATACTAACCAAATGTCAATAGTCAAAAGTCTATAAACCTGGAGATCAAAAACAAACAAACAAACAAACAAACAAAAACCACAAAACCCTTTCACAGGAACCACTTAAAACCAACCAAAAACAGATATTTACATTACAATTAATAACAGTGGCAAAATTACAGTTATAAAGTAGCAAAATGGTGAAAGATGTATAAGATCTGAAGAGAGACCATAACAACAATATAAACCAACCAGACCCCCAAAGAGCTCCCAGAGACTAAACCACCAACCAGAGTTCACAGGGCATAGCCAAGGCTCCAGCTGGATATGTAGTGAGGATGACTGCTTTATCTTTGCCTTATCTGACATCACTGTGGGGGAGGGGAGGGGAGCCCCTTGGTCCTGTGGAAGCTTGATGACCCAGGAGAGGGGAATGCTATGGTACTGAGGCAGGAGTAGGTGAGGGAAGTGGGAAAGCACCCTCATAGTGGCAGGGGAAGGGAGGAGGGAATAGGGGGCTTGTGGAGGGGAAATTGGAAAGGGGAATAACTTTGAAACAACCAATAAAAATGAATGAATGAATGAATTTAAAAATAGACTAGAAAAAGTAGCAAATAAATACTGTTATGGTTGGGGGTTATTTCACCATGAGGAACTGAGTTAAAGGGTCCCAGCATTCAAAAAGTTGAGAACCAGTGCTATAGAGGAGGCTTGTGGTAGTCAATGAAATAGCTGTTTCATGTAGATGTCCCAACCGGTAAGACCAATGGAATAGAATTGAAGACCCAGAAATGAACCCACACACCTACGGTCACTTGATCTTCGACAAGGGAGCTAAAAACATCCAGTGGAAGAAAGACAGCATTTTCAACAAATGGTGCTGGCACAACTGGTTGTTATCATGTAGAAGAATGCGAATCTATCCATTCCTATCTCCTTGTACTAAGGTCAAGTCTAAGTGGATCAAGGAACTTCACATAAAACCAGAGACACTGAAACTTATAGAGGAGAAAGTGGGGAAAAGCCTTGAAGCTATGGGCACAGGGGAAAAATTCTTGAATAGAACAGCAATGGCTTGTGCTGTAAGATCAAGAATTGACAAGTGGGACCTCATGAAACTGCAAAGCTTCTGCAAGGCAAAAGACACCATCAATAAGACAAAAAAACCACCAACAGATTGGGAAAGGATCTTTACCTATCCTAAATCAGATAAGGGACTAATATCCAATATATATAAAGAACTCAAGAAGGTGGACTCCAGAAAATCAAATAACCCCATTAAAAAATGGGGCTTAGAACTGAACAAAGAATTCTCACCTGAGGAATACCGAATGGCAGAGAAGCACCTCAAAAAATGTTCAACATCCTTAATCATCAGGGAAATGCAAATCTAAACAACCCTGAGATTCCACCTCACACCAATCAGAATGGCTAAGATCAAAAATTCAGGTGACAGCAGATGCTGGCGAGGATGTGGAGAAAGAGGAACACTCCTCCATTGTTGGTGGGATTGCAAGCTTGTACAACCACTCTGGAAATCAGTCTGGCGGTTCCTCAGAAAACTGGACATAGTACTACAGGAAGATCCAGCAATACCTCTCCTGGGCATATATCCAGAAGATGTCCCAACTGGTAAGAAGGACACATGCTCCACTATGTTCATAGCAGCCCTATTTATAATAGCCAGAAGCTGGAAAGAACCCAGATGCCCCTCAACAGAGGAATGGATACAGAAATTATGGTACATTTACACAATGGAGTACTACTCAGCTATTAAAAAGAATGAATTTATGAAATTCCTAGGCAAATGGATGGACCTGGAGGGCATCATCTTGAGTGAGGTAACACAATCACAAAGGAACTCACACAATATGTATTCACTGATAAGTGAATATTAGCCCAAAACTTAGGATACCCAAGATATAAGATACAATTTGCTAAACGCATGAAACTCAAGAAGAATGAAGACCAAAGTGTGGACACTATGCCCCTTCTTAGAATTGGGAACAAAATACCCATGGAAGGAGTTACAGAGACAAAGTTTTGAGCTGTGATGAAAGGATGGACCATCTAGAGACTGCCATATCCAGGGATCCATCCCATAATCAGCTTCCAAATGCTGACACCATTGCATACACTAGTAAGATTTTGCTGAAAGGACCCAGATATAGCTGTCTCTTGTGAGACTATGCCGGGGCCTAGCAAACACAGAAGTGGATGCTCACAGTCAGCTATTGGATGGATCACAGGGCTCCCAACGGAGAAGCTAGAGAAAGTACCCAAGGAGTTAAAGGGATCTGCAACCCTATAGGGGGAACAACATGATGAACTAACCAGTACCCAGGAGCTCTTATCTCTAGCTGCATATGTATCGAAAGATGGCCTAGTCGGCCATCACTGGAAAGAGAGGCCCATTGGACTTGCAAACTTTATATGCCCCAATACAGGGGAATGCCAGGGCCAAAAGAATGGAAATGGGTGGGTAGGGAAATGAGGGGGGGTATGGGGGACTTTTGGGATAGCATTGGAAATGTAATTGAGGAGAATACGTAATAAAAAAATATTAAAAATTAAAAAAAAAAAAAAAAGAATGTGTTCTGGAAGCAGGAGTCGTTTAAGCCAAAACCGACATTGAGCCTGGCAGGCAGAACAGGCCTGAAGGTCTTCAAAAAAAAAAAAAAAAAAGAATAAATTGGTGATTTCTGCACTGTGATGAGTGAGAAGGTCAGAGCTGATAAAGCAGTAAGAAGTTATTTCACATACACCTGGGCCTTGGAACATACATATGACACCTAGTTTCATATGTATAATAATCCTGTTCTGTAGACACTATCACTACCTTGTTTTATTGATTTGAACCCTAGGGCTCCACAAAGTTAGTTGGAGTGCTTAAGATAACAGGACCCACAGCACAGAACCACAGATGCAACTGCATAGCTAATGTCATCCCTCTCCTGCTGCTCTAGAGAGCTCCAACACTGCAGGGGATGAGAGGAGAGGTTCGGTTTCTTTTTTTTTTTTTTTAATTTTTTATTAGATATTTTCTTCATTTACGTTTCAAATGCTATCCCAAAAGTCCCCCATACCCTCCCCCTGCCCTGCTCCCCACCCACCCACTCCCACTTCTTGGCCCTGGCGTTCCCCTGTACTGGGGCATATAAAGTTTGCAAGACCAAGGGGCCTCTCTTCCCAGTGATGGCCAACTAGGCCATCTTCTGCTACATATGCAGCTAGAGACACAAGCTCTGGGGGTACTGGTTAGTTCATATTGTTGTTCCACCTATAGGGTTGCAGACCCCTTCAGCTCCTTGGGTACTTTCTCTAGCTTCTCCATTGGGGGTCCTGTGTTCCATCCTATAGATGACTGTGAGCATCCACTTCTGTATTTGCCAGGCACTGGCCTAGCCTCACACAAGACCGCTCATTTTATAAGTGAGGAAACAAAAGCTTCAGAAGGCCAACCTGGCTCTTGATTGCAGCCCAGTAACAGAACAACTTCAAGGACTTTACCGCACAGCTATTCTTTTGTTCCCAGCAAGTGTCATATGCAATACTGATCTCATTGTTAGAGTCTCTGTGATATTCTGAAGAAAGAGAGCAAGCTAATAAATAACAACAGTATGTTTTCTTCCCGTTCATTTTCACTCTTTATTTCTTTTTGGCTCATGGCAAAAATATAGTGTATGTTTATTTGTAAATTTGACTATTGTACTAGAAGTACAAAGAATATAATTAAGACAAAGTAAAACCATAATAAATAGACTAAAATACACCATTTTCACAAGAGAGAACTGCAGTTTTCTAAGCTGCATTCCCTAGAGCTAGAGAATATATTTCTAATGAGTTTTGAGTAATCACATAAATTGAAAAACCTAACCTTGTAATGCCTGATAGTGATCTAAACTGTTTAGCTATGTTTTGTATTATACTACAAAACAGTGGTTTGTTCATGACATGTAACAAAATATCATGTGTTACTCATATTTGGCCTTAGGCTTACATGTGTTGAAACCATAATGCTCAGCGATTTTCAGTGTATTTGGACAACCAAACTCACTCTGTGAAAATGAACCAAAAGGAAAACCCTATCCCATTAAAAACATAAATTACTAAGAGTTAAATGTTTAACTGTTGCCTAGAGTATATAAAGGAGACTGAAAATAAAGTACTGATTTTCCCACCTAAGAAATGAAAAAGGAGCATTCAGAAACCACACGGGGAAGTTGTAAATTAGCTACATCCTGATCTACTTCAGACATGCTGCATTATGTAATCTGAAAGAAACAGGATCCTAGACCCCAACAAAGACCTGCTTGATGCTAAGCGTTCCAGGGAGGCAGACAAGCTGCCCGGTGTGATAAATTAGGGATATTTTAAGGGGACACAGAATTTTAGTGATTCATATTTTACCAAAAAAAATGTGTTGAATATCCTGAATTCAAAATACTAAATCCATGTGGGCAACACTTATGGATAGCATTTAGGCCAAATGCTCTCCAAAGACAGCTTTGTGATTAAAGAATGAGAGTGGACAAGGTAGGGACTACACTTGAACCTCAGTTCTGTAACTAAACAGACTCAGAAATAACGCATCAAGCACAGCGGGGGCTGTAAGAATTAAGTACGATGATTTGTGTAGAATATTTAGAAAATTCACTATACCCAGTAAACCTCAGCACATGTTAGCTACTGCTATTATTATTAATTGTTTTACACATAAAACAGTATTTAATATTCTGAAGAGCTTCCCAGAGCTTTTAAGTGGCAATGTGAATGAGGAAGGGAATTTCTCAAACTCACTGTAGTTTTCTCATCTGTGAGAAATAAGAGTTTTCAATATCTAAAATGCTTTCTCTGTTTTGAAAGGTTGAAATTCTAGGCATTTTCAGAAATAGTTATGTATATTTACATAAATAAAAATCAATGTTTATTCATACTTGAATCAAAATAAATGAAATCCTTTTCCATTTTCCCATTCCCAAGCCCACCCAAAAAGAACTAAATCTTTGATATTTTATCACGGGTGTTATTTAATACTTTAAAATAGTTTAAATTCATCTTGAGTTTATTTTAAGTCATTTCTAATTTAATATGATTTCTTATAAACATAAGTTGGTTGATACTCAATATAAAATGCTAAAGTTTGTAGACTCAGGGATAAAGATTTGAACATAGAAAGTTAAAGAGTAAATGTTTTGAAATTCTTATTTTTAAGTAATGTTCTCACTAAGGGAAAATGTTACCCAAACTTCATCCCCAATAATGTTTCAGGTCCTTCTAAGTGAAAAAGAAACACTTATTTCTCTCTGCTGCTTCTCTTTACACCTCTCTCTAAGTCATTCCCTGAGGCTGAGGAGCCCTACCAGTGACCTCAGCAAGTCTTATCTCTGAGCTTTAGGCCCATATGTCCATCTGTTTACTGGGTATGTTTACATATAGTCATCTCAAACGCAGCATAGCCAAAAAACAAGTCGTGATCATGACAGCAAACCTTTATTTTCCCATCCTTGCATCTGGGGCATCTCCACTTCAAGTCTTCCTTTCTTTTTCTTTTCTTCATCCTGTACAACCAGTCTCTGCCTCTTGAAGTTTTCCAGGTTGTGTTCTTTCTAGGGTGATATGATCTTTCTCCTTTTCTTTTCTTCTCTGCCCCATAGAAACCATAGAGCTGCCTGTTGTAGCTTTATCTGACATATTTTCTCTCTGTCTTTCTGAGACAGATTTCTTAGCTGCAAAGCAGTTACCACCATTCTATTCTGCTTCCTGTTGTTCATGACTTCCCTTCTCTGAATAGGTATCATCCAATCTCGCTAGCACAAGGTCCTTCATACCCTGATGGCAACTAAAATACCAGCTTCATTTTTCACTACTATCCATTTCCTGGATCCAGGCTCTCAAAATACCATAATACTCCTGGACTATACAGCAAGTTCAAAGGTAGCCCATACTAGAGGATAAAAATTTGTCTTAAAAACAAGGTGTGAGATTTAGATCAGTAGTAGACTACTTGCCTAGTATGTACAGGCAAATCAACTAAACAAACCATAATAATAAAAAGAGAAAAAAATAACATTAGAAACACATCCACACAATCCTATAAGGCACACATCTACCAATTTATCTCTCTACTATCCACTGCCTGCCATGGCACCCAGTCTCTGGCAAACACACAAACATCATATCCCACACCAGCTCTCAAATTATGCCCAAATTATCTTTTGGTAAAGTTCCTCCCTCTTGGTTTCTCTACCTCTAAAATATTGCTCTTCCTTTTATGAGCCTCTTTATATGCTTTAAGTCCCCTGGAAAAAGCTCAGCACCATTGAAGATGGTCACTTTTCTTCTCCATGTCTTAGTACTCACATGTAAGATACAGTGTTGGTATAAAGTAGGTAGCTGCTGAATGATTAATAAACGATAATAATGTTGATATTCCTCCTGTGTATCTTGCCTGACATGCACTAAGCTAGTCATGATTCTCAGCACTGAAACAAACTGATGAAATTTTGATCTTTAAGCTCTAAAATCAGGACACTGATTATACAAAGGTCTATGTTAAATATAAGTAAAAGCACACAAATGCGTCAAATCTAATTCTATAATGAATAAAAGGGTTAGTAAGTAATTCTATTCTTTTGCTTTTTTGAACACATGCATCAGTACTGTTGAGTCTAATGTCACTAGAACATGCCACACATGAGTAAAGGAGTAAATGTATGTTTTTGAAGATGAATGGGTAGACAATACAACAAGTTAGTTCCTTTCCTTTGCTCCTTCAGACTTAGTTTAAATGTCTTGATCTGGGAAGGCTGTGCTTTTTAGAGTCATCACCTTGAACAGGCAGGACCACACCTCCCCTCCCACCCCCAATCAAGAGAAAATCTTCACCTTTGTTAACAATAGCTAGAGTTGCTGGTGGGTGGCAGTATCTTTAGTTCTGCCCAGCAGAGGGCTCACAGACCTTAATACCTTGCCTTTTTTGGTAAATAAATCCAGTGGGTGAGGGAAAGTGCTCCAAAAATCCCAAGTACCTGAATGTGAGTCAGCTAACTAACCTGTTCTCACCTGTTCCCTGGCACTTAGTTCTGTTCTTACCAGGCACAGTTAAGTATCAGTGGACTTCTCAGGTTTAACAGTTTAGCAGATAGGGAGAGGGCACAGGGGAGGAATGTGTTAATTTCTTGGAAAGCACCAGCCCTACTTGGTATTCCAGCTACAGAGTTACACCCTAAACTGGCTAATTCCTTTGGGTGATAAAGGAACCCAGAAGCAGGAATGTTCACGAGCCCTCTCCTTCAACATGAATGAAGGCAATTCTCCATGATGAATGGATTAGTTTAGATTAAGGTAAGTTCCCTGGTAAAGTAAGTTACTTTCTGTGAAAAATATCTATGAGAAGAGAAAACATGACATCCTGTCGGTACAAAACACCCTAAAGGCAGATCTGTGGCCCAGCTGAAGAGGTCATTCATCTAAAATGGCAAACTGAACAATAAACTAAAGGTGTTCATGTAAGGCTCAGAGTATATTATGTTGTTTTTTTCCACACAAAAGAATATTCCAGCATTACAGAGGTGGGGGAGGGAGGTGAGGGAGAGGAGGGGGGTTGGTTTATTTAGTTGGTTGTGTTTTTGGTATATTTTCTTTCTAGGAAGCTTAAAGCTACAGAGCAGGAAGTACAACAAAGCACACTGGTTAACACTGAGAAAAATGGCATATACAAATTACTGCCTTTTCTCTTCAAAATACACTAGAAAGATAAATGAAATGTCTGCATGGAATTTTATTCTGATGGTTAAGGAAACTCTGTTGCTTCTGAGTCGAGGGAAGAAAAAGACAGAGAACCATTACTGGAGAGCTTGGTACTTCATGATGGATAGATAAATCAGGAACTTGCTCTGACTCATAGCACTGAAGCAAGTGGTCTGGATCAGGAACCACTGCACAAGTTTAAACAGAACAATGACAGAATTGTATGCTGAGAAAACCATATTAGGAAAAGAATATATTGGGGCAAATTTTCAAAGCAGGCCAAATCCCAGCAGGGAGATGGGAGTTGAACTAAAATCCCCAACCCTAGGCATGGAACTATTGGCAGTTGTTAGATACTGTGATAAGGACAGACAGGTTTTTCTAAATGTAGAGTCTCTGGTAAGTTAAGCAAATCCCAGTGGAAGACAATGTATCCAAAAAAAACTTGGGTAGAAAAAATTGGATTTCATCGATTATTAAAAAAAAAAAAAAAAGGACACAAAGTCAGATGGGTAGGAAATGGAGAAGTGGATCTGTGAATAGTTGGGGGAAGCAAACCATATATAAAAATCTCAAAGAAATAAGAAAAACACAAACATTTTTAAAATGAAAGGACATACATGGGCTGCACTGAGGTCCCAGCACATATGTAGCAGATGTGCAACTCAGTCTCCATGTGGCTACTATAACTGGAGCAGGACCTGTCTCTAAAGCTGTTGCTGTCTGTGGAATCTGTTCTCCAACTGAGATGCCCTGTCTGGCCTTAAAGAGGTCACACCTCACCCTGAAGAGTCTTGATTCAGCAGGTTGGGGGCATATCCAGGGAGCCCCAACCCCTCAGAGGAGAAAGTGGGGGCATGGAGAATGACTCTATGAAGTGGGAACCAGTGAAAGGGCAGCATTCAGAGTATTAAATGAATAAATAAACCACTGGAAAAAGAAAATATACCCTTTCTTTATGACGGAATTGTTCTAGTCTTCACTCCTGATGGTGAAAAAAACTGTGTATACTTCACTACACTAGAACTCATCTACTGTATGTGGAAACCCATTTTGAGTAGTTTTAGTACTGAACTGTTCCACTAGCAGGCAAAAGAGTCAGAGATCCCACTATTAGGAATCCCACAAGAACACCAGGCTACTCAGTCATAACATATATGCAGAGGACCTAGGTCACATTTCTATAAGCTCTCTGATCTCTGTAAGCCCCTATGAGCCCTAGTCAGTTGATTTTGTGGGCCGTGTTCTTGTGGTGCTCCTGAACACTCTGGAACATCTGATTCTTCATCCCTGTCCTCTATAGGTCTCCCCATGAAGCCCTGGGTTTGATTCCTAGCACTTCATCAAAGGTCATAGTGTTTCCATCAAATTACACATGTGTAATTCCAGCACTCCAGAACTGGGCACAGAGGACAAGAAGTTCAGAGTGATCCTCTACTTACTAGAGGATGTTCAGAGTCTAGTACATAGTGACATAAAGGCCAGTCTGAGCTACATAGCACCCTAAGTATCATTACCTGAATTCAGAGTAGGCCAAAGGAACAATTTCAAAGTGGGAAGGTTGGATGTTTTAAATTAAAATCTTCCAGCAATAGGAAATCCTGGGTTTTTAAGACATCGACTTTGAATTCGGGCACTAAGTTTAGATCGCAATTTGTGTTTTGAGCTTTCTGAGGAGAACAACTGGCATCAAATATTAGAAGAGAAAAGCATGAGTTTAGGATGATATACCACATTGTGGAATTTCAAGTTGATGAACCATAGTACAAAATCATGGTATTCTGTGGCTCATGTAATTATCTTCATAAAATAATCCAATCCCTAAAAAATGTTTCTACCAAGGATTATTTTGTCACTCAGAAATCCATTACAGCAGTTCAGTATGGATATGCAGCCGAAGCTCAGCTATTCAGTTGCTATAATCCAGTGGGAAGCTGGTGCCTGGCTTTCTCTCTTGTGGGTGATAAAGCAAAAAATGAAACCCCCAAGTCAGCAAACATGGTGTTAGTTGTATAGTTTATAGAATAAGATGTACAGTTACTATAATAATAGACAAAGATTGCTTGGAAAGCTACTTAGTAAGAAAAGTCTTTGATTAATCTCTATTAAGGACCATACAAATGGTTTGGTTGTACCAATTCCTTCATGTTAATAACATAAGATACATCTGGTTTCTTTTTTCTTTCTAGAATTGCTATTATACGTATAGAATCCAATTTATGTTGCTACATTACAATGATGCATTTCATGTTTTGATCAGAATCATGAAAACAATATTAAGCATGGACATCTAACTAGAGGATAGCCCATGAACAAGGCATGGCTATCTCTCCAGTTGGGCTACAGGGATTTACACAGGGTGTGTAGACACTCCAGCACCTTGGCAAATTCATCTGGAACAACAAAAAACCTAGGATAGAAAAAACTATTCTCAACAATAAAAGAACCTCTGGTGGAATCACCATGCCTGATCTAAAGCTGTACTACAGAGCAATTGTGATAAAAACTGCATGGAAGTACCCAAGGAGCTAAAGGGATCTGCAACCCTATTGTTGGAACAACATGATGTACTAACCAGAACCCTGGAGCTCTTGTCTCTAGCTGGATATGTATCGAAAGATGGCCTAGTCGGCCATCAATGGAAAGAGAGGCCCATTGGACTTGCAAACTTTATATGCCCCAATATAGGGGAATGCCAGGGCCAAAAGAATGGGAATGGGTGGGTAGGGAAGTGGGGGGCGCTATGGGGGACTTTTGGGATAGTATTGGAAATGTAATTGAGGAAAATATGTAATAAAAATATAAAAAAAAAGAAAGAAATGATTGTTATTCTTATCCCACAAAGATGAGAAGACTGAATCTGAAATGATTTATTAGCTCAATTTACATCAGAATATGGAGTTAAATTAAAATGTAGTTCTCAAAATCTATTTCTTAAACAAAAGAAGTAAAGGGATAAATCTGTCCTGGTTTCAAATAAAAAAAAAACTGCATGGTACTGGTATAGCGACAGACAAGTAGACCAATGGAACAGAATTGAAGACGCTGAGATGAACCCACACACCTATGGTCACTTCATCTTTGACAAGGGAGCTAAAACCATCCAGTGGAAAAAAGACAGGATTTTCAACAAATGGTGCTGGCACAACTGGTGGGTATCATGTAGAAGAATGTGAATCGATCCATTCCTATTTCCTTGTACTAAGGTCAAATCTAAGTGGATCAAGGAACTCCACATAAAACCAGAAACACTGAAACTTATAGAGGAGAAAGTAGGGAAAAGCCTCGAAGATATGGGTACAGGGGAAAAATTCCTGAATAGAACAGCAATGGCTTGTGCTGTAAGATTGAGAATTGATAAATGGGACCTCATGAAACTGCAAAGCTTCTGCAAGGCAAAAGACACCGTCAATAAGACAAAAAGACCACCAACAGATTGGGAAAATCAGATAAATCTAAATCAGATAGGGGACTAATATCCAATATATATAAAGAACTCAAGAAGGTGAACTCCAGAAAATCAAATAACCCCATTAAAAAATGGGGCTCAGAACTGAACAAAGAATTCTCACCTGAGGAATACCGAATGGCAGAGAAGCACCTGAAAAAATGTTCAACATCTTTAATCATCAGGGAAATGCAAATCAAAACAACCCTGAGATTCCACCTCACACCAGTCAGAATGGCTAAGATCAAAAATTCAGGTGACAGCAGATGCTGGTGAGCATGTGGAGAAAGAGGAACACTCCTCCGTTGTTGGTGGGATTGCAAGCTTGTACAATCACTCTGCAAATCAGTCTGGCAGTTCCTCAGAAAATTGGACATAGTACTACCGGAGGATCCAGCAATACCACTCCTGGGCATATATCCAGAAGATGTCCCAACCGGTAAGAAGGACACATGCTCCACTATGTTCATAGCAGCCTTATTTATAATAGCCAGCAGCTGGAAAGAACCCAGATGCCACCAAACAGAGGAATGGATACAGAAAATGTGGTACATTTATACAGTGGAGTACTACTCAGCTATTAAAAAGAATGAATTTATGAAATTCCTAGGCAAATGGATGGACCTGGAGGGCATCATCCTGAGTGAGGTAACACAATCACAAAGGAACTCACACAATATGTACTCACTGATAAGTGGATATTAGCCCAAAAACTTAGGATACCCAAGATATAAGATACAATTTGCTAAATGCATGAAACTCAAGAAGAATGAAGACCAAAGTGTGGACACTGTGCCCCTTCTTAGAATTGGGAACAAAACACCCATGGAAGGAGTTACAGAGACAAAGTTTGGAGCTGTGATGAAAGAATGGACCATCTATAGAATGCCATATGCAGGGATCCATCCCATAATCAGCTTCCAAACGCTGACACCATTGCATACACTAGCAAGATTTTGCTGAAAGGACCCAGATATAGCTGTTTCTTGTGAGACTATGCCGGGGCCTAGCAAACACAGAAGTGGATGCTCACAGTCAGCTGTTGGATGGATCACAGGGCCCTCAATGGAGGAGCTAGAGAAAGTACCCAAGGAGCTAAAGGGATCTGCAACCCTATAGGTGGAACAACATTATGAACTAACCAGTACCCCAGAACTCTTGACTCTAGCTGCATATGTATCAAAAGATGGCCTAGTTGGCCACCACTGGAAAGAGAGGCCCATTGAACTTGCAAACTTTATATGTCCCAGTACAGGGGAATGCCAGAGCCAAAAAGTGGGAGTGGGTGGGTAGGGAGTGGGTGGGAGGTATGGGGGACTTTTGGGATAGCTTTGAAAAGTAAATGAGGAAAATACCTAATAAAAACATTAAAAATAATATATAATAATACTATTATATATATTATGTATAATATACATAGAAAGACAGAAATAAACACATACATACACCATATGAGATTATAGCACTTGTGAGAATGGCACACTGCAAGATCCATTATAATATCTATCAAAAAACCAAATGTTAGGAATGGAAAACCTGCCTTCAAGCTATTGGTCAGGGAAGGCCAAAAGACTCTCAAAACAATATAGATTACTGCCTTTGCCTTTGGTGGCCTTCTGAACTTTAAGGTACTATTGCTAAAAATTCCAAATCTCCTGGACATAGGACTTGGAGGAATTGAGCTGGTACTGACCTGGAAGCTTCCTTCTTGAGGACTAGTTCTTATAGAATCTGAAGATTATAAATAAGCTATGAGGGTAGAAAAGAAATAAAGCCTATAACTACCACAACAATAATCAATACAATAGTCTATCCAAAAGGGCACAATAGTGGTGCTTATACTGGGGGGGGGGGGGTAACCATTGAGCTGTCTAATTTGACTTAAGAGCAGATTAATAGAAGAGAAATCTTGAATGATAGTATGAGCATAACCTACTATGGGCACTTCACTAAGCCAGTTTAATTCCCAATAGCATTCTAAATTCTTATTCCTAGTAGTGATCATAGCTCTCACTCATCTAAAAGGTTCCATTTGTAAAAGATAGAGACCATTACAGAAATCTAAAACTGGTAAAAATGAAAAAACAACTGACTGTGAGGTTCCTATCTTCCGTTGGTACAACTATAAGACCCTTCCCCCCATTCATGGAGCTCAGGGAGCTTTGCAGAAGATAGGAAGGGATATTATATTGTTAGAATAGCATGATCGGGATGTCCATCATAAGATAATGTCTTATACACTCGCAGGGAAGGTTCCCCTGTGGTCTCTCAACAATATGGTTGCCTTAACAAGATCCATACAATGATAACACCACTTGACATGATAATGTAGGTGGTAGAAGTCTCATGAGACTCCCCTACATAGATGAAGAAATACAAGCAATTAATGGCTGCTGAGAAAGTAAAAATCAGTCTTTTATAGGGACAAGCCCCCTGCTAAGGCATTTGACCCCCCTGAATAGCCTTAACACATATACATACGAATAACACTAAATGGACTCAACAGTTTCTCAAATACACTCATGTATAAAATTCTCAGTAAACAATAAAAAATACCCTTCAAATGCAAGTTAGGCCAGGTTTCTAGGCTCAGACACCAGTATCTGTATGCCAGGCCCTATAGATCCCACAAGGTCATAAGGTATTCTGATTGTAGACCCATGCAAGGGGAGCAAAAGTAGACAAAGTAGTAAGTAGTTGCTTCAAAGGGGAACTTGAAGTCTAGAATTACACTAAAAACACAGATACTTTTACTGTTTATCAAGTATTAGCCACAAGCTCATAAGCCCAAGGATATTGGTTTAGAGATCAAAAGCAATCACATTTTAAATTTGAATTTTAAACAAGAAAATCTGATGGGCAATTTAGGAGAAGGGAAAAAAAAGACTTACAATCAATAGGTTATTTATATTACTCAGAATCATGGTTATATAAGAAATCTTACAAGATGAATCCATCCTTAGAAGGACTAACCAGCCTGCCCAGGGACCAGCTTTGGTGCTGAAGTGAATATGATCCCCAAAGCAAAGGCTAGGAAACCACTATAGTTTGATGTGAAAAGCCTGGCTCTCATCTCCCCTCCCACGCTTCATTTCCTCAATGTCAAATACAGATATTCCTTACCTTCCAATTTCTAGCCACCAATCTAATTTCCTAATTATTGAGAATGCTGAAGCTACCCACAAACTTCTCAGAAGATGTCTTTAAGCTTTTGTATCCTGCCACATGGATAACAATGGGCAGCAGAAAATCACAAGGATCGGCTTCTGAGGGTTTCCTTAGGATGTTGCTTCCCACCTCCCTCTCATCTGACCACAAATCAGGGCTGCTTCCTGTGGCATCTGTAGTAGGAACAGAAGCAAGAGGCAACAGTTCATTCAGTAGGAAGTGCAGAAAAAGGAGAGCCTCACATTTCCCTACATATTCTATCCTGTCTAGATTTGTAAATGGAAAAGACAGGCTTTAGATGATAGCGATGATTACATTCAGTCTCATTACTCCTTTGTTTAAATTCTGCATGTTCAGTCTCCTCTACTCACATTGGAGTGAAAAGAACTATGTCAGGAGTTCTCAACCAATGGGGTCACAGCCCCTTTGTGGAGATCAAACAAACCCTTTATTGGGGTTGCCAAAGACTATCAGAAAATGTGGATATTTACATTATGATTCACAACAGTAGCAAAATTACAGTTATAAAGTAGCAATGAAAATAATAGTATGGCTGAATACCACTACAGCCCAAGGAACTGTATTAAAAGGTCACAGCACAGGGAAGGTTGAGAAACACTGTTCTAAGGGCTGAGCCAAATGCCACACTTGGACCTTTGTAAAGTGCTATCTCTGAAGATGGTCCTTTTCCAGACGTAGCCATCATTCATTCATTGGTCAAGGTCACCATCTCATATCACATTTTTCTGAAACAATACCTTAGTTATATTTCATGTGTACTTATATTGATAATATGCACATATTGATAAATGCATATCTCATTGTCACCTACTCTGCTTTTATTCTCCTTTAATCAGTATAACATCTACAAAGTTAGTCTTCCTTGCAGTTCCTTTCTGCAGACTCTACTAAGAGAATACTCTTGGAGGCCTAAATTGATGATCACTCTGTGAACCTTTTTTCCATTCACTTTTGAGATGCATTCTGTTTCTATACTATTCCAGATTAATATATTTGCATTCACATGCAAGTGTACATCTGTCCCCTGAGCACAGTTCAAGCCATTGGTTTCTTTCTCTTTGGTGATCAAGGAAATTAGACGATCTGATAAACAATGACACCTACTGGAATTCCTGAAAGGAAAAGACAACAAGTAGCAGAATGGCTCCATTCTGACCCAGTCCTTGGAAGATAGAATAGCACTTGAGCTTCTGCCGCATCAGGCACCTGTCTCCACTGCTGCAGTTAGGGTGACAGCTAAGAATGTAACCATGAATTGCAGTACTTTCTATCATGGCATTATTTAGAGATTTAGATTGGCCAGATATCATCATGCTATTAACTGACAAGAAACATCTCTTCTCTGAGAAATCACATGCATATTATATGGTATAAAAATGAGAAAAGGCACAGCAATGGAAATGTTAAATCTTTTATGTGGTCTTTTTAGATATCATAAAACTGGAACTTTGGAAGTGGTAGATTGTGAGATGGCTCAGTAGGTTAAAGAACTTGCTTCCTGTAAATGTCTTTTTTATTTCTGCAGATAATGGGAGCTGTACACAAGCTTTATGAATACATGACTTGGGCTGAACCCAGATTATTTCTATCTATTCCTAGGCCTAGGCCTGGAAGCTTCTGGTCTCTGTACAATCTAATCTTCTGCAAGCCCAGACTTTGAAGGCTTCAGCCTTCAGTCTCTGAGCTTCTAATGTAGGCCTAGAATATTTTCTCCACCATGACTTATTACTGAATAAACTCACTCTTTCTAAATTCTGGTTATCTGGTTCAATTTAGATGTTCTGGCTCAAACTCCACTTCAAGCTGACTGATTCAAATTGGCTTCTCTCAGCTTCTGACTAAATTGTTTTTGCTTGAAAAAAAAATGGCCTCTGCAGAGGGAGGGAAGGATCTAGGTGGGAGAAGGAAGAGGGAGGGGAAAAGGGGAACATGATCAGATATTGGAAGAGGGAGGAGACAGGAGAGAAGCCCTGAGGTCTAGCAGAATGAATGGAAATATTCAACCCGGGGGTGGTATGGGAGGTGGGGGGACCCTCTAGAAAGTACCAGAGACCTAGGAGGTGAGAGACTCTCAGGACTCAAAGGGAGGGACCTTAGATGAAATGCCCAACAGTGAGGAGAGAGAACCCATAGAATCTATCTCCAGTAGAAAATCAGGGCATCAAGTGGAGGGGTGGGGTTGTCATTCCACAGTCAAAAATTCTGATCCAGAATTGTTCCTGTCTAAAAGAACTGGAGGGATAAAATGGAGAAGAGACTGAGAGAAAGGAGGTCCAGTGACAGGCCCAACTTGGGATCCATCTCAAAGGGAGGCTCCAATCCTGACACTATTACTAATGCTATGATGTACTTACATACAGGAGCCTAACATGGCTGTTCTCCAAGAAGCCCAGTAAACAGCTGAATAAGACAGATGCAGATACTTATACCCAACCTTTGGACTGAAGTCGGGGACCTCTGTGGTTGAATTAGGGAAAGGCTGGAAGAAGCTGAGGAGGAGGGCAACCACATAGGAAGAACACCAGTCTCAACTATCTTGGACCCCTGAAATCACTCAGACATTGAGCCACCAACCAGACAGCATACACAACCTGGCATGAGGTCCCTGACACACACAGAAGAGGACTGCCTGGTCTGACTTCAGTGGGAGAAGATGCACCTAACCCTCTAGAGTCTTGAGGCTCCAAGGAGTGGGGAGGCCTGGCAGAGGGGTTGTCCTCTTGAAGACAGGAGGGAAGAGGAATGGGATGAGGAATTGTGGGAGGGTGGACCCAGAAGGGGGCAACAACTGGATTGTAAATAATAATAATAATAATAATAATAATAATAATAATAATAATAATAAATATAGATACTGACAGTCAATAGTTGGGCAGAAGAGACACAAGCAGGATTTAGGATTTAGGGTTACCAGGCCTGGGGGGATCAGAGGAGAACCATGAAGGAGAGAAGGTGAAGAAAGGAGAAGTCATCATGGGTTAGTTAAGTCATGAAAATGGAGCCCTGAGGGCTGGCCAACTGGAGTAAAGAGCAACCCATATGAAATATAACTATAGGAAAGTAGATTCCAATAGCATAAAACGTACACATCTGCCCAGCTCTTGTTCTGTTTAAGTCTCATTGTAAATAATAAAAGTTGTATGTCTTCTATCCAGGAACTGAATGATCAAGGCAGAGTAGAAACCTGGGATTGGGATTAAAAATTAGACCAGGTAGAGAAGGAAGAAGAACAAGAGGAGAGGAGGAAGCAGCCATGAGGGGAAATGGACCTGTGAGCGCATGCCAGGAGAAACAGCAAGTATCAGTTATAACACTGGGGAGGTAGCCAGGGCAGCTAAAAGAGTAGATTAGGGAATTACCCCCCAGTAACTGTCAAAGCCAAATAAAATAACCATGGTCTGAGTCTCATTTATTTGTAAACTAGTCAGGGATAATCTTAAAGTGGAGATTTAAAGACTACTACAGTTCCTTCCCTTGACAGCTGCACCTTTGTCATCTAGAGAACAGTAAGTTGCAGCTTTGGCAGGCCCTAAGTAGCCACCACTCCTAGAACACACAATTTATACTCAAATCTTCCTCATGTCCTTCCTTATGACTCCTTGAAATAACCAATTAGCTTGGTCATGTTGCCTCAATTTCAAAGATGAAAGCAGAATCTAGTAGCATTAACCATACTAGAGTGATCAAGTCAGGAGCAATGCACGTTAGGTCTGTCTTGACACTGGACCTAACAACATAGGCATAGGCACAGAACACTAGTTTTTGTCAGGTTAGTGGCCCTGCCTCTGCCCAGGCCACTTTTAACACCAGCTCTGCAACAGTTTTCCTCCTTGGCTTTAGTCCCCATCAAGCAACCCCAGTCCTGACCCTCCAGGGAGTCTAGTGCCCACAGGGGAAGTGGCCTAGTCTTCCCAGCAAATAACCCTGCCCACAGATTTCCATTTATACAGAGGCAACTGTTTCCTCTCCCTTCAGCAGAGAAGGGCTGGACTTTAAGTCTCTTAGCATGCTTTGGATCCTACTGGTGGTAGCAATTAGGTCAGGAGTCCTTGTAGCAGAGAACCCTGCACTGTGGTGGGGCAGAGCAGAAGTAACAAAGCCATCACAACCTGCATGGATCCATATGATTTAACTTTGGCATTGCTGGGGATCAAGCCCAGGGCCTCAACAGGCAAGGCTACCTGCTTTACCACTGAGTCACACCGTGACCCTGATAGATTTGTTAGTTTGGTCTACTTCTTTTGGGGACATGGGCTCTTGTAATCAGCGCTAGCCTCCAACTGACTATGTAGCTTAAACATCTGTTTTTTTCTGCCTCCACTTCCCAAGCGCTGAGATTACAGGCCTTTGCTTTCAGATCCACAAGATACATTTACTAAAATTTACTTTATTTGGGCCAAGCATGGTGGCTCTCACCATTAATCTCAGGCTTAGGAAACAGAGGCATCTCTATGTTTCAGTCTAGGCAGGATTATACAGTGAGGCCTTGCTTAGGAAAAAAAAAAAAAGTAACAAAGAAACAAAAAACAGTATATGTACTTGTGAAAACCAAGTGATCTTGGGTTTGGGAGAGAACCTTTGCCTCATCCTACCCTTTCATATTTAGATGCTCTGACAGGTGCCTCCTCCAAGTTCTAGACAACACACTGGTGTTGTAGCTTCTTGGCTTTTCAGACATGAATGTCCCATCACCTATTGACTTCACATTGTGCAAAGCAATGACTTAGTGCCCTCATGTCCTCTCCCCAACATACATTAGAATGTTCTTTCTCAGCCCCCTTGACAGTTACACCATGATTTGGTATAAAATATATTCACTGCTTAAAACAGAGGAGAGAAAAGAAAAGAAAGGAGAAGAAAAGAAAGGAGAAGAAAAGAAAGGAGAAGAGAAGAGAAGAGGAGGGGAGGGGAGGGGAGGGGAGGGGAGGGGAGGGGAGGGGAGGGGAGGGGAGGGGAGGGGAGGGGAGGGGAGGGGAGGGGAGGGGAGGGGAGGGGAGGGGAGGGGAGGGGAGAGGAGAGGAGAGGAGAGGAGAGGAGAGGAGAGGAGAGGAGAGGAGAGGAGAGGAGAGGAGAGGAGAGGAGAGGAGAGGAGAGGAGAGGAGAGGAGAGGAGAGGAGAGGAGAGGAGAGGAGAAAAAAAAAAACTGCCTCTGAACTCCATGAACTGAGCTCTCTCCCTGAACTGCTACTCTTAAGTTTCCCCTCTTTCCTGTGCTGTTCTCATGAGAAGTGGGCAGATCCTATCTCAAGTATTGCTCTGATTCATCACTTTTTTCTGCCCCTCAATTAGATATCACTTTCAAGAATGGCTGCTTCCTTCTACAAACCTTACCTTCATTGTTTGGGATTATGTAGCAGAGGATAGCCTAGTCAGTCATCAGTGGGAGGAGAGGCCCTTCCTGTGAAGGCTCTATGCCCCAGTACAGGGGGATGCCAGGACCAGGAAGTGGGAGTGGGTGGGTTGGTGAGCAGGCAGCGGGGAGGGGACAGGGGTTTTCAGAGGGGAAACCAGGAAAGGGGATAACATTTGAAATGTAAATAATGAAAATATCTAATAAAAAAAAAGAGTGTACTAATGTTGTGCCTGTATTTCAGCCAGATCATATTGTAGTCCAGGCATGTCTGCATTCCACCTGGATCACATGGACCAGGTCTTTGGATGTGATACCTTGCCAGAGCAGCCATGTTGCTGGATTATAATTCCTCTACAGCCTCCAAGCCAGATAACCAGAGTTTGACCCACAAGTCCCACTTGATGGGAAGAGAAAACCAATTCCCAAAATCTGTCTTTTGACTGCCACATGTACACCATAGCAATTGCCCCCCATACACATATACAAATAAAAATGAGTAATTAGTTGTAATTACAAATATTGTAACTTTTGAAAAATTGATATAGAAGGCAAATTATAACATCTGAAAGATGCTAGGATTATCTAAAATAATAAGAATGATGTAACCTGCATGAGTAAGAATAGGCTTGATTTTGCATCAGTAACAAAAAGCATTAAATTATACAATCAAAATGACAACCCAAATCTTAGTGACTTAAAACAAGAAAGGTTTACTTCTCTTTTGTGAAAATATCAGTAAAGGACTCTGCTCCTTTTCACCATTCAAGAATGAAGGGAAATAGAGAAGCCAGCATCTCAGGAATTTACCAGTTACCATGCCAAAGAGGATGAGAGCAGTCAGTCTTGGGTCAAATGGCATAACCTGGAGGTGACAGAGACTCACTGTTCCCAGCAGTTTGGCCAGATCTAGTCACATAGTCCCATTCTACAGTAAGAAAGCTGAGAAGTAGAATCAAAATATTGTTGCCAGGATTCAAGAGCTGGAAATATTTAGTAAACAGCACTGATGACTACCACATGAACCTGCCTGTACCCCAAACTTGAAAAGAACATTACACTTGCTACAGTCAGTTGAATTGGATATTTCTTAAACACGTTTCTTTGATTTTTTGATTCAAGTGAATAAAATACACATGTTTACAGATGGTGTAAGAGTCTGTATGGAGTATAGGGGTGGGAGATCTTACCTGAACCTAAATGTTCACAACCATACCATTCATTATATTCATTATATCCCCAAAACCATTTAAGAAGATACAGACCAGTTCCCTTTTTTAATGAAGTATACTGGAGAATATATTCTAGAATTAGAAATCAGAGGATTTTTGTTGTTTGTTTCTCTTTTCTTTTCTTTTTCTTTTTCTTTTTTTTCTCTCTTTTTTAGGTTAAGCATTTTCATTGAAGGAAGCAGCATGGGAGAAAAGATTAATTAAAAGAATCAAGAATTATGATATCTAGGTCCCCTATGTTAAGGATTAACCTGCCTACCTGTTATGTGACTCCAAGGAGTCCCATAGGCCCCAAAACTTAAATAATTATACCTAGAAACATCCATAATTTTATCTATAACTCTTTTAGCCACCATGAAAGCAAGCACTTGGTTACCTGGGTAATTCAGGCCTGAAGGATAAAATTCATAACTCCTGACCTTATAAATCATGTGCCATTTGCTACTCTCGAGAGAGTCACCTGCTTCTAAATAGCAGACATGTTAATAAAAAGATGGAAAGACATGATACGAAACCTCCCCAAACTTCATTACTCCATTAAGTACACTGGTATGTGAGAGGCAAATGGAGGTTACTGTTAAGCTATGCAAAAGGAAATGCAGGGAACAAGTAGCAAAACTAATAACTCAATACAAAACTAATAACTCAATAGTAGACAAAGAGAAGTCCTAACCACCCCTACATCTAGAGTGACCACTGTATAGTGAAATACATGCACAAGTATTAGCATAGATCATTCAAATCTGTCACTTAAGACTCACTGATATGGAGTTGAAGGGTTATGTTTGCTTTGATAGCTTGTATGACTTTAGAATTGGCTTCCTAGTTATCCAACTTAGAATATTTGGTATACATTCAAATAAAAGAAAAGCGTCCAGATAACAAAATTTATATCGCAACATCAATATCTAGCCCTGGCAAAGTTCTCTATATGTTCAGTACTGAGAAGGAGCTTTGGTACTTTTAATTTCAGAAAAACCACTGGTTTTCATGGACATAGTATATCCCCAGTTCTTCTTTTTAGCTATTTTTATTGGAATCAGTGAATAAACTTTTAAAATACAAAGGACTTTTTCAAAGATTCAAATAAAATGTGCAAGAAGCTACGAAGAGGATAAGAAATAATTTCTAAATTGAACATTTTGTTTTACTATTAACAAGAACAATAAAGTAAGCCACATAGTTCATAAATCCCCCCCCAGATGAGACATCTGTGTGGTTCTCTGCTTTGAAAAGAAACTTATCTTATAAACATGTTAGCCATGTTCTGAATAAAAAAGTTTCACACTACATGGGGATGTGATTATTTGTTCTCTAAGATGTCCAAATTTCAGTGCTATTTTAAAATGTTTTTTAGTCTACCAGACAAACCATTTTCCTTCAGCTGTAGAGGGAACAAAGGTCCCCACAGCTGCTCTTCATGATGGTAATTGCTTATGCTACTAAATTCAAAATTAGGCTCTTAGACACCAGTATGAAATCTAAATCTTATCCTCCCATGGGTGTAATCCATTACATTGTAACCTTTGTTACCATAGACCATCTCCATATTCTTGTTATCACATTCAATATTTAATGAGTTCTGATACCTAAGTGATTTTAAAGAGACAGTGGGGGCTTAGCTCTGACCATTTCTTAACCTTATCCAAAAAAATAAAAAGTACATTCTTCTTTTTGTAGCAAAATTAATGAAAAAGAGGAAACAGAAAGGAGAAGGGTGTATCCAGTAGCCCAGGAAACAAGATGCCAACAGGGAATTGGTGAAAGTCTCTTTTTCCATGCTCCTCTCCAAGAAGCAATGTGAGGGCTTTCATTCCACTCCAGTGTTGTCAGATCTATCAACTTCAGCTTGTCGTCTAAACACTCCTGGCATTTTATGCAGTGTTTTTCAAGATTCAGCAGTCATACTCCACTCTCAGCTCTGCTCATGCTGGTAACGGGTCAGAACTGCCCAGCACACCACAGAACAGTATAACCAAAATCCATGTCTTCACAGCTCCACAGATGGAGTGATATTATGGAATAAATATCACTCTCTCTCCATTCTGTCTCTGTCTGTCTCTGTCTCTCTGTCTCTGTCTCTGTCTCTCTCTCTCTATATATAGATATACATATAATATTATATATAATCTCACATATATATATACACACACACACATATGAGAATCACTTACCGCCTATGGTCTACCTAAATCAACAGGGGCAGGTTATGAATAGAAAGTTAAAAACACAAATGTTGCTCACTCCACATATCTAGATGTCTCAGGTGGTATTGAATAGATGATGCAATCCCAAAGAAATAGATTCTAATGCAAATGAAGGGATGGACTCACTAACAAGGCAAGAGCAAACCAGGAAAGAAGAAAAGCTTCCTTCTATGTGTTTATATAGGCTTCTGACAGAAGGCATAACCCAGATTAAAGGTGTGTCTCCCATCTCAAGATCAAAGACCCATGTCTTTCTACCTCAAAGATCAGGATTAGAATTAGATTCACCTACTTCAATCCAAGCAAAAAAAAATCTCTCAAAGGTATGCCTTCCATTTCTGAATTGCAGTTCATTCCAGATGTAGTCAAGTTGACAACCAAGAATAGCCACCACAGATATATAGACAGGAAAAATAGCCATGAGATAAAGAGTTTCTTTACCTACCTTTATCATAGGGAATAAAAATATGCAATGCATGAGCTTGGGATAGCAAAGAAGAGAAATAGACGGTGATGTTATCCCCAGCTTTCTCCAGTCTGTACTCTTAGGCTATTTCTGCCTCACTGGATCTGGATTCTTAACAATCCATTGACCATCTGTCTTCTTCTTTGGATATATCCTTAAAAGTCATTGTCTCTTTGTCCTACCAGCCACTCAGCCTAGCCAAGGATTATGGTTACCTCAGAGACACTTACCTAGATCGATCTTATTTATGACATGAATTCCAAGCAAGTTATTCCCTTAGCTGTTATAGGGCCTACTGACAGAAATGTGTTTAAATGTTGAGAGAGAGAGAGAGAGAGAGAGAGAGAGAGATGTGAGCAACAGATATTTGCACTTTATGTACTGTTCCAGCGATCTATAGACATGAAAATAGCCTCACTACACACCTTTCTAGATAGATATAAATGAACGAAAAAGTCCAAAGAATTATCACAAATGCTTTGAGAACATTGGGATATATTTTTTAAAATGTTATATACCACTTCTTTCTTTGGTTTAAGTTTTTACTAACTGTCTAAATTATATTATGGAGATATTAATATTGATGTGATACAATCAAGAATTAGTAAACTCTCTCATCTTATATCTAGTTACATAATCTGTATGCAGCTAGTATGGTCAGAATGTGTCATACAAAGCATATAAATTGGAAATTTATCCCTTAAGGCATCACTGCCATAAAATAGGCCTTAGGGGAATTGCTCAGATCATGAGAGCAGAACTAAACATTTCTGTGGGGATTAAAGAGGCTCTTGCTTCAACCACATGCAGACATGGCACTCCTTCGATGGTCCAAGTCAGAACCAGAGAAACCTGGCAGGAATCTGACTAATCTTGATTTTGGATTTTCTAAACTAGAGGACTATAAAAGAACAAACATGTGCCCTTCATACTTTATCAAGTCTTAGGCATCCCACCATAGAAACACAGAGATCACTAAGATAATCACTGAAATTACAAGAAAAATAAAATTTGGTGCATATGGAAAAGAGTCTCCTTGGGTTCATATATACAAATATACACATATATTTAAATATATGTGATTTAAGATTAATGAACACAATAACATTAATCATTGGGTTTCTTTCCATTCAGAAAAACTATTTCAGGAAATAGATGGAGGAGTCTGCAAATTAAATGTGCAAGCATGAGGATGTGAGTTTGGATCGTCAGCACCAGTGTAACTTAGTCTCTCTCTCTCTCTCTCTCTCTCTCTCTCTCTCTCTCTCTCTCTCTCTCTCTCTCTCTCCCCTCCCTCTCCCCCCCCCCTTGTGTGTGTGTGTGTGTGTGAGTGAGTGAGTGAGTTTGTTCTGAAGTTCCCCATGCTGCCATGGAGGTGTTAACTTTCTCCCTGATCTGTCCCCAGGAGCCAAATACTAACTCCCAAACAAACAAACAAACAAACAAAAAACATTAAGGAGGTATGGAAAACCTCATTTTGAGTTGCTCATAAAGAGAGCCCAAGAACTCCCAAATAATAAAAGCTATTGCTATTGCCCTTGGTTACCCAACCCCCAAAACTGAAGGTAAGAAAACACTATACACTTTAGACAGAGGACTTGGGGAAACTGAGCTGTAAGTGATCTGTAAGTCTTCACCCTGGAGACCAGATGTCAGAGCTATGCAAGCTGCCACGAGAGAATTGTAATCAATAATTCTAGCCAAACTATGTTGACTATGAAACACAAAGGCTAGCTCTGAGAAATATCCCTAAACCTCCAATAATAGCACTTATATAATGCTGTAACTAATAGCCATCTTATGGATTTAAAGTTCACTCAATAATAAGGAATTCATGCATAGTACTATACACCTAGCCAACTCCCCATGGTTAGTAAGCAGTAGATCTTATTAATACAGCCTTCCTAAATCAATATAATTCATACATATCTCCTAAATATCTATCCTTATATCCAGACAAAGATAGGTCTCACCCCTCATCAGATAAGCTTCTCTATGCAGCACATGGAGACCAATATGGAAATACAAAACTGATCAAAATACAGACAACGACTGATTATGTGATGCCCAGCCTCAATTGATACATCAACACAATCTCTACACCTGGATTAAAGGACAAATTAGAGGAGTGGAGTGAAATATTGTAAGAACAATAGAACCAGGAATTCTCCTACAAGATTGTATCTTTTAGACATGATAAGGAAGCTGTAGCCATAAAATATCAATATGGATGCATAAACAAGACCTGAACAATGACAATACCAGCAGTTCATACTCTAGCCTGGTTAAGAGAAATCTTATGGAGCTATAAAGACAAATAGCATCCATTGTAAAATTATATACATATGTATACATATATTCCATTTATATGGAGATTCATATATATATTATGACAATAATTAAAGAAATTGTGGTCATATATTTGAAAAGAATAAGGGTATATAGAGGTTGGAGGGAGGAGAGGAAGGAAAGATGTAACTATAATTTTTGTAATAGTTGGGTCAGGTAGTATACATTTTATTGCTGGGAAAGGGGAAAGGGTAAGGACCCAAGGGTTGTTGAAACTCACTGATCAGATTAAAATAGTAGAGGAGAGATTGAGAAAGACAGCCAATGTCATTTTCTGAGTCCCACATACAAGCAAACATATACAGACACACACTAACATGCACATGTATGTTTTTTACATTCATATTCAGAACACATCACATACATACACAGTTAAATCAGATTTTTAAATTAGATCCTAAAAATCAATTTGTATATTTAATTTCCCAAACCAATACTATTTTCTAACCAACAAAGTGATCAGATACCATTTTTTTTCTGTAATGCCAGATCCTGGGAATATAGAGAATAACAAGTACAAGTAGATCAATGAAAGATAAAATCAGCGGAAAATAGCACACTTGTTCAATGACATCTTTTAAAGTGTTTCCACATTCATCACATCAAATTATATATTAATAAATGCATCTCACTTAAGCATACAAGTTTTCCTAATTTTCCCACTCACTTATAAGATTTATTCCAAGATTAAATAAAGTTATTGGAGTATTATTACATATGATATTAATAAATCTTGAACTTGAGAAATGTTTGAAGCTGAGAACCAAGTAAAATGTTTAAACCATAATCCTTGATTAATCTTGTTTATAGTTCCCTATTTAAATAAACAGATTTAAGCATGAAACTCTAATCTTTACAACTGTGATTGCTAACATTTATTAATTTGCTTAAAAACAAGACTAGGCCAGATAACAGTTTGAGGTCCGGTCCTACCTAAAAGTTGTGTTACCCATGGTTGTATGAACATAAAGTCAAGTTACTGACAGCAAGACCAGACAAGACTTTAGATGACTAGGTCTAAACAACAAAGTTCTTGGCATAAAAAGAAGAAAACCAAAATATGCTGAAAAGACAGCCACTGTAGAAAATGAAAATTCCTTTATATATTGAGGAATCATTTTTTTAATTTTTTAATTAGGTATTTTCTTCATTTACATTTCCAATGCTATCCCAAAAGTCCCCCATACCCTCCCCTCCCACTCTCCTACCCACCCACTCCCACTTCTTGGCCCTGGCATTCTCCTGTACTGAGGCATATAAAGTTTACAAGACCAATTGGGTCTCTCTTCCCAATGATGGCCGACTAGGCCATCTTCTGATACATATGCAGCTAGAGACATAAGCTCTGGGGGTACTGGTTAGTTCATATTGTTGTTCTACCTAAAGGGTTGCAGACCCCTTTAGCTCCTTGGGTATTTTCTCTAGCTCCTCCATTGGGGGCCCTGTGTTCCATCCAATAGCTGACTGTGAGCATCCACATCTGTGTTTGCTAGGCCCCAGCATTGCCTCACAAGAGATATTGAGGAATCTTAAAGCCACCTTTCAAATATTGTATCCTCTCATATAGTAGTTATTTTTCATTTAAACAAATAAAAGGAAAATAAAATAAGTCGTATAACATTTAATCATTCATATTTAATTAAAATATCTCCTCTCCTCCCACCTCCGTCCTGTTTGCTATGCCAATGGAAAACAAAACCAAGGTGAATAAACATTTAGTGTGTCAACTCTCTGTAAGAAAATTCCTCTGTAACATATCCTTCTTTATGACAAAAGTCCATCATCCTCCATGAGGACTCCCTAACTCATCATCCATATTTATAGATACATTTTAATCTTCCCATTCAATTTAATCCAGAAGCCACTACCCACAAAAGGCTTTTCAAACTCTATTTATGGTTAAACAAAGTTAAAGCAAAACCCCTCAGTCATATTAGACACATTTTAAGTGCTCTATTACTATGTGGTTAGTGGCAACTGTGGTAGGCAATGAAGACCAAGTATCTCAGTTATAATTAACAGAGAAATTTCAATAGGGCAACGCATCACATCATGCAGCATATGCACACATTCCATTTAGAAAGTGATTAAATGATAAGGTCTAAATTTAGCTTTTCTGTTCTCACAGTTTTATGGTCCATATTAAATGGTTAGCAGTCATTGGCTGAGAATCTATCCTAAAGATGACATCTGCTAAGGACAATGTGTGAGTGATGGTATTATTTCCTCTAGTGAATCCCTGGTTAATTAGAACAGAAATTAGAAAAAGAAATTTTTACTCTGGTTTAGCTATTGAAATTGGAGATCATTGAAAGTTTGGACATATATGAACAGTAGTATTGTAAGGATGTGGCTGAGTAGACATAGATTGACCTTTTGGAGATTTCTGTGCCTTCTTGAGCATCTACCACACGCTATTGAAAAACCAAGAGCTGGGCAGTGGTGATACACACCTTTAATTCCAGCACTTGGGAGGCAGATCTCTGTAAGTTCAAGGTCAGCCTTTTCTATAGAACGAGTTCCAGGACAGCTAGGGCCACACAGAGAAACTGTGTCTTGAAAAAACAACAAACAAACAAACAGAAAAGGAAACCAAGAAACAAAATGATCATTAATAGGATTTTATAGAGACATGTAACATAGGATAACTTGAGATAGACAGTCCGTCATGTGCTAAAGATTAAAAAACCTGGAAATTAAATTAAATTCACACTGTCAAAGGTAGACATAAAATAAATATAGATATAGGAGTATAGTAAAACTAAGCCAAGCTGGGGGAAATGAAAAAATAGTGATCAAGTAATGCTGGGATAAACACTGGTTCAAAGAGGAAGACAGTATCCAACGGTTATGACAAAGAGCCAGAAAGAACTCAACACCACAGAGATTGAAGGACAAGAGAATGTTCGCTCATACAGGAGGTCAGAATAAGGAAGGCAGCCAGTGTGGGGACACTGCTTTGGCTATCTCTTATCCTTGATATTTCCACATACAGTGATTTATCTTCCTCTTTGAACGCTTAAATGACATGTGGAAGTCATATAAATCTTTTGGATAGGTTGTGGTCATTGGGTAATACAAGATAGCAGAAGTATTGATGTTAATATTTTTCAATCAAGCATAAATGTAAAGTCTGCAAAAACATTTGAATATAGGGTAAAAAAGTAATATTCTTATGTTTATTGGGTTTGTGCCCGACACTTCCTGCCCTGGTAGTATCCTTCCATTTATCCATTTCCTGGCTTGGGGTTCTTTCTAGCTTGAGTGATCTGCTCCAGAAGCTACTTACAAAAACCTGATTTCAATTGTTTATTCCTGTTTTCGACCCTGTGTGTTTAGCCAACAATTCAAGAATCACAAAACTGCTCTTCTCAGATTTTTCTGAATCTAATAACATTATCAAAAAGAAAGTCAACATGTTAAAGTCCAATCTCACATGAGAAGTGAAATGTGTTTTTAGCAGAAAAGGCAAGACAACATCAACACAGCAGTCACATCTGAATGTACCTTACAAAGTTAAAACTATACATTTCATGCAAGGAATAAACACAAATAGTAATCCACAGCTCTGACACTATGCCCTTTTGTATTGCCTGAAATGAAGTTCACAAAATCTTTAGACATTCAAGGACACTTGCACTTGGTCCAATTTAGTGCTACCATTTAGATCTGTGATATCCTCTGAAGTTCTATGTGTTAGAGGTTTCGTTTGTCCTTGGCATGGTTGAGAATTCTTAAGTGGAGGAATAGTGGGAGAAGGTCGGTGAGTGGGCCCATCTGCTTGAGCAAGATCTTGAGGCCTCTATCTCTTTCTCTCTCTAATTCTCACTAACAAGATAGAAACAGCTCTGTTCCACCATGCACTCATTCCTATTATGATACTCTTTCTCCTGGAAGATTCAAAGCATGGACCAGTCAAACATGGACTAAAGCCACTAAAACTTTGAGCTAAAATATATCTTCTTTATTCAAGAAATGAATAACCATATTTTTCATAGCAATGTACAGCTGACTAACAACCATGGGTAATGGGAAGAAAGCTCATTACGAATTCCACATATTTCAGAGCATTTAGACAACAAAAGGAGATCAAGAGGATGCAATTTGGAAAGGAAGAAGTCAAAATATCTCTATTTGTAGATGATATGATAGTATATAAAAGTGAACCTAATAAATTCCATCAGAGAACTCCTAAACCTGATAGACAGCTTCAGTGCAGTAGCTGGATATAAAATTACCTCAAACAAATCAATGGCCTTTCTCTACACAAATGATAAACAGGCTGAGAAAGAAATTAGGGAAACAACACTGTTCAAAATGGTCACAAATAATATAAAATACCTTGGTGTGACTAAGGAAGTGAAAGATCTGTATGATAAGAACTTCAAGTCTCTGAAGAAAAAAAAATCCAAGAAGATCTCAGAAGATGGAAAGATCTCCCATGCTCATGGATTGGCAGGATCAACATTGTAAAAATGGCTATCTTGCCAAAAGCAATCTACAGATTCAATGCAATCCCCATCAAAATTCCAACTCAATTCGTCAACGAATTAGAAAGAACAATCTGGAAATTCATCTGGAATAACAAAAAACCTAGGATAGCAAAAACTATTCTCAACAATAAAAGAACCTCTGGTGGAATCACCATGCCTGACCTCAAGCTTTACTACAGAGCAATTGTGATAAAAACTGCATGGTACTGGTACAGCAACAGACAGGTAGATCAAAATGGAATAGAATTGAAGACCCAGAAATGAACCCACACATCTATGGTCACTTGATTTTTGACAAAGGAGCTAAAACCATCCAGTGGAAAAAAGACAGCATTTTCAACAAATGGTGCTGACTCAACTGGCAGTTATCACGTAGAAGAATGTAAATTGATCCATTCTTATCTCCTTGTACAAAGCTAACGTCTAAGTGGATCAAGGAACTCCACATAAAACCAGAGACACTAAAATTTATAAAGGAGAAAGTGGGGAAAAGCCTCAAAGATATGGGCACAGGGGGAAAACTCCTTAACAGAATAGCAATGGCTTGTGCTGTAAAATTGAGAATAGACAAACGGGACCTCATAAAACTGCAAAGCTTCTGTAAGGCAAAAGACAATGTCAATAAGACAAAAAGGCCACCAACAGATTGGGAAAGGATCTTTACCAATCCTAAATTCAATAGGGGAATATACACAAAGAACTCAAGAAGCTGGACTCTGGAAAATCAAATAACTCCATTTAAAATGGGGTACAGAGCTAAACAAAGAATTCTCAACTGAAGAATACTGAATGGCTGAGAAGCACCTGAAAAGAAAATGGTCAACATCCTTAATCATCAGGGAAATGCAAATCAAGACAACCCTGGTATTCCACCTCACACCAGTCAGAATGGCTAAGATCAAAACTTCAGGCGACAGCAGATACTGGTGAGGATGTGGAAAAAGAGGAACACTTCCCCATTGCTGGGGGGATTGCAAGTTGGCACAACCAGCCTGGAAATCAGTCTGGCGGTTCTTCAGAAAATTGGGCATAGTACTACTGGAAGATCCAGCAATACCTCTCCTGGGCATATACCCAGAAGATGTTCCAACTGGTAATAAGGTACATGCTCCACTATGTTCATAGCAGCCTTATTTATAATAGCCAGAAGCTGGAAAGAACCCAGATGTCCCCAACAGAGGAATGGATACAGAAAATGTTGTACACAATGGAGTACTACTCAGCTGTTGAAAACAATGAATTTATGAAATTCTTAGGCAAATGGATGGATCTGGAGGATATCATCCTGAGTGAGGTAACCCTATCACAATAGAACACACATGATATGTACTCACTGATAAGTGGATATTAGCCCAGAAACTTAGAATACCCAAGATACAATTTGCAAAACACATGAAACTAAAGAAGAAGGAAGACCAGAGTGTGGATACTTGTTCCTCCTTAGAATGGAGAACAAAATACCCATGGAAGGAGTTAAAGAGACAAAGTTCAGAACTGAGACAGAAGAAACGAACATCCAGAGACTGCCCCACCTGGGCATCCATCCCATAAATAACCACCAGACCCAGATACTATTGCATATGCCAGTAAGATTTTGCTGACAGTACCCTGATATAGCTGTCTCTTGTGAGGATATGCCAGTGCCTGGCAAATACAGAAGTAGATGCTCACAGTCATCTATTGGATGGAACACAGGGCCCCCAATGAAGGAGCTAAAGGGGTCCTCAACCCTATAGGAGGAACAACAATATGAACTAACCAGTACCCTCAGAGCTTGTGTCTCTAGTTGCATTTGTAGCAGAGGATGGCCTAGTAGGCCATCAATTGGAGGAGAGGTCCTTAGTCTTGCAAAGATTATATGCTCCAATACAGGGGAATGCCAGGGCCAGGAAGCAGGAGTGGGTGGGTTGGGGAGCAGTGCATGGGGAGGGTATAGGGGACTTTCGGGATAGCATTTGAAATGTAATGAAAAAAATCTAATAAAAATTGTTTTTGAAAAAAAAAAAGAATTCCTCATATCTTTTTCTCTTACTGGGTGAAGCTAATTTAATCATAGAAATTGAGGATCTGATAACTCAATTTGCATTTCACAGAGGAGATAGTAGGGAACACTAGCAGTGACCTGAAAGGAAGACCATCAAGGCCATTCTAAATGTTGTGAAAGGATTGAGTCATGAAATTGTTATTGACAATGCAGTTACCAGAGAAGACCCTGGCTTTGTAATTTTCCTCCTGAGATGTAGCAGAACACCAGTGTGTTTTGGGAGGCTGGGATCTTCATATTATCTCAGAAACAGAGAGAGAAATATTGAGTCAATGTGATTTGCTACCATGGGAAGTCCTGGTGCTATACAGGAAGTACAGGAGTTAAACCCAGGTCAGAACACTACCTACTCAAAGACCTCACTTTAATCTCCTAATTTACTTACCATCAGTTTATTCATCTGTAAAATGGAAATAGTCCTTTTTTTTTTTTTTAGCTATTTTGGAAGGATATTGTGACATCAAAAAAAATCATGATTGGAAAATGTTTTGCAGTCTGTATATTCCTATGCATATGGGAACTATTATCTTGTCTTTTCCCCTGAAACACTTGTCCTTGGAGTTCACTTAGCCCAAAGTTTTCCAAGTGACTTCTGAGAGAACATTTTTTGAGCTATTCAAATGAAGATGTAGACAAAATATGAGTATTTTTTTCTGATCCAAAGAAGTTGCTTCCTTTCACAGATTTCACTCTTTATGTCATTAACTAAATTTAAATCATGCCTAAAGACTTACTTGCTTGGCAGCACAGTTTCATATCCTGTTTGGTTTAATTTTTCAAATTCTTTTGAAAAGCACTCCAAGATGTTTGCATGAAGATCACTCAACAAATGCCTCTCTTGACTGCACATACAAGGACACACCCACATCAATGGGAAGAAAAATGATTCAGACTTTTGTTAAGGAGGTAAAACATGTCAACAAAAAACAGTTCCTACCCACCACATCTATTGCCACCCCAAAGGGCCATGTCTTGGATCCTGAACCTACTCAGAGTAACTTGAGAGGCTAATGAGATCTTATAGAATGCAAGGCTACCAACGGACAGAGATCTGTTAGAATGTGGTTCAAAACAGACATAGTACTTTCCATGAAGCCTGTATTTTGGCAAGAGAAAACTCCCTAGTGTTTCAACATTATCAAGAGACTAACCATCAGATCCTGCACTGTGTTATATAAACACAATAGCCTCATTGTTAGCAGCTGCTCACTGGTCAGCATTGCACAACTGACCAGGTGCACAGCAGGACAGGGTTCTATCTTTATTCAATGATGAAAGATAGGTGGGCTAAAGATTTAATCTATTGAGGAAATGTATTTGCTTTAATCTATCATGATTATCATAATCTATAAATTAATTAGCCAAGTAATTAAAAATCAAAGCATGCTACAGATATATAATCTTTAATTTGTGACTTCTTCCTTTTGCCCTTATGTAAGAATTGACTTTAAACTCAGTTATTTGGATGTGTAAAAATAACAATTGACTCACTGTAGCTAAATATCATCAGATAATTCCATGGAGGTGTTTATAAATTACTAATTGCAAGAACAGTTTACTTTCAATGAACACATTAATATAACTGAACAGTTTTCAACTATACCCACTACAATATACAAGGATATCCACTATATAAATGAAGGAAAGACTTATTCACATGGGATAGAAGTGCTTTTAGCGTTAACTTAAATAAAATATGGTCTTAAGAAGATTATCCTTCCAGGCTGCGCCTTCTGCCCAAGCAGATCACCAGCTCCTCTGAAGACACCACAGTCTGAAGGCCACCCAGGAGTTCCACTGGACGCAAGTCAATAGACAAGAGTCTAGTGTGGCTGCCCTCCAAGAGGCTCAACAAGCAGGTGAAAGAGTTAAAGGCAGATACTTACACCCAACCACTGGACAGAAGCTGGGGACTCCTGTGATTGAGTTTGAGAAAAGCTACAAGAAGCTGAGGAGGAGGGCAGTCTCAACTAACCTGGACCCCTGAGATCACTGAGATACTGAGCCACCAACTAGACAGCATAAACCAGCTGATATGAAGTCTCTGACACATATATGGCAGAGGACTGCCTGTTCTGGCCTTAGTGAGAGAAGAAGCACCTAACCCTGGAAAGACTTGAAGCCTAAGGAAGCAGGGAAGTCTGATGGTGGAGGAGAGGGGGCAGAAACATCTTCTTGGAGACCTGGAGATGTGGGGAGGGGGAAGAGAAACAGACAGAGAGCAGACCAGAACAAGGAGGAGGATAACAAATGGGCTGGGAAAAGATTTAAAAGAACAAAAAGATTATCAAAGCCCAAGTTCAGGATCATGTTTACAGTATTTTTTATTAATGAAAATTTGTCTTAAGATTCAGCTTAATAGCAAAATATTGACTAGTGTTCATTATGTTTATGAACTACAATCTTAGGGTGACTCTGGTGAGAAGCTTGTGCCCAGTCAATGGCAGGTACAATTGTCTTTTACTTGATCATCTCTTCCACAATGCCAGTGTTTACATTTATCTTGAAATTCTTTCATAATAAATTCCAATTTTGCTTCACAATGAAGTAGAGGAATTCTAGAATTGCTGAGGGATGTGAAAACAACATAATTTGCTAAGTTATCTTCAGTCTAGAAATAACATGTAGATCATATCAATGAAAAGCACACTTCACAAGCCCTAGGGTGCCCCAGTAAAGGGAATGAAGCCATTTTCAGGTTCTGTTATAGGGGTGTGCTCATAATGCTATGGTTCTACTTTTCATAGGAATAAATTGAGATATTTTTATACTTTTTTATTATTTCTGAAAATAAGACCAGTGGTGACTTCCCTCACCTATCATTTTGCAGGGTGGTGTTCACTTGCCTGAGGACTGGAGATTATCACAAGCTCTTGAAGAGATAGTATACCTCACTGTTCAGTACTTTCAGTACAAATTATAAAAAAGGGAGACTACAGTTTTGGTTGTTTTATTTCCCTAGACACATCAATCATGAGGTCAGGCATTTGCTTCTGTTTGCAATGGTCTCTAGTTTTTCATTTCATAAACCAATTGTTATTGATACAGGGTGATTTGAGCTCTTTGAAATTCCATCCATGTTCCATCCATGTTCAAAATATGCTTAGAAAGTGCCAGGTGAAAGCAGGTTGGTTTATTGAAAGGCATAACATATATAGCACATATGCGTCCAAAACTATAGACATATGAACTTTAAGTAATGGAAAACCATGTCTTGCTTATATTTCCGTTCCTTTCCCTGTTACAAGAGACAGGCTTGGCAGAATCTCTACACTGGCCCCAGCTTGAATTACATCTTGTAGAAATTATTAAAAAGTGCTAGCCTGTGGGTCTTCCTATATCTTATTTCCTGAGAAAATACCATTTTACCTGGTATATATCATCAAACAGATAGATTGTTAAATATGTATGATAAAACAAAAATAGTCCTTTAAAAAACTTTCCACATAGTTTTCATATAAAAAACAATAATCAGTTTTTATATCTTCCACAAGAATACAATAAAAACTTGAAAACTGTCCCTCTTTAGTTTTAAAAATAAATGAGAAAATTCATGGTCCATATTTTCTAGATACTCTGAAATGTAAGGTACTCTTTGACTGGTAACTCATTCTAGATTAAAAATCTCCTAGTCATGGCATCTTTCCTCAAAACATTCTTCTCACAACAGTCCTTACTGGAACACTTATAATTAGAGAGGTTTTTAATCCTCATTCCTTTCAATTTGATTATAAAGTGTCTTTTTAATGTGTATGATGACCATTATATGCCCACTGTCTAACAGTACTTAGCACATAAGAAATGCTAAGTATGAATTGAACTAATAATTCAATAAATAGTAATCAATCAATTCAATAAATAGGAAACAGGTGTATGAAGCTGTTTGATGAAGTAAAAGCCATAAAACAGTTGTACTGCATCGGGCTGGTGCAGGAGCATTTCACACAAATCTCCAATTGGAAGTCAAAGGAAAGCCTGCAGAGCAAAAGCTCTGGAATAGTTTCACAATTAAAGAGTCAAGAAATGTGGATGGTCAAGTTAAAGTTGAGGCTTTGTTCCTGATAGTTTTCCACATTGACTATGAAGATTATTTCATACAGTTAAACTATTTAACATGTATCCCTCTATTCCTACAAGAAGTTGGGTCAGGTAAGTGAATTATCTCAGAAGGAAAAGAAACTTGAGAAATACTGACCACCTAATCCATAAGTCCTCTGCACCTGCCAGGAAAGCTTCTGTAGGCCAACACTGGGGCCTTTGTTTAAATTTTACCTGCTGCTGTGTTCTAAGCCTGATCAATCTTACCATCTGGGTTCTCTGTTTAAGTTTCTGTTGTCCTGGAAACTCCTTACTGAGTCTTACAGAGTCTTGACACACCGAGTGCTACAGCATCCACACATCATCAGATCACTCTGTGTGTGGATCTTTCCAGATGTCTGACTCAATTAGAGGGAATGCATAGTGTTTCCTGGACCTCAACTCCATTAGAAGGACTCTAGCTCTACCTAGGACCACTAGGGGATGTCATCAGTGACCTAGCATGATGGGAGGAGGCTGGACAGGCTTGAAGGCTTGCTAAAGCACCATATCACAAGCCAACATGGTAGAAATCTGCAAACCATGGGTTGAGTTGTCATGTTGAAGGGTGAAATGCTCCCTCAGCATCTGTAAATCAATAAATGACTTTAACCATGCAAAACACGACATGATGGACTAGCTGTCTGCAAGTGGTAAAATGTTTCCCACATAATATTTGGTCATTTACTATTTAGTGGTCCTAATAGAGTTGAGAAAAATGTTGTTTATGAAAACAAGCAATCCACAGGCTTCTGAACCCCGTGAATGCAGAGAGAATATTTTTATGACCTTTCCTGTATCCTTACATGGCCCCTGTGTTGGCTGACAGAAGCCTTCCTGACAAGTGCAGTGGGTTTATGGATTAGGTGGTCAGTATTTCTCAAGTCTTATTTCCTTGTGAGATAATTCACTTACCTGATCCAGCTTCTTGTAGGAATAGAAGGATGCATGTAAAACAGTTTAGCTGTATGAAATAATCTTCATAGCCAATGTGCAAAACTATCAGGGATAGTTCTTGTAGGGAATAATGAACATTTACTGTGTGCCTACATATTCTCAGTGCTGAGAACTGAATAGTTGGCAATAGGCAAACATCACACTTCCCTAGAGCTCACATTATTGATGGGCATAGAAGACAGACTGAAACAAGAAACTGGTCACAGGTCTGAGAATCAGTGACTATGGAGTGCATAGCTATACATGGAGCCTCTATAGCATTGGGACATCAAAAGTTTGTTAACCTTTTTAAAGAACCAACTTTTCATGTATTGATTCTTTGTGTTTCTGTATTGCTATTGCACTAAATCTAATACTTCTTTTTTATTTTATTTTATTTTTTTGTCTAGGTGATCTATCTGCTAGCAGCAGTAGGCAATTGGAGTCACCATCCTGGAATTAATCAAAGTGTCCTTATTTGCTGATTATATGATTCTATCGATAGAAGTCCCTAAAGAGTTAACCTGAAACTTCTTAAAACTGATAAACACATTTAGAAAAGTAGCAGGATATACTAATAACACTCAAAAATCAGTAACCTGCTATGTACCAAGAAAAACATACTAAGAAATAGGAGAAACAATTCTGTTCACAATAGCTTAAAATATCTTCAAGTGAATATAACCTAAGAAGTAAAAATTAAAAGGGTTATGGCACTGTATAGAGAAATAAAATAAGACACCAAAAGATGGAGAAACCTCTCCAGCACATGAACTGGTTGTGCTAGTATTGTGAAAATGGCCATCCTATTGAGAACAAGTCATAGATTCAATGCACTCCCCATCACAATTTCCAAGTTGTATTCAGAAAATTTTTACCTGAACCTATATAATGAAGTGTCCTTCCTACTTATACTTTCTTACAGAAGTTTTAGAGTTTCATATCTAAGCTGTAGGCAACTTAACCAAAAGAAGAAAGCAGAGTTAAAATAATAAAATTAGAAATAAAAAGGGAGAAATTATATGATATCAAAGAAATTCATAGAACCCAGGGGAAATATGTTAAAATTTTATATTCTACTGAAATGGAAAAGTTAAAAGAAATGGATAATTTCTAGATACACATGACCTGCTAATGAAAAGCCAAGATGAGTCCCATGATAAGACCAAAAGTATCAATTAACCTGAACCCTAGAAGCTCCTAGAGACCGAACCAACAACAAAAGAGCATACATGGGCTGGTCTGAGGTCCTGGGCACATATGTGACAGAGGACTGCCTTTTCTGGCCTCAGAGGGAGAAGATATGCCTAACCATGTAGAAATATGATGCTTCAGGGTTGTGAGATACCCCGGGGGCACCCTCTCAGCTGCAAAGGGTTGGAGGGGAAGATCTCTGTGAGGGGGGACTGGGAGAAGGGCAAAATTTGTTATGTAAATAAAATAATTAATTAATTTATAAAAACTCTTGTAGCTTAAATAAATGAATAAATAACCTTTTAATTTTTTTCAAAACTCTCCTGCTTACTTAAAAAAATTCCAGATCCAGATGGATTCAGTACAGAATTGTACCAACTCCTCAAAGAAGAACAACAACATGCCTCAAATTATTGCAAAAATAAAAAATATCTCTTCCAAAATCTATTTACACAACCAATATTAGCATGCTACCAAAACAGACAGACAAAGCCAAAACAAGAACTATAGGCCAAGCTTCTTAATGAACACAGATGTAAAACTTCTAGCAAACCAAATTCAAGATCACATTAAAATGATCATCCACTATGATCAAGTCAACTTCATCCCAGTGATACATTGATGCTTAAACATATATACCTCAACAAATGTAATCCACCACAGAAATATTCAAAGAAAAAAACCATTATTATCTTGTTATAAGCAGAAATGCCCTTTGACAAAACTGATAAGAAAATCCTGAACAGTCTAGAGATACATTTAACATATATCAACCCATTAAAATTGATACACAAGCTCGCAGCCAACCTTACGCTAAGTGAAGAGATTTGAATGCATTGCCACTACAACCAGGAACAAGACAAGATGCTCATCTTCTCCACTCTTGTTCAACACAGTGCCAGAACTCTTAGCTAAAGCAGTGATATGGGAGATGAAGAAACAAGTAAGATTCTTCTTTTTTACTTAAAACTTTAATTCTTCTTATAAAACTTTGACTTTCATTGTGTTGTCTTCACACATATGTCATTATACTTACTCTTGTTTACCTTCCCAGTGTTCTTTTTCTCTCTAGGTCTCCTTATTTGACAGCTAAAGACAGAGTTAGTGGCCAAAGCTGCAAGGTTCAGCTTACATTCACTCTCTGGGCTGCTACTTTTGTACCTCCTGATAGAAACCGTACATCACATTCAACACTTTCAAACACATATGGTTTTGCTACTGAGCTATGTAAGCTTTACTGGTTGTTTTTTGTGTATTTTTGATTTTAAGTAGAGAGTGAAGGCTATCCTTTACTATTTATGAAAAGAATGGTAAATACCAATAAACAATCAAACAAACAAAAAACAGTTGCAGCTCTTAAATATAGCCAGCTTTTATGCCACAGGAAAGCCTCAAATCTGACCCACTGCTCTTCAGAGAAAGGTGACTCACTTGAAGAAGCCTAGGAGACATTTTGACTTCTGATCATCCTTTACCATTCTATACATAACTAGTCAATAAACAAAATTTCTGGAATTAAACACAGGAGAAAATGATATAGTCTACCTATACCATTGACTGGAGGAAAGAAATTAGTTGAACTCTTCTTCTGAAGCAACTTGCAATTAAAATATGACATCACCTCTTTTCTATTTCCCATCTACTTGTGATTAGTTTTCTAAAAATTGTGAGACATATTTAAAAATTATTTCATCAAATTATACATAGAAAAAAGCCAGCCAAAACAAAGAAAGGATTGAGGGAGGCCTTGTTCCTTTCTATGAAAAGTACAGCAACTTATTGTTAGCATAATAAAAATAAAATGATTAATATTAAAAGATATGGAAAATCTAGAAAATTGCTTCAAATGATTGGGATTGGATCTCAGGTACAGTCACTTAGCCTAGAAAAGATGAATCCTTTTTCTGCTGCTCAATATCCTTAACTCCATGTCTTCTATGCAAACTTAATTTCCCAGAGCTATGGTGATAATTTAACCATATATGTTAGCAACTCACCTACTAATTTGAAATGGCTCATGCTAAATACACCATGTATGTGAAACTAGACAGCTGAGTCACAGATGAGGTATCAAGTTATTGGGCAATGTGCCCCACTTCACAGTAGCAGACATATTCACAAACAAAATCAGAATTAAAACCCAATGTGATTTTAAGTCATTTAGCAGTCTATCTATAAATATGCTGATGCATTGCAGAACTGATAAACAATAAATAATTAAATTTACAATTAAATGTACAATACAGTATTAAATTGTTTGTTAATATAAAATGAATATACAAAGGGCTCTTGAAGCCAATATCCACAGGTTTGATTCACATGGAGACCCGCTGATCTCTGAAATCTTGTCTATAAATGGTGACTGGTCATACACAAGTATGAGAAGGGGAACAATGTTTACAGCAAATAAAAAATATGTGTCATCATGTAACATGCTTTGGAATGATGACTTTCATAAACACATTTTAAACACTATAGGTAAGTAAAGTTACCTAATAGTTTTAGGTAGAAAAATGGGATAGGTCAAATTAGGAAGATGGTTCAGCAGGTTTGTTATTCAAGAAGGAGGAGGCTAGTGTAGATCCCTAGCACCCACATTAAAAAAAAAAAAAAAAAAAAGGTGTGAGAGCATTCGCCTGTAACTTCAGTGCTGATGAAGCAGAGACAGTTGGATCCTGGGAGTTCACAGGATAGCCATTGTAGCCAACCTGTGATCATGAGGTTCAGTAATTGACCCTCTACCAAAATATATAACCAATAACGTAAGATAGAGAGAAAAATTGAGAACAGCCCAGTGCTAACCTTGGGCTTCTACATGAGCTCCCATGAGCAACTACACACAGATTCACACAGACACACATATTTACACACACACACACACACACACACACACACACACACCAAAAAGAAAAGAGAAAATGGAGGTTCTCCAATCAGATTCTCCAAAGAAAAGGGCATGAGGGTTTTAAAAGCCTGGCTCTAGGGTAGTGGGATTAAACACTAGATGGGACATTCTGGATAAATCTCCCCTTCAAGACATCTCATCTCCAAACCCTACAAGTTGTTTTATGGCATTACTAAGGAATCTGGCATCTGAAACCAAACTGAATCATTTTAGATATTTATTAATAAATAGGAAGTATTTACTCTTTATTTAAATGATCAGTTTTGGAAGATTCACATACAAAATACTTATGACATATAAATTGTGTGTGTGTGTGAAGGTGGCTGGAGAGAATGTTTATTATTACTTAGGGGAAAACAGACTGGATTAAAGCACACCTGGTTACTAAGGAGGAGGAGGAAAGGGGAAAGAAAAGGAATTTGAAATGTCTGCAGAGCTCATTAGTGCCCTGTTACCAAATGAGTCATGGACATCCCTGGCTGTGATTCAAACAGTTGTTCTGTTATGAATAACATGGCGGCAATCTAAAGATCCACAGCTGGACTCTGGAAAACCCCTGTCAGAATCTTTTGTAATAAAAATAACAAATTTGCTACATTGGTTGTTTGACACTGGACCATCTCAGAATAAATCCTCTCAAAGCCAGGGCCGTAAGAGCTGTTTTCTGTAGTCGGGTGAAAATGGGATTTGTTTTTAAGGTACTCTGGTATTAGCAAATGCTGAGTGAGTAGTTTTGAGAAGTCCCAACTAAAGCCCAAAATAATGAACATCTGAATTCAGACAACTTGAGACACATCTCTGTTTCTAACCTTTTTTCCTCTGTGTTTGAGTTTTTCAGACCACTTTCCAAACAATGCACGGGCACTGGCTTTATGATGAAACATCACCTACCATATCCAATGTTTTTTCTTGTTTCTTGAACTTAGATGCCAGTATTTATGCTACCCGTAACACCATTTGATTTATCTGTGCTTCCTCAGATGCAGTCTGATTTTGTTCTTTATCACAGCATTAATCTAAATCCAGCAGAGAACTGACATGTCATCAGTTTAGCTTCTATTCATAAGGAAAGTCAACACCACAGTAATAGGAAGTGGTTAAAATAATTTCTTCCCAAAGTATTACCCATGTTTTCTCCCCCCTACTCTTTAAACTAAAGACTAAAATCTATGCTGCTAAGTATGGGTGGGCACATTTTAAATTGGCATGTAATGCAGTGTCTTCCTTAGGCTCTTCAAAATGTTTGTCTGGCAACTGTCTGAATCACCTTTATAGAGGTCCATCCAACGCATCATCTTCCTGCCCCTTGACCTGCAGAGTGATCTGACTGCCAGGGAATGAAACTCAACCACCTACTGACAACATCCCCAAATACTTCCAGGAATGAACAGTATCTCCTTCAAATGTACACTATAAGCACTGTGAATAGTTTCTTATTCCACTAGGGAAAGAAAAGTAATATTTTCCTTGCTGACAGACCAATCATCTCTTCCCTGCAAAAATTTGGTAAGTGATTTTGCATGCTAAAATTTGCATGTGATGTATAAATTTTCAGGCACATTCCTCCTGGAGAGGCAGTGTCTAATACACCTTCCAGTGCACATTGACCACATCCTGGCCAAGGCTGAACACTGGTAATGCTAACCAGATCTGGACTACAGGAAGCAAGATGCCACACGGGACAGCTGTCAGCACTCTCTCAGCACCCAGCCCTCAATTCAGTCCTCCCCAGCAATTAGCAAGGAGCTAGGTTTAGAATGGAACAGATGCCTTGTTATCCCAAAAGCAAAGGAGAGAAATCCCTGGGTTTCTACTTGTGATTTCTGGGCCAAGGTTGACTACTATTTGAAGCCAATCCACAGCTATGTGACCAATGCTTCCTAGCCATGTCCTCCTGAGACATGTGATGAACATCAGCTTATTTAGCTTTCCATAATCCCAGACAATTTTACAATACTGCATAGTCACACTTTATTTTCAGGGATTGGTGCTGACAAAATCTCTTCTGAGGACAGAAGAGTGACTGATAGATGCTTTTAACTCTAGATGCATTTAACAATATGAAAGTCAGATTCCAGCTAAAGGAATTTAACCTAGTATCTCTTCATTCATAAGCATGTTATAGTATTGACAGTGCAAAATTGTGTGGCAAATAATACCTTTGATGTGAAGACATAGGCAATAGCTTCCCATCACATGCCTATTCATGGACAAATATATGCTTACATATACAGAAAGTTTAGAATCTAGACTTTCAGATTAGCAAAATAATTACAAGCAATTACCACATTCAAAAATCATTAGACACAGGACTCAAAACAATATTTTTCATTTGAATTTATATCTTTTCATAATATATGCTATAGTAATATAACAGAATATATGAATTATCATTAAATGTCTATTGAGATAATTAATGCAATGATTCCCAATAACATTTCATTTTGCTTCTGTACTGTCTAATTTATGGACTATGGATGCTGTTAACTCCTTGGTTTTTTTTTTTTTAACTACTGGAAATCAAACCCAGAAACTCAAGCATGCTAGGCTTGTATTCTACCAGTTAGCAAAATTTCCAACCCTTGAGATAGTTATTAAAAAACAATAAGTAACATATTGCACATATTAAGATGTTTACCTTAAGTATGCAGAGCATAATTACATTTAATTACTATTTTATTAAAGATTTATAAATCAATCTGTATATGTGCACTTGTGTGTACATTCCTTGGAAGACTAAAAGAAGTAGCTGAAGTTGCAGGTGGTTGTGAGTCACCCTAAAGATCTTAAAATAAACAACCAAAAAACAAACAAAAATATTTAAAATCAGATTATCCCTGTACTGGTTGGTTTTACATCAACTTGACACAAGGTAGAGTCATCGGAGAAGAAGGAGCTTCAGTTGAGAAGATACCTGTATAAGTTCCGGATGTAAGTCATTTTCTCAATTACTAACCAATAGGAGAAGGCTAAGTCTATTGTGGGTGGTCCCATCTCTGGGCTGGTGGTCCTGGGTGCTATAAGAAAGCAATCTGAGCAATCCAGTAGGCAGTACCTTTCCACAGTGTCTGCCTCAGCTCCTGCCTCCAGGTTCCTGATCTGTTTGAGTTCCTGTCTGACTTTCTGTGGTGATGAACAGTAGTATGAAAGGGTAAGCTGAATAAACCCCTTCCTCTGCAACTTGCTTTTTGATCCTAGTGTTTCATTGCAGCAATAGAAACCCTAACTAAGACACTCCATGAGGGGAAAAATGTTTGTTTGGTATTTTTCTCACTGTTATTTACATAGGGAAGAACTGTAGCCCATAACATTTGAGGAAAACTGTAGCCCATAAAATAGTGCATTTATAAAGTAAATTGCTTTCTCCAGAGCAGAGTATCTACAACAAACTCACAGTTTCTTCACTCTCACCATAGCCATAATTCCAATGAGTTAGAAGAAAATTAAGCATAAAAAATGTAAGTGGAAATTGTTAGTAGTAAATGAAGAAACTGGAGGAAAAAATTATGAGCAATATCCCAAGGTAAATATGTCACACAGTTCTCAAAATTGACAGCAGTCTGTGACATTGGACTTAAACATAAGATCGCTACAAAGACAAGAAACTTCTCTTAACCTAGCTGCACCTCAGTTTTTCTGGGTGTCTCGTTCCTTTCTGCTTCCCCCCTGCTAACCTCTCACCACACTGTTGAGTTCTGCAGGCTCTTCAAGTATTTCAGTACCTCAGAACCCTTCCTACTATTCTTGTCTAAAACCCTTTCTCTTTATTCTTCATACGCTTGATCTCTATTCTTAAGGACTATTTATTCAGCAATTTATTCTTTATGGGCACTCTGTAAATATTTGTGGAATAGACAAATGAAAATCTATGTATCTATCACGTTAACCATGTGACCTTAAGGAAAATAGTTAACTTTATCTCTTCTAAGAAAAAAGCACTATAATATGCTTAGTATATCCACCAAATATCTGAAACAACTCAAGGAGTAAAAGCATAAGCAAGCTCACATTCTTATTTTCTAGAATGCAATGAAAAATATGAGTGAGCTACTACCATACTGTATTTCTTTTTCTAAATTCACATTTTACTTGCTTTGAAAACAAGGTTTTATGACAAGGAAATTATGCAATCCCCATTTTTAAGACAGTAAGCTACACATCAGCTAGTGAAGAAAACACATTCTCAATTTTTAATACATAACTATTATAACTTCATAAATTTCACTCTAGTTTACCAATTAAATATTAAAAAGTCATAGTTACCATTTAAGTCAAAATTGGAGGTTATGTAAGATTAAAGCTTTATGTGCAATATGATTGCAGTTAAAATATATAGCAGGACAAAAGGACTAGAGGGCCTGACAGTTTCATATAGCTCCGAAAGATCAATAAATCAATTCAAGTTTCCTGTTTGGCGATTAGCCCACATTTCAGATAACTAGAATTTCACAGAAGAAACTGAAATGCACATTTGTATCTTCTTCTCAGCGATTTCTCAGTCCAAGTTGCTCACTTCACAAGTCTAAAGATGGCTCCTCTCTGCCCCAGCTGTGCCAATTCAACCTGGAATGGGAAACATTGAGTTCTGACAACCTTAGAAGCTACCACGATTGCATGATGGAAATAAAACTGACAGTTCTGTCAGGGAAGTGAGAAGCAGAACCAGATCCATCTCGTTCCTGCAGAGATGTGCTAGCTGTACACAGCTGAAGATAATAAAAGCAAGTTTGCTGGATAGGATGTGCAGATATAATTCAAAGACACATGGGAGAGGTCCTGACATATCCTGTGTTACTAACCCACTTAGTGGTGAGTACTGTCTTACCAAAGGCTTGCCAATCCCATGGAGAAGACTGAGACTTCCCTTACAAACTGTCCTGCACTTATACTTAGGTTGCATCTCTTTACAGTCTAAAATCCTTGCACCACAATCTCCTTTCCTTGGTTTGGTATTTTAGGTAATGGACTTAATGATTGGCAGTATTAAGGTCTGTGATGAGGGTTTGAATGACCCATTTTCCCACTGATCATGCAAGTTAAATGACTATCATTTTTAAATTACATGTAATCTTCAAAGTTGGTTCTATTATTTATGGTTTACTGATTAAAAAAAAAAGTTCAGTGGGGAAAATTAAGTTGTCCAAAGTCACATGGCTAGTGCATAGCAAACCCCACATTCAGACATTTCTTTCTCTCCTCATTTCCCCTCTTCTCTCTCTCTCCCTCTCTCTCTCTCTCTCTCTCTCTCTCTCTCTCTCTCTCTCTCTCTCTCTCTCTCTCTCTCTCTCTCCCCTCCTCCCACTCTCTCTCTCCCTCCCTCCCTCTTAGTTTTTTTCTGTTGTTGACAGAATCTCTTCTACATACTTCAGAGTTTCTGAGAAAATATTCCATGTTGCTTGTAAAGGAAGGTATTTAAGGTGGCATGGTGATACCTGCATTTAATCCCAGCACCCAGGAGGCAGAGGCAGGCAGAGCTATGGGACTTTGAGGACAATCTACAGAGTTCCAGCCCAGGCAAACAACAATAACAGCAAAAAAGGGAGATATTTTCTTCTCATAAAATATAAATTACTTAAAATATCCACAAACAAACCTAAAACATGCCAAAAACCTAAAAATCTGTGTGTGGCCTTGCTTTCCCAAGAGCTGTAACTGTGCAGTGCCATTTTCCAGCCAGATTCCCGGACAAGGAATTTAGTATGCTCCTTGTATTGGCTAGTTTGTGTCAATTTGACACAGCTGGAGTTATCACAGAAAAAGGAGCTTCAGTTGAGGAAATGCCTCCATGAGATCCAACTGTAAGGCATTTTCTCAATTAGTGATCAAGGGGGAAAGGCCCCTTGTGGGTGAGACCAGCTCTGGGCTGGTAATCTTGGTTCTATAAGAGATCAGGCTGAGCAAGCCAGGGGAAGGAAGCCAGTAAAGAACATCCCTCCATGGCCTCTGCATCAGCTCCTGCTTCCTGACCTGCTTGAGTTCCAGTCCTGACTTCCTTCAGTGACGAACAGCAGTATGGAAGTGTAAGCCGAATAAACCCTTTCCTCTCCATCTTGCTTCTTGGTGATGATGTTTGTGCAGGAATAGAAACCCTGAATAAGGCACTCCTTATCTGAGCAAAGGACATTAACAGTGCTGGCCACTTGCTGGTCCTCTGTGACTCTAGCTGGAGCAGGCTACTTCAAGTAGCCCAGGAAGAACTCTTCCATAAGGCAGGTCTTCTACCTATTACTGAAAATGTTTTTTATTTTCAATATGTTTTGTTAAATAAATATCTTCAGATATGAAAGGAATCATTTAAAAAGAAAAGCTTGGCTGAGGAAATAGCTCTGTTGGTTAAGTACCTATTTCACAAGCTGTGGACCACTGTTCCCTGTGGTGGTGCACATCCATCGTTAACCCCCACACTGGCAAGGGACAGATGGAAGGATCCCTAGGATTCACTGCCCAGCCTCAGAATGTTCTACCTAATTGGTGAGTTCCCCAAAACAATGAACCCTTCCTCAAAGTAGGTGATAGTGGATTTTTTTGTGAAAGACCCCTAAGGCTGTCCTCTAGCCTCCACATGTAGGTACACTCAGGTATACCCCTTTCTCTATGCATATATACATGAGGGAAAACTTTCTGGAATTCTTGTCTGAGACTTTGCATTGCTTTTGTCATGTGTCATGGGTGTGTGTGTGAGAGAGAAATTATAATCAATATTCATTTGAATAATTAATTTAAAATTATGGAATATAATATAACATTTAAAGAACTCCATTTGATTAACTTTCCACTGGATAATGTGCTTGTTTGCCCATTATATACAGATTGCAGTGGTATAATAAAAGAAATACAGAATTGATAGTGTTGCCTTTCAGATTTGTCTTGTCAGAAACAAGATCATCAATTTGTAAAATGGAGATACTGAAAATACACATTGTAGAAATATATATAGTCATCCACATGAAGATCTTTTGTAAATGACAAAGTCCAATTGTCTTCACTGTTCGTCCATCTTGTCTAACTTTGAACGTGACTTTCTATAATAAAAGAGTCCATCTAACTTTCTGGAGCTTCAGGCAATTATGCTGTTGATATACTGAAGATGATCATTTTGGTGTTTTAAACTTGGACATCTCATCCCCCCACCTCCCATGATGCCACTGTTGTAACTCTGCTTTGGAGTTCACTTGCTGTACTCCCAGCACACAAGGTGGGACATGGCCCCTGCACTGTTAGAATGCTGGTAGACCTAGAAGAACAGGAGGCATATCCTGGAGAGCAAAGCAAACATATACTGAACTGATTCTGCATAAGTCACTCCCTTGATAATACTTACTTGAAGGTCAGCTAAACTAAAGATTCTGCGGACTGGAGGAAGTCGCACGTCCATATTTTGAGAACCAGAGTGCAAGAAGAATCCTACTCATGTTGCATTCCTATTTGCAGTAACATTTCAGATAGTATCTGGGTATGTAATGATTGCCGTGTGCTTGAGAAATGAGTAGTAATGAACAGTGTTGAATCATTTCATCATCTAAGAGAAAATGTCAGGAACAAAGTCGAATGATCGTCCCTAGCAAGCGAAATAGTGCAGACCACAAACAGCTTGCCATTCTAATCCATTCCAAGTACAAACCAGCACATACTTACATGCACACACAGACTCCACAGACCCTATAGACAGCCACTGAAAGAGTTAATTGAGGACTTGGGAGCACTGGCACTTTAAGCTCTGCTTCAAAAGCTCCTAAATGGCAGAAAAATCAATATGCTCTCTCTCTCTCTCTCTTTTTTTATCAGACCTTAGTGTTTATAGAAGCAATACAAATCAGGATTTTGTTAAATGTATATATTACGCTAGATCAAACTGTAAGTTGAAACATCTGTGTCCAAGTTAATCTCAGACACAGCATGGAGATTATTTGAGTTGTGTGTTTCCTTTTGTGGCCGTTTTAGATGTGGCTTTCAGTGGGGTGGGGGGGTAATCATTGTCTTAAGCTTTTAGTTGTCTGCATCAGTGCCAACAGTTGAACATACAACAATATTTTTAAGTTACCCAAATGAACAACAAAAAGGAAAGAAAGCCCCTTAGTAATTCCAAAATAGTGTTGTAAGGCAATGTGTAAAAAAACAGATTATAGGTATTTAAATATAGACATGCACATCTAAGATTGCTATAGGCTATCCATAACATAAAAATTTCAATTAAAAACTTTTTTATGAGCAATTATCACATTATGAAAAAGCATACCCAACTTGTTGGTGGATTATGCCTCCTCCCCAATGAAACAAAACTTAAAACATAATTGAATATAATGTACCTAGCCTAGCATACATGGATCGTTTTTAGCACAATAAAGGTCTTATAAAGAGTTCTTGGTTCTTGTTTGTAAGAGACAAGAAATTAAGTTGATGGAAGCTTTCTTTTTTTAGATCTGTTTTTAAAGGATCAGACATCTGTAATTCAAATCCATTTTGATTGAAACAGTAAATTTGATTCAATTCTGAAATTTCATTTCAAAAGTGTAAGAGAGAAATTCATTGGGACCCCTCAAAGTAAATGACAAGCCTGGTCTCTGAAATATGTCAGGAACACATTAACACTGTGTAAAAATAACAGCAGAAACAAAACCAAAGTCACAACGGCCAAATGTCCTGAAAACAAGAAGCAAAGAAGGGAACTCACAAGCTTAATATTAATTGTATGTTTACTAAGTAACTGGCCATTATAACTGAGCCTACTTAATAATTTTTAGTGCAACAATGTTATTTAGTCTTTGTTTACTTCAGTGTTAAGCAAAGATATTTACCCAATATTAAGAAGACTATATTATAGAAGTGAAGCAGAATTATTCATCAACATAAAAAGATATTTTAAAATACCCATTATAATGAAACTCTATTCTACATGCTGGATACACACATATGAGAATTGTAACTGCATTATTTATATATGTATATTATAGATACTGAGAAACACACACACACACAAAACAAAGCAAGAAACAAGAACTGAGAATATGAGTTGGCATTTAAATAGGTAGTCAGAGAAAAACCCTTCTGTTAAGGTAACATCTGAGCAGACTCATTAATAAAATAGTATAAGGCCCATGAATGTCCTGTAGAAAGGCTATCCATGCAAGCAGCACAGGGGACATAAGAACACCAAAGCATGGTCTTGCTTATTGTACTTAGAAGGGTCAAAGGGACTTGAAGCAGTGTGAGAAAGAGGTTGGGAATAGGTAAGAAAGATAACTAAGGCCAGATTAGCATAGGATTCCAGATAATTTAAGCATGAGAGGTGCTTAAAATCAAATGCATAGGATTTTTACGTTAAGTACAACCATGCATCCTTAGAACAAAACTTAAAACAGTACTCAGCATATAATACCTAGTCAATAAGGATGTGATAAGTATAACAAGAATGGATGACTAATAGATTGATGGTGAATGTCTGTTCCTGTCCATAAAAATGTTATCAAAATTATTAGACTTTTATTTCCCTAGTCAAAATTATGTTCCAAGGTTTGGTCTAGTGGTACTTGTCTATGATCTCAGCACTCAAGATGCCCTAGCAGAAAGATTGCTACAAGTTGAAGCCCAGGTTGGACTACATAATAAAGTTGGGTCACAAAGAAGGAAAGCCTGGGGATATTATTGCATGGTTATAAGAAAAGTCAGAATGAATACTACTAGAAAGGTACAATGACAACAGTAAGTTCTGATTTTTTATTCTGTTGTGTGTGTACAATATGTGCTTGGTAACATGCATGTGTATGAACCTATGCATGTACCAGTGCATGTGAGATGGTCAGATGACAATCCTGAGTGCTGGTCCCTGCCTTTCAACTTGACTGAGACAGGCCCTCTCTGTTCACCACTCTGAATGCCAGGGTTGCTGGCCCACAAGACTTTGGGACTTTTGTGTCTCAGCCTCCAAATTTGCTACATGGACACTGAGATTATAAGAACATGCTACCATGCCTGGCTTTCACATGGGTTGAATTTGGTTCTGCAAACTTGTGCCACAAATATTTTACCCATGGAGCCACCTCTCCAGCCAAGTTCTGTTCATTTATTTAACTTTCCAAGGGTTAGCCCTAGTAAGACTGTCTTTCTCTATTTGCGGCATATCTCTGGTATCTATGTGAATTCTTTAGAACATAAATTTTCTAACTGAAGGGTTTGTCTATGAGCCCTGGATTACCATTCTTCTTGGAGTCCAGAAAAATGGATCTGGTAATACTTACACAAGAGCATAGCAGGTGCTTTGTCCCTAGAGCAGAATATACTAGAACTTGTGGTGAATGAAAATTTATTTTCATTTTTAGTATACAAAGAGCTGCTCCAAAATAATAAGTATGTTTCTTAGAGTGCTCAATTCACTAACAGAGAGGAAAATTAGCCCTTCCTTCCAATATTTGGTACAAGCAGTTAGGTCAACCCCTCTTATTTTTAGGAACATATTCACAAGCACTATTACCTAGACTAATAGTGAGTACTTTCTACATTATATAATTATCTTAACCTCCAATATAATAAGTAGTCCTCTAAAAGATATGCATATCTCCATTATGAAAGGAAAGTGAGGTTTTGACTCATGATACAAGCAATGATAGAAGAAACTGAATTTAAGTTTTACATAGAAAAATCTCAAGTATGTTTTTTCCCTACCTTAAATACACATGTTCTTTTATGGCAAAATAATGTTTCTTTGGCCATAAATGCTACAGAGGCTGGTTGTTTGTGATTGTATGTCTGTACCAAAAAAGAAAAAGCACTTCACAGTTAATCCCCAGAGATAAACATTATTAACATTTTGATATGTTTCACTTTTTCCTCCTTTGAGTATATGTAGCCATTCATATTATCTATATTCAGTGCCTTGTCTTGGACACTTGGGGAACTTATGCAGGGGAAATTATGTACATTTGATTGTACAATGTAAGATTCATGTCGCTGAAACAAATATTTCCGTTAATCACATCGGTTTAGGCCTGCATTCAGTGTGTGCTTTGCAAAGTCTACAGTGCAGATTTCAGGTGACTACAATGGATGTTTCACTTGGCTTTCCTTCTGCATCTCTCCATCCAGCTCAGGATCAAACACAGCTACTGTCTTGTTGTTTGTTTGGGGTACTAGAGATTTAAACCTAGGGCCTTGTACCTTCTAGGCAAATGCTTTCCACTGGAGCTATATTCCAACACTTTTACTCTTTATGTCGAGATAGTACCACTGTATAAACAGAACCTCCACTTTCCATGAAATGTGCAGACTAATGATATTATCTGTGTCCATCTGTCCCCTCTTCTACCTGTATCAGGGCTTGGTTTTTTAACCAGAGTGTTCTTTATATGACATGTTTGTACCTACCGAAAAATTGATATATAGGAGCTTAGAATATTTATAGATACATAATATATATAAGGAACAGTATACAATTCTAAACATTGAATTGATCTTTGTTTCATACATAACACACACAGTAGCATGAAGATAATTATCGGTAATATTTCTAATACCTTTGTATATGAAGCAAAGTACAATTTTCCAGTTGCTATATTTTGTTAGTACTCAAAATGTTTCAGATTTTATAGCTTTTTAGATTTTGAAAATTTGGAATAGGGATCTGTACTTTAAAGTTCCAATCAGTATTTATGAATTGAATTAGGGACGTTTGCAGGCACAGAGCAGCTTTATTTTGTTTGGCATTTGCATTACTTGCAAGGGGGCATATTCAAGGTGCTGTGAAGAAAGGCACAGTGGGGATGGCTGCCCCAAGGGGAACAAACTCTGACTAAGGCTTCCCCCTGTGAAGTTTTAAGTACCAATGACTCCATGCTTGGGTTCCAATAGCCCTCAAGAATCACTTCCTATTTGTTCCACTTGCTGCCATAACACTCTTTTACAAAGCATGCTCTAAAGTAGTTACGCTTTATCCATCACATTTCATTCTATAGAGGGGGAAACTTCCTGCACTTGAAGTATAGGAAGCCACACAGGTTCTCGTCCTAGCATATAATAACCTTTCCTGAGCACCTCCTAGACCTAATGTATCAAAAGCAAGTAGAAGAACTAAATTCTAAAGTCTTGACAAGACTTTCTGAGAACAAGGAAATATAAGCTACTTCACTTCTGGGAAAGCAAATAAAGAAGAATTGGGGGGCGGGGTGAGATCAAAGTAGCTAAACATAACTAGCTAATAAACCTTAAAAGTTAAAATATGGAAAACAATGTCCAAACCCCTGGAAACAGCAAAGTGAAGGGATGTCTATGGGTACCCACCAGTTCTCATGAGAAACATCAGAACAGAACAAGCAGTTAGAGAGCCTTCCTTTGATGGCACATCAAAGCCAGTCTCCTACCACTAGGTGATTACAATTAAATGCCACTCACTTGCTTGGACTCTAAGTCACCGAGAGTGGAACGGGAACTGCTTCAGATATCAGAGCCAAGGAATAGATACTTCTACCTTATCCAAGAATAACTTCAACATATGCAAAGTAGAACTCATTTCTTGCCCTCCTACCTCAGTTATATTCCTGGACCACTTAAATGGACCAGCCCCAGACTTCAGGCTTCATTGAGTCTCTTGTTTCTCATCATTCTTAGATTAAAAATTGCTGTTTTTAAACATAGTATTAATCAGGTCTAAGACCCTTTTAACTGTCACTATTATGATTAAGTTCAGGCCCTCCCCACTATATGTCTGACTATTATGCCAGCTTCTTAATCAATACCTATGTGTTCACCTCCCCTTTTCAGAGCAATCAATTTCAGTTCCTTCTTAAAATGATTCAAAGTCTCTCTCTATTCTATAAGATGTAGTTGACTTTCTTAGCCTATCAGAAAAAAATCTGACTACACTTCCCCTATCATATCGCCACCACATGGCCCACCTTGAAGCTGTACTTCAGGCAGCACACTCTTTCATATCAATGCTTTATATGGACAGTCATTCAGCCTGGAATCCCAGGCCCCTGCATTTTGTACTATCACTCACCTATAAGACTTCGCTTGAGAATCTCCACCTGGATGTCACCCTAAGGCCCTCTATCGGGGCTTGGAGTTTCATATTATTTCCTCTGTTTGTCCATAGCACCCTCAAAGAAGAGCTGCTGAAGCTGCTATATCTGCCTTATTCTTATGAGGAACCTTGAGCCCTTAGCTTAATGTTCAGCCTTATAGAGATATTTAATATCTTTGTTGACTAAATATTAAATTTTAATCAGGTGGAGATCTGATAACACTTTCCACATCTCAACATCTTAGTTTCAAAAAGTACCTAACATGAATATTGCTACTAGTATTCTATAAGATAGATCCCTTGGTTTCTATTAAGATTTTATTATTTTATTTTATGTACATGAATGATTCACCTGCATGTGTGTCTGTGCACTATATGTATACTTGGTGCCCAAAAGTCCAAAAGAGGGCAGAGGATCCCCTAGGACTGGAGTTATAGATGAGTATGAGTTGCCATGTGGGTGCTGGGACTATAACCCCAGGGCTTTAGAAGAAAACTCAGTGCTTTTAACTCCTAAACTATTCTGTCCAGTCCCTGAATTACAAGTTCTGAAGGGCATGTTAGAAAACCTGAGCTAGTGTTCCTCCTTCCACTGAAGAAGCAAGAGCACCAGTGAGAGCTTCCATTGTTCTTCACCATCCAGTTATTAATCCGGGGGGCACACCCCTATAGCATCATGGCCTTATTTGAATTTTGTAATAAAAATTTTTCAGTAGTCTAGGTGAAAGGTTGTCCCACAGGTAATAACTTTTAGACTGCATGTATTCAGCAGTAGCATTTCTCATCATTCCAGACACAATGTGTTAAAGAAATAACAATGTGGCGATTATCATCATTTATTTTCAAGCACTGCATATTTGCTTCAACAAATTTCACAACATTTCCCAAGGGATTTTTCAAGAAAGCTACCAAGTATGTTTAGCAGAACAACATATGGAATGCTAATTTTGTTGTGATGCTACACTCTAATACAGCAAGAAACAGATTCTTCACAAAAATCAGCAGATTTGCAAACACTAATTAAGAAACACTGAAAACTATCAAGGTCAATTTAAGAATCCATTTGAAAACAAATATTCCCAGACATGTTAGTTCTAGTAATTTCTCAGCAGGGATTTGCTGAACATCAACAAAGTTTCACTGTGCAGTGTTTTCAACAGAGGTAAATAAACAAAGGTACATTTTGGATTTTGAACACACAGTTGAACATAGAGCTTTGGACAACTGATTGGAAATAATTAATTTGTCTCTTTTGGTACAATCAATCACTCCTTCGGAACTGAAAATCCCTGGAGTATCACATTCCTACTTACCCAAAGATCCATGTCTCTGAGACTTTGCAGGAGTTTTGGGCTGGTATAAGGAGTGTCTGTTTGGGTGCTGTTAACTGCTTCTGTGCATTGTATAAGAATAAATGGCCAACAAGATTTCAGTTTCACAAAATAACTCTCAATCCTGCCTGTTGCCTCCTGGTTATTCCTTTGTTATTGTGCCATTATCTGAAAAAAATGTCTATCCAATAATCAAAGGGGTAATCTACTCATCATATGTACATACATTTGGGACTTATGTGTGTGTATTTGTTCTTCACATGTTATAGCTTGATTAAACATTTCACATGGTCAGCTTCAATGTGTGCTTAAAACCTCTCAAGTGAACTCTTGGATATCTCTACCCCCTACAATAGGGCTCCAGCAACCTGAAAGCACAGGGCCTATAAGCACAGATACTTGAGAGTCTGAAGGAGGGTTGTATGTTCAAGGGCCATCTGAGCTACAGAGTGACTTCAAAGCCAGCCTGGGAAACATAGCGAGAGTTGTGTAAGCAGCCGCAACAACAAAACGTTAAAAAAAAAAATAGCAGGGATACACATAAGTGGCAGAGTAGTTGCTGAGCATGTGCAGGACTCTAGGGTCAGTCCCTTATATTGAGAAGAAAAAAATCAGAGCCACTCGTGACATCAAGCTGTTTAAAATAATAGAATTGTAAATTCTTGATTCTTACTCTTTCAACTAAGAACCATAAACCAACCACACAACTGGTATAAATCACAAAAGTAGGATAAACACTCAGGGTGCAAAGCCAGAGTGAAAAGTGTTCTATATTAAATTAATGTGTTATTATTTTATCTCTTGATGTCTTGTCTTATTCCAGAAGACACACGGACGATCTTTCTTTCAAATAAGTATGAGACTGAGTATAATTTGGAGAAATGTGAAAAGGAGTTTGCCTTTAGTTGCTACTGTGTTTCTTTTGATGGAACTCAAGGCAAACAGAGTTGAACTGAAGAAGCCTTCTGTCCCAGAAACCCACAGTACTGGATCTCCCAGATGAGAACCAAATAGAGTTTAAGATAATGTTGTAAAACTACAAAAGTACATGATGCAGAAGCCAGAACGAATGTTACAGAGATTAATCAGACTTGTTGATGACACTGTCCGGAAACACATCCACCCCCTAATGTTTCCTTCTTCCGTCTCATTTCGCTGCACAATAAAAATGAGGAAACTTTGAGACTGTGGAATGGGAAAGACAGCTTAGACAACGCAGGACTACCAAATTGAATGTATAGACACAGACATGTATTTTTGTCTGGAGACACAGAAAACCAAGAGCTAACATTACATATTTGAAACATTATTTACATTTACTGCTTACACCGAAACGTTTGGACACCACATACAGTCACTGCCACATCTGAATTAGGGTTGTAGACTTTTAACGAGTTTCTCCTAGGGGCACATTTCTGTCCTTCAGAAAGATGTGAGACATAAGAGGATGGAGTACCTGACTTCAGACCACTGTGCTATAAGCAAGTACACCCATATGCACAGCTTTTTGGAGAACCACAAATGGGAATACTGAAGAAAAACCTGAATGTGCACTGCTTTAGTGTCAATAACTAAGCTGGATTCACTGCACTCATGGGATACAGATTCTGAGAAGACCTACAGGACTGGCTAGCCATCTAATTGCTTTCATATTCATCCATGCTTGTGCACTGTGGTATTTTTTCTCTCCTTTAAATGATGCTTAAATTTTATAGCTGTCTAGATATTGTTTATATGGCCACAGATAAGACACTTGTACTTCCCATATGTAAGAGATATAGAATGTTAGTGACATAATATTGAAGTGTGGAGAAGGAGCAGGAAGAGAAAAATGTCAGATATGAACTAATGTGCCAACTATGCTAAAATACACAAAACATAAAATTACCATTTTACCACCTTTAAATAGACAAATTGCTTTCAGTACATTTACCACATTGTATAACCATCACTATATTCTTTTGTGTGGCTGAATCATATTCCATTGTATACTGCATATTACTTGGCCTCTAGATTCACGTTGTTTCCACCCTTTGGCTATAGATAATGTCGCTGGTTCACAGAACTTTTCTACACTCCTGTTTCCAGTGTCCTGGCATATATTGCTCAGAAGGAAACTGCCGAGCTATTTGGTAGCTCTGTATAACTTCATCAGGAACCACAATAGCTTTCCCTAGCAGTTTGAGAATTCTTATACTGCAAAGAGGTTGCAGTTTCTCCATGTTAGCATCCAAACTTCCCAAACTCACCATTTCAGGGTAGTTTAGAGTAGCCATCTGCAGGAACGCACAACACTTCCAGATGACCCTGAAAGTCAGTGTTGAATGCCAAAACCCCATATGTTAAAGTCCTAAAAGATTGTACAGTCTAAAATCCCTAAAGATAAAACTCCAATGAAACTAAATTGTGAAGAAGTAAAATCTCAAAATGTTGAAACTCTAAAAGCTTAAATGGTCAAAGCCACCACACTCACAGAAGAGAAGCGAATATCCAAAGTATAGGAAAAAGTTACAGGGAAGGGCTTGCTGGGCAGTTTCATACTACTGCACCTTCCAGAGCCCCAATACCCTCTGCTGGAGAGGCAGACTTTAGACAATGTAACGGTTCCCTGTGTGAGAAAGAAATGTGTCCAAAAATTCAAATTTGATTTCCTGAAATAAGGTATCAGCTCAAGTTGGTAGAGAGAAAGTGTGAAGAAGTTGGAGGGTAGATATATGAAAAGGCTGTAAAGCAGAGCCAAGGGAAGTGGGCAGGGCACCAAGAGCCTATCCTGCGAGTATGGTGCCAGCACTAGACATGAGATAAATGAAGCCTATTCACAAACTCCCAAAGAGTTCATAAAGGTAAACAGATAAAATACTATAAGGGAAGAAGTAAATTACTAAGAAACTGGTGAGTGGCAAGTATCAGCTGCTCTGTACCATATTTAAAAATATCACTGAAGAGAGAAGCTTGCCACCTCACCTGGTGAGGGTTAGAATTAACAAACTTTAAGACAGGGAGTAAGGACAAACTGTGAGAGCTTCCATGAAGGTTAGAAGGCATGGCACTTTTCCTTACAACCCAGAAAAACATTGTGCTTCTGCATACATGAATTCTGTAAGGAGTGTTTTTAAAATGTGTTCTTCTTCCTCCCCCTTTTACAAATTCAGATGCTCTAGGGTAGGGTGTATCCAAAAGTCTGTGTTTACTGAGCTCTGAAGGTGATAGTGATGAACACACAAGAGGGTTGTTCTACCACACTTGGGACAGTGGTCCAGGAAGCTCAGCTAAGCACCAAGTATATACTAAGCTACGAAGTATATACCAAGTATGTACCTTACTACATGCCTGACACATCCTCTCCCCTTCCATATATTCAGTGAATAACCAGGAATGGGAAGACAATTTGGACCACATAAAGTAATACACTCCAGAGAGCAGGCTCTTGTTTACAAACTTGAGACTCAGAATTCTAGGAGGTCCTTTCAGCAAGGTAAAATGAGAGACTTGGATTCCTTTTTTGATCAACAGAGGGCTGGGCCATCAATGGCTGACCATAATCTCTATAGACTTCCTGAGAGTTGTGGGATTTCGTCTTTGGCCTCCTTTATTGGAAAGTTGGCCGGCTTGTAGTATTGTAAGACTCTGGCAAGCCTTAACTTACTGGAGACCCCCTGAGTGAAAGACTCAGAGTCGGGGATCGATGCAAAACCAAGATGAATTTTATTGTTCCAGCATGCTGGGGTCGCCTGCACACAAAGGAGAGATTGACCCTGTGCAGCATGTTTGGTGAGTTTTTATACAGTTTTCAGAGCAACAGCCATTAGGCACATTGTGATTGGCAGAATAGTGTGACTTTTAAACTGGTTGGTCTTTAGGGAATGAGGTGTTAAGACTTCCCTTATCTGTAGGTGGCCAATGGTTGGTCCACAATGTGTCTACAGGTTCTGGGCTTCCCCCACTTGCAGGTGGCCAATGGTCAGTAGAAATAGAACTTGCAGTTTGGGTAAATTACCCTGTCAAGGAGTGCAGAGTGAGTAGGAGAGATGAATTTTTAGATGAGGAAATTCTATTAGCAGGTTTAAATAAAGAACAATGCATAAGCAAAACATAGAGGAGAAAACCTAGAGGTACATGAAGAAGAAAACAAGAGGCATTTAAGTGAAAGCAATAGATACTGATAAGTTCAACAAACCTGGAAACATTCATTCGTAACCTCAGAACAACAGTCTTTAAAATTCTCCACACACTAAAAGCTGGGACAAAGCAGCTGCCAGTGCACAGATGTCAGGTGGCATTCACACCCTACCACAGAGGGGTTCTGAAATGAACAAACCAACAATTCCAGGTGTTTCTAAGACATTCTTTCCCACTTTTTCAGAATGGCTAGAACCATCTTAAAGCCATAATCCGTACTAAACAAGGTGAGGTCAAACAGGTACAAAGTCAGCAATCACAACCACAGCTTCACATAAACAGAAATCAGGATTTCCCAATTCCTGTGATTAGGTCAGGAAATCTCAAATCCCTGAACCAATTGATTAATACAACTCTGATGGCTTCAGGAAACAAATCGAAGTGGAGTTAGTTAAGAAGAGGCCATGTAAGAAAAGCTATACTTAAACATAATTTGTCCCTTCCTTCCTTGCCTTTAGGGGAAGTGCGATGGAAGATGTTGCCCAGATCATAGCCCCTGTTTAGGCAAAGTTCTAGGTTATCATCTCAGTATCCTTTTTGCACTTTGATCTTAGTCATGCTGACAAAGGAAACAAGTGGAGCAAGCTAGACAAGCCCCTAAAGCGAGGTAATCATGACGGATGAGCATGGGGCTGAGCTGTTCCAGCTGGCTTCCCAGGCCATCAGCAGACCCTGTGTGATGTATTAGCAGGAGGAGCCCAGGTGCGGAGACCTTGCTTGCAGGCTCACCGAGTGCAGTCAGGCCATTAACTGATGGAAGCATTGAGTAACTGATGAAAAAAGCATGCAACGGAACGCCAGCCAGGAAATGGTTACAAATTAGAAAAAGAAAGAGCTATCAAGGGCAGAGGGGCCTCCTATGCCACAGCCATAAAAGCACTTCCTCTTTTTCTTGACTTCAGAAGCACAGAGTGGAATTCTCTCCTTATGAAATCTGTCCCAAGTCACCGGCTGCACTAAACCCCAACCTGTCCTTTTCGATGTGTTCGCACCACAGTCACACAGAAACAGATGTTACTGTTTTGCTGTCACGTTGTTAAGGGAAAGTGTCACAGGACGTGGGGAGTATCAGCTATTGACCTTTCCAGTGAGATTCTCCAGCACCCCATAGATTCTTTGGTTCTCTAAAAAATCTGGATCCTTCAAGTTAGAGAAAGTTCACCAGCATGGTGATTCTGACAGGCTCTGTGACTGAGTTTAGCAGGACTTCCCTCAGCTTGCAAGTTTGGTGTGATTCTGACTCCTAAAAGTTTATTTATCTCATGATTCCGGTTGTACTGTCCTGGCTATCTGAGAATCATGGCCTCAGGCCGGGCTCCTATCCTCCTATAGCAGTCAGAATCTGCATTCGAAAAACACACATCCCTCTCTCTTTCACTCCTCCCAATCAAAGCCACAGTCACATAGAAACAGAAATCAGCTTCAGTCACCACATTTCTCTTTGTCTCTCTAACAAGAAAGCTACTTTTTTGAACTAAGCTTAATTGCAGCATCCTCCCACCAACAAACCAAGCACATATGGTGTCCTCTGGAGTTCGTAGAATGAATGGATCAGCCTGGACTCTCCATATTTATTATGACCAAACACAACCTATATTTATTTCTCTTTCTATTTTGGATTGATTTTTAGTGATTTAGCTAATCCACTTCTTAAAAATGGTTTCTAGTTATACGTGGGTACAGGTTGGGATGTTTATAGGAATGATACTGTTCCTGATATAGTCAGCAGGAATCAGTTCTCTCCCTTCAGAGACAGGCTATCCCAAATGAAGATAAATAAACTTTACTGTCAACAAAAATTCCATTAACTCCTTTATACTAAAAAGCAGAATTTTAACCCCAAAGCTGAAACCCTTACTAAGAATGTAATCAAAATACAAATTTTCCAAAACAGCAATTAGGGCAGGATCTGAAGAGAAGCTCGTAGGCAAAGAGCATTCCTATCTTGAGTGCAGAGGCCTTAGAGGTACTGAAAGAGGTCACAGATCACGTATATACAGAGATGTGGGCTACAGACAGACAGAGGCCATGAGCATGCTTCCATGTGGTCCAGAGAAAAGAAGACACAGAAAAGAATGGAGGCAGGAAAGGGCCATAACAAGACTGTGGAACCCTATAAAGACATCAAGTGAGACAGTCAGCAGTTCTCTTCTGTGAGAAACTGTGAGAAAACCTAGTGAAGAGTCTGAGCAGGATCACACATGCCATAGCTTCCTGAGTTGTCCTGGAATGGGCTTCATACAAAAATACTTGCATTTCTAAAATGGTTGTTCTAATTTCATAGTCAATTTCAATTTAGTCATCATTTTAATTCTTGTTAATGTTTATTCTTATCACAAGAATCCTATTTTTAATATTGTCACCTCATAACTCATTCATCAATCATACAGAAAGTCCAGCTCACCAGATCAAGTAAGATTAAGTAAAAGTCCAAATAACGAAATAACAGTCAAGGTTGTAGTCCAAGTGCCATATTCATTCTATCACTTAAATGAAATAATTCCTCCCAGAATATCACACATGAGCAAGCATAATGGTTACAAACCCAAAATAATTTGATCTGAGTTATATTATAGACTATTTATATGAATAATTTACATATTATTACTGCAATACTCTATAATAACAATAATTTACATGAAAGTATATATGTATATATATATATATATGTTGGTAGAATATTGATAACTTTTACCCATGTACAATTTATTATAAGCAATTTATCAAACCTCGAAACTACCTAGTGATTTCATCAGGTTTTAGTCTATTTCCATGAAAATATTCTAACAACTGATAGTAAGTTTTAGTAACATTTTGCATTAATTATCTCATATTTTCTCATAATTAGATACAAAAATATGTTTTTCCCCTCATGAAATAGAGAAAAGACATGATGGGGCTCAAGTAAAGAAAGAATACATAGAAAGCATGTTAAGAATTTTATAAGGGTAAAATGATTTTATGTGAAACTACAATGGTACACACATATCACTGTGCATTAGTCAAAACACATGGAATCACAACACGCACAAAAAAAATGAATGGTAATATGAACTACAGCCTTAGGATGCAGAAATGGGTCAGTGTAGGCTCCCTGATGGCAACACATGCACCACTCTAGTGAGGCTCCTGAGAACAGAGAAGCAGATGTGTGCTAAGGGGCTTTCTCAACTGTCTGTGAACCCCAAACTCTCTGAAAAACACAAACATGAAAGAAACTAGAAAAATCCATAGCTTGTTTGAGGACTAAAATTAACACATGAAAAAAAAAATACAAGATGATGTAAAACTGAGGTCTGTATACAGAATGTTTGCATTTGAATATCATAGAGTTATCACTAGATATAGTATTATATCCCAGCACACAAAAGGACAGAGATTTTAAGATCCTATCTCCACACAGAAAAGTTGGAAAAATGTGGTAATAGTTATAAGGGAAAAAAAAGGGCAAAATAGTTAAAAGTTGTAATGATAAAGAAAATAAAGTTTCTATAGAGTTAATTATCATGTATGTACATTATGTTCCATATACAAAACTATAGAAATAATCCTGTCAGCCAATGGTAGATCACTTAACTAAATTACATAAATATATTACTCTCTTGAGGTCACTTCTAATTAAGAAAATTACTTTATTTTCTTCCCTTTGCTTATTTCAATTGCCAGAATTTTAGGATAAATGTGGGTATGTTCACAATGATGATATTGGGTGATATTAATACCAAATTCGAGTGTATCTGATTGTCTACCATACTGAGATTGAACTGCATCAAACCATCTGGAGACCCAGTGGGAATAAAAGAGCCGAGTGAGTGCTTTCCTGCCCACTTGAGCTGGAACCTTAGCTCTCTGCCTTCAGACCTGAGTGACACTGACAATCCTGTTGGCTTTCCAGCTTGCCAGTTGAAGATCCTGGAATTTATCAGCTTTCACAACCATTTCATTCAATATTACAGTGAAAGATAATGTAGTCACAATACAAAAACATGATATTATTTCTCTAAAGAAATATATGGATAAAATTATTGGTCAAAGTTATATTGAAATGTGGTTAATCTTACATTGGCATTCAGGGCAGGGCGTGGTAGGGGTGGCTAGAGGCTAGGGATCTGGGCAGAAAGATGTTACAGACTGTGGGCAAGCAGGCCAAAGACTGTGGGCAAGCCTGGCACAGATACTTGGGAAAAAGCCGATTGTGGTGTTCAGAAACCCAAGTGACCTGAGTTTTAATCCAGGATGGGCAGCTATGCCCTGGGGTAAGTGAGTGATTTCTCCTTTCTAAATCTCCCTTCTCCTACATAAGTCTGTTAGATTATAAATCCCTAGGATTCGTTTTCTGTTCTATAAACCTAAAATTCCACTATTGATAGGAAATAATATTTAGAGGCTCTTATCCAAACTGTCCTTGCTTTGTTGTTGTATACTACAACTTAAAGTCCATCAGTACTCAATAAATAATACATTAAGCAAGCTGTTTTGGACATCTTGGTTTAATTGTGAGGCCTGGAAATGCCCTGCCTTTTGGCAAAGTCTACACAATATCAATTACTTTATTAACTTTGCGAACATATAATGAAAAAATAGGCACATTACTTTAAAACAGGCTTGTTTAATCTAATTCTCTTTCTTAATCATGGAAAAAGCCAATTTATGAGAATAGCACATTTCATATCAGGTAATTTATTTATGATGAAAATTATGTAACTTCACAGTACTGGATGCAATTTAAGGTTACTGTTTGTGGGGTAGAATGAGGTTCCAGTTGTTCAAACAGCCCTTACTTACTATGCCTCTACTATACAGATTGCTGATCCATATCTAGATCAGAGCTAGCCTGGGAAGCCTTGTTAAATTTATTTCAAAATGGCTTAATGAATCATTGTCCAAGTTGAGACATTTGAATATTGTAATGGAATGTTAACTACTTTAATGCCAGAACTCCTGTGACCTACATTTTATACAATTTTGGTTTGAGAGACACATATAGCTGAATTTGTTTGGTCACTCTTTAAGGTACTCTCACAAACATTCCACTAAGCCACAGAAAATGCATTAAGCTCTCAGTGAGCGATGTGCCTACATTCCCTAATGTGATCTTCATCACAATCACATAGTTCTCTGGGTGTTTCCTGAGGCAGAAGCTTGAAGGAACAAGGCGTGATTCTTTTGTAGTTTAAATATTTAGTGATTTTATGTATTATTGCAAAATTTAAATATGGAGAAAAGAAAGAAAAAGGGGCAGGGGCACCAGCACACTAAATCTCTTTCCAACATGTTGTCTGATCCCTTACAACCTGGACATGTGGACCAGCTCTTACTTTCATAAGATTTTTTCCTTCCTTTTTTGGGTTCATTTTACAGCTAAATCTGGACCTTACAGCATTTAATGTCCTGAAACTTTCAGGTAAGCCCATATTTTACATCATATTTTATTTCTAGTCTTGGCAGTAAACTCAGAATTAGCCATTAAGTCAGGATTTCTCATCTAGTCAACTCCAGGAAAAGTCACAATTGAAAAGGGAGGAAGAGCCAGAGACCTTGACCAACAGGAATTACATTAAGCTGGTAGAAAAGCATTCTTTCTACTTGGGCTCCAATGGGAAGAAAGGAAGGCTTGATTCCACATCAAATGAGGGTTTCTTCCAGCAGCGGGGCTCCATGGAAATCCTTTCACTGGCCTTCATCCAATAAAACTGAATATGTCAGAACGCTTCAACTCCACCTCCTCTCTCCATGCAATCAAGTGAGATTCTGAGATCTAAGCTATTATTTCTAAAGAGGGAGGAAAAAGAAGAATTTGTTCCCAAAATATCTGGTTCTCCACCCCCACCTTCCTTCATTTATGAAGCAAACCATCTAAATCTCTCAGGCTATTTTTCCACAGGCTTGTTTATAATGTGGTAATGATTATGCTAATACCAGCTGGGAATACATCTATGTGGACATGTTGTGCGAGTGTGTCAGGGACTGGGGGAGGGCTATATGAGCACATGAGGAGAACTATTCAATAAAATTATAGTACATATGTAGCCCTCTTTCTGTATTTACTAGTTTTGGTAAGCCCCTTCTCAAATGGGAAATAGACCATGTTTCCTTTGCAGAAGGATAGTTATTGAATAACGAAGACCATGTGTCCTGCTATATCTTATTTGTCTGAACACTGCAGCTATTTTCTAAACCAAATTAATAACAGTATACTAAACTTATTTCCCTAGTGAAAACTTCTGTCTACTAACAGTGTCAGTATGTGCACCCAACTGAGGCCAAAAGCACAGGTCATCACTATAGAAGCAACGTCTATGATGGCACCCAAATGAGGAGAATCAAGTTTTTTCATTCATGGCATCCCAAAGAAAACTGATACCCTTTAATTAAATGATTCTGGTACATAAGCAAACACTATTATATCACTGTCCCTACAAAGAGGAGAGAGTGTACATTTCAGGAAAGACAGACAGCTCTTTAATGAAGAACTTATCACCATCATCGCTTTCCACATAATAAAATGCATGTGGAAAATCCCTTGCAAGCAACCCCTGGTGGAGATTCTTACTTACCTGAATCGGAGGGTATGCTAGTGTCTAAAGGAGTGCTATCTTTCACACACCCACTTGCTCTCTAAGGAGTTTACAAATACATTTCTGTGGTGTGGTCAAAATATGTTAGGGGCACAAAGACAAGATGCTAGGGCCAAGTCCTCTAGGTGGTTGAAAATAAAAGAAATGTTTCCCTTTCTACAGATACAAAAATAAAAACAACAACAACAACAAAAAAAACCCACTTTCACATCACAGCCAAACAGAAGAAAAAAGCAATAGTGTAGAGAAACTGCCTTCCTTTTTAACCCTTCCCACAGTCAGGTAACATACAAGCCTTCATGAAACATCATCTGTATTACTGCAAACTTTGACCTTCACAACATCCAAATAAAGGCAGATTTCCTGTAGTTACAATTGTAGTTTTAAAAATTAAAATATAGTGCATTTCTGCCTTCCATTTCCTCCCATCAGCTCCTTCCAAGTACACTCTCTTTGCACCCCTTCAAACTCATGGCCTCCTTTTCCTTGTTATCATTGTATATGTGCATGAGTAAACAAGTATAGAAGCCAATCAGTCCACTTGATGTTGCTTGTGTGTATATGACTTCAGAGCTGATTATTGGTATTGGATGACCACTTAGGGACTTATCCCTGCAGAAGATGAATCCTTCTTCTCTCAACAATCCTTAGTTGCCTATAATTCTTTGCCTAGGAGTAGGTTCCCATGAGATCCCCCAGTTCACAATAGATAGCTGTTGTTATTGTCCTTATTTAAGTCCCGGCAGGGCAGACAGGTACATTGATGAAGTATCATGGATGTAGCTTCCCTGTCATTGCTAAAAGACACATTCTTACAACAGACTTCCTGTTCTTTTGATCCTAACCCAGTGCATATAGGCATAAAGCACACTTAAATATACTCTATAAAAGCACATTAAGATGATTATACTTCCTGTCAAGCATTGTGACTAAAACATTCCATTCATTCCACAGCCCGTCCATTCTCTCCCAAGTAAAAATGCTTTGCGGTATTTTCTAATGAAACTTTAAATGTTCATTACATTTTTCATACAAGGAAAGTTCCTAACAAAATCAAAAGTTACAAGAGCTAATGATGCAAGCCAGCAGATAAACCTTTGCAGGTTTCCATCTGAAAGTCATAACATAACCTTTTATTCTGTGTGTCACTAGTGCAGAAGGATTTTGAAGGCAGAGCTCTTCAAACTGCAAGATGTTAAACAGATGTACTGCCTAGTCTTCCAGTTCTAAGCTATGAGGAGTCTACTTCCAGCTTCTGAATTGTAGCCTTCATTTAAAAAGAAAAATTATCAAGACCTTCGGGTTTGGAAATTTGTTTTGTTGTTGTTATTTCTCAAACTGTATATTTGTTTAGAATCTGATTTTAAAATACATTAATTTTGAAATAAGTAAGAAGTGTTAGTTTAGACTTTATTCATTTAAAAGCTTATTTTCAGCACTATGATCTCCACTTCCTATAGCAGGTGCTGGAAGCCCAATCCCAGATGTTTTGATGTGTAAATAGCAAGTGAAGAATTTGAGAAATGGACAGAGATGCAAGAAGAAAGAAGGCATAAATAAAAACAGACATGTTGGAACTGTAGTCCATCTGTGTCTGTCACTAAAAGCCCCTTCTAAACATCTTGGCTTTGTTTTCCACTGGTGGCTTTTATGTTTAACTCTTTTCTCATGTTACAAAGTCCCTCTCTAAACCATAAACTAGCTATAGTGATTGCTCTAAATATTCACCTAGTTATTCATTTCCAGTGAACCACATTCTATTCTGACTTTGACTGGAATAAGTCCTACATTCAACTTCACTGTGTTTAGATTGAGAATCCTACCCTGTGGATGGAGTAGCCATTACCCCTTGTGTTCAACTGCCTTTTAGTTTGCCATTTGCTTGTGTTGTTAGCATGATGAATGGGGTTCTTAGAACATGTTAGCCCCTGTTTGCAATTTAAAGACCAGTTTTAATTTCTTTGTTCTTACTCATTTATTACTTGAAAGAATTTCAGAATGTATGGCTGTAACAATATAAAATATTATTTATGTTTTTTCTTATTTGTCTTGATGCTGTCAAAGAATTTGCATCATTTCAATGAAATATTCATGACCAGAAAAGCCTTTACAGTATAGCAATGGCTTTATAATACCTTTAGCTGCCTCCTCAAACACCTTCTGCTTATCAAGCTAATCAGTATAAAGCCATAACTAGGGTAGGGTTGAGTTTGATTTAACTTGACCACTCATTTGTCATACATAACACTGACAGGAGTGGAGAGCATCCCTTGCTTGTGAAAAGCACCAGTGTCTATGGAGGAAGAAAGTCATACATGGCAGAGTCAGATATACCTGACTCTCAGTCATGAATCTAGCACCTGCATAATCTGTGACTGAGGGGTTACTTTGTTTACCTCATGAATAAAGTGTACGATTGTTGCATTTCACTGCTAACATTGTAGTCTATCATGTGTGAACAGCTATCCTGAGCTCTGTGAAAAATGAAGAACTCCCTTTTTTAGTGGGGTTTCCTTGTCTTCACCTGGTCTGGGGAGCCTGACCCCAATCTTCTACCTGAGGAATGTCATGTAATCCCTGACAAAATTATAGGTTCAACTTATTGAATACCTCTCCATGCAAATGAAACATCCATAGGATGTTAAGCCTCAGCCAATGAAAATTCACCCTAAGAACAACACATTTCCACTGTCCAAGTTTCATATATATAGCCCTTGATTTAGTACAAATAATGTGTATGTGCATAAGATGTTTGGTTGACTATGGCCTAAGAGAGCTGTTTTCTAAAAGAGCTGTAACACTGAAATCTTCATAAGAACCCTCCTTTCCTTGGCAGCCAGGCGAGGATCCTGTTAACCCACCCATTATAGACTTTGTTTCATGCTTTCTTGCCAGTGTACATCGAGGTCTGAGCAGCCCAAGGGAAGAAGCCAACTGGAACTGGGCTCTGCTCCATCCATCCCTGCTTGGTGTGCAGCAGTGCCTGCAAACCCCAAGCGAGAAAGCAAAGAAAACAGAACTGCAGATGATGGCAAAGAGCGTGGCTATGTTTACATTTTCCACCCCCACCCTATAAGGACTAGACAGCTCCTAAATGAACATGCAATGTCTGAAAGCCAGGGCTGTGTAACTTTTGGTCGTTACTATTTGCCTCCTTCTATCTCAGCTCCAACCGACGAGTACCGTTTTGTCCATTTAAAATGAACCAGCCTTTACCCACTGCCAGTGTCTGCCAAGGGTTTGCTGAACTCTTCACATTATGACTCCTTAACTCCATTGATGTCAGGTGCTTTGCTCTTTTTGGTAGAAAAGGCTAAATCAAGCACTCTCTCCTCTTGATAGCATATTATAATCACTGGCTCTCAGACAGTGTGTGTGTGTGTGTGTGTGTGTGTGTGTGTGTGTGTGCACGCATGCCTCTCTATTTAATATACATCTGCTTCTAACAGACTCTTACAAATCAGGAATTACTTCCACACCTCCATTTTATGAACAGGAGCCCATGGCAGAGCTCTTTACACTTCTTGTTTTTTTTTTTTTAACTTCCTATCTTAACAGTTTGTAAAGTTGTTGAAGATACTTCTAATTATTGCCTAGTATTTCTCTCTGCATAGTGCCTATCTCTTCCTGCTCTTAGTAAGTTTCTAGCAACAAGAAATGAATACTTTTAAACATGATCCTTAAGAAGCTTCTGGAAAATATTATTGGGAATTATTCCAAAGAGCAGAGTTGTAGTTGATCAAAACAAATCCATTTACTGATTCCATAGCTTCCATAGCACTAAAGCTCCCCACAGAACTGCAGCAACAGATCAGGCAGCCCACGGGTCATCACAGCTCTGCTGCTACTTGGCTACACCTAGCTTTTGAGCAATTGATACTTTTCTTGGTGTCACTTTAGTGACTTCTCATTCTTGTTTTCATTTGTGCCTGCTTGCCAGTATATTTAGGTTTCATGGCTCTATTTCTCTTAGTCATTTAGTTTATATAGCTTCAAGAATTTTTTAATTAAATACTTATAACTTCTCTTTACTCTCACCAAGAGTATAAATTCCTTTAACATAGGGACTATATTTTTTGCTCAGTTTTGTGTTCACTGTAGCAACTACTATAAAACTTTTACAAAAACACGCAAAATGTGGACCCCAAAACAAATGGAAGTTGAAAGGATGACAAATGGCCAGTAACAAAAGAAAAATGGATGCTTTGAATTCTGAAATAAGCTGAATCCACTCTTTCCTTGCTAATGTGACTTCTTCTTGCTAGCTGAACTCAAAATGTCAGAAATTGCTTGTTGTCATTTGAACCAGACATCTCAGGCATCTGAATGCTTGTTCCCAAGTTGGTGACACTGTGTGGGTAGCTTTAGAAGGCATGCTCGTGTTGAAGGAGATGCATCACTGGAAGCAGGCCCTGGGGTTTCAAAGGGCATGTGGATCTCTACTGACCTCTATTTGCTTCCTCTTTACCTTTGAAGATGAGCTCCCAGCTTTTTCTGCCACCATGCCTGGGTCCTGACTGCCACACTTCCCGTCCTAGTGATGGACTCTAACGCCTCTGAAACTGTAAACCCAAAATAAACACTTTCTTCCCTACATTGCCTTCGTCATGGTGCTATATCACAAGCATAGAAAAGTAACTAAGATGTCACTCATTAACAAAAACAAAACAAAACAAACAAACAACAACAACAACAAAAATGCTACCAGTAGCTACACACAGAAGAATGAAACTCAATCTTCATTTTTGACCCTGCACAAAATTCAACTGCAAATGGATGAAAGACCCTGAATCTAACAGAGAAAAAAGTAGTAACTATATTAGCAAAGGGAAGACTTTCTGAACAGGATTCCAATAGCACTTGCACTAGTTATCCAACAATTAATACACGGGACATGATGAAATTAATGTTTTCTGTACAGCAAAATACATCATCATTTGAGTGAAGGAGCAGCTTACAGAAAAGAACAAGTTTTGTACTGGCTGTACACCTGATAAAGGGATAGCATCTAGACTACATAAAGAATTCAAAAAATTAAACACTATGAGAACAAACAAACTAAACATTGGAACATAGAACTAAACAGAGTTCCCAAAAGATGAAAAACAGATGGCCAAGAAACACACAGGAAACACACAGAGAACTGCAAGTTAAAACTACTCTGAGATGCCATATTTCCACAGTCACAATTATACTCAAAACATAAATGTTGAAAAATGCTAGGATGGATGTAGGTAGAGGGGAACACCTAATCACCACTAGTAGAAATGCAAGCTGGTGAAAACACAGTGGAAATCAGTGTGGCAGTCCCACAAAAAGTAAATAAACAAACAAATAAGCAAACCATAGATCTTCCATATCTTCTACCTGTACCACTCATGGACATATACACAAAGGACTCTACATCCTACACTAGAGATACCTGCCCATCCATGTTCATCAGTGCTCTAATCAGAATATCCAGGAAATTAAAATGGCCTGATGATGAAATGATAATGAAAACTGATAATGAAAATATGATATCTTTTTATAATGTAATGTTATTTAAAAATTAACAATAATAAAATTATGAAACTTGCAGGTAAATGGATGAAACTGAAGCAAACATTCTGAGGTAACCCATATCCAAAAAGACAAATATCACATGGTTTTTTCATCTCAACTGTGGATGCTAGCTTTGAATCTTCAGGCATTGTGTTTACTTTGGAATACAAATAGCATTTAGAAAATATATAAGGTGACACAAAGAGAGAGAGACTGCATTAGTATGATGTGATACAAAGGAAGTGTAATAGTTTACATGAAGTGTAAACTACATGAAGTGTCGTAGGCATTAGGGTACAGAGGACATGCAGGGAGAGATTAATAATACTAAAGACCTTTTGCAGCACACATGGACTAATACTGTAGAAGTTTCTCTCTCTCTCAATATCTCTCACCCCCCCTCTCTAACACACACACACACGTTTACATAAAAGAGTGTAAAATGGTGTTGCACTATAAAATGGCAACACCACTCCTACTAGACACTAAAGCAGCAGTTCTCAACATATTCATCATGACCCCTTGGGGTGTCAAATGGCCCTTTCATAGGAATCACATACCATATATCCTGTATATCAGCTATTTATATAATGATTTGTAACAATAGCAAAAGTATAGCTATGCAGTAGCAGTGAAAATAATTTTATTATTGGGATAATCACAATACAAGGAACTTTTTTAAAGCATTAGGAAGGTTGAAAACCAATGCACTAGAAGCTAACAGATATCCCAATACCAGGAATGAATTATTTGTTTTGAAGTTGCCTGACAATGAGATTCCAAAGACTCCCAAATATTACAGATTTTTGCCTTTGCTCTACATTACCCATGAAAACTTGACAGTAAAACACTATTGAGGATAACACTACATACTTGAGTAACAACATCATAAAATCAAGCAGGTACTGTGCTGGAAGCTTCGTCCTTTAATAGCTAACTTCAATATTACTGGCAGGAGCGATGCAAGCTACTGATAGAGAAGAGCAACTACCAATAATGCCCAGCTGTGAATTCTGTAAGCTATATCTATGAGTACTCTAGCAAGACTTGTCTACATGTAGCATGAATGTTATGGGAACAACCACCCACTTTATACCTTTATTGGATCAAGAACCTATGGCTACCCAGGTCATAAGCCCTAGAGGATAACATTCCCATAACATAATGGGAAGAGTTGGTGCTTGGGGGTGAGGGGACATAAGATCAAAACACATCATATGAAACTTGGTACTCTTGAAAAAAACTAATGCCCCAGTGTAGGGGAATGCCAGGGCAGTGAGGTGGGAGTTGGTGGGTGGGAGGGGGAGCACCCTCAAAGAAGCAGGGAGAGTGAGGATGGGACAGGGAGGTTCCACAGGGGAAAATGGGAAAGGGGATAACATTGGAAATGTAAATACATAAAATATCCAAGAAAAAGAAAGAAAAAATCCACCAAAATTTTTAAAAAAATTAAAAAGCTAAATACCAAAAAAAAGGAGTTTTTGAGGCACCAATGTACTAAATTTTGAAGTAGAGAATCTCCCCTTGATATATGCCACCAGTCTCCCTCAGGCACACATAGAAGGGCATTTGCTTTGCTATTCACTTCAGGACCTTCTAGAAATCAAACTAGTTACTTAACCTTGGTAACTCTCAAAGAACTGCTATTATATAGAGATAAAAAATGGTTAAATATCCACTTTGTTTGATAATATTAATGTGCCCAATGGAATGAACAAACATTTACCCAGTAGCTAAAGCTGAAATTACATTGTGTATAATTAGGCAATGGTCTCACAATCAATTGTATCATCCTGAGTACTTGCTCCCCATTCTGTCCTCAAAGCTGCCAAATCACACAATGACTAAATGACCGCTGTGTTACTATTTCATTGACCTGATTGTTTATTAGTGAACATGAAGGCTGATACTTACAGACATTACAGCTATGTGCAATAAAACAATACTATTCAGTAACTGCCAGTTAATCTATCATGCCTCTTATTCTCTATTCTATTGCACATGATCAAGATTGTAGCAATATATCAGAATATATTATTCAAAAAGAAACAAAATCTATGCTTATATTTATATTAACTACGTATGGTAAATGATTAGAATATTTTTCTGCCAAAATTAAATTTCTTTTGCCTTAGTGCAAAAAGTACTCATTTAAATATCTAGTTATAGCTTTGCACTGTACTTATTACCATCCCCTTGCCATGTGAGTTTGAGCATGTCTCCTTAAGAGGCAGACCAATATAAACAGATAAGTAAATAAAGATTTTCTACTCCAGAGACACTGTCAGAATTTACTGCTATACACGTGAATGACTTTGCAAAATTGCATAAACTATATTCATTTTCACTTATTTTCACATTTCAATTGTGTCTTGGTTACTAACAACCTTTAGTTAGTAAAACTAACAACTCTACCATGATTTAAAATACCAAAAGCATTTTCTTGGGACTAACTAATGTTAGTAAAAGTCTTACCTTTTTTGTCTTGTTATTAAGAAATAGCTTTATTTGGTGTTCTTTACCCAAATGATGATTTCTCACACAATGCCAATAGAATAGGAGGCACCACCACCCACCTTACCTAGAAATAGACTAAAAAAGTGTACTCCTTCAGCTCCCATGATGTATCTTACTACTTGAACAACTCTTACGTCAGTTCCCTTATAATGGAGATATCTCCTTTCTTGGGCTAGCTGCTAGCCATCTCACAGCAAAAGCTGGGGTTACTTCTGACGTGCTTGGTACACAGCGTGAATTCCATATTCCCATCTCATCCACACATGTGGTTTTGTATTCCTACCTATGTTCGCATCGCCCAGGACTTTCTTATTGTTCATTTATCTTCTTGAGTAAGGAGATTAAAAAATGAATGAGAAGCTCAGAATCTATACATATTTCCTGTTCAGTCTTCATTCAGAAAACATCTTGGCTGAGGTGGCAATACTTGCTTCTTATTTCATTCTGCACTGCAAGCCTTTTCTTTTCTTTAGAAATATTTGACAAAAATGCCCCAGAGTTAGAGCTTTCTTATTCTATTGTTTACTATCCTTGACAATATGTAAAATTATACAAATATATCTGGTCTGCATGCAATGCTTATGTAGCAATAATGCTGATTTTGTATTACATAGATTCAGACTCAGCAAGAGCTTACAGGACAGAACACTCTGCCCTTACAAAACTTTCAATGACATAACTACTACCATATCTGGTTTTAAAAAAGGAAGAACAAGCGAAGATATTGAATATTTTGACTATAAAAAATCTAATCATAAGTCTTGGTTTTCTTTTTTCAATTTTATTCTTCAGTAATCTCATAAGTGAATACAATATATTTAGATCATATCGACCTTTAAATATGTACAATTTAAAATTCTTTATATTGTTTCATAACACCTATCTAAGGATTCTTATTAATTAGTAACAATCCTGATGTTTGTGTTCTTGAAGAGGCTCTCAAACATTTTTTTAAAATCCAAGTATTGAAAAATGCTAATACTAAGTGGATGTATTCACTGCCTTGATTGTAGTAATTATTATGTCAAAATTATCCATGCCAAGTGATGTAAAAATAATAAGGTATCATTTCTACCAATCTTAGTATTCTCTCAAATCACAGATTTATGGAGTGCCTCCCCCTAGCTATGCTACATTATCTGGCTTTCACCAGTAATGATATTAAATTGGCCATCTACTGATGGGTTCCAGTGAGGTTGTACAGACACAAAAGGAGGAAGGATAAAGAAATAATGTTTTATAGATAACCATGTCTGGAATGTCAACAAAAAATATAGTATATGAATTCAATTGCATATGCTAGGCATAACAAAAACACTTCAAAATGATTAATTAAATGAACACATACACATTATTTTATCTACTTGCCTCAAATAAAAATTCCTTTCTGGGTAATATAGTTAAACTGTATAAAGTTAGCCTTCTGCTATTCTGTTTGGACTAAAAAGAAATCCCTTTAAGGGTATTGAGTTTGTACTATATGGAAATGTTCCTACAGTTTCTTAAAACACAAAATGTTAAAAATGCTTTAATCAATCAATTAGGTTACTAAACAAACTTAAAATTTGAAATCAATAATTAAAAACATCAGAATTATACTCTAGAGGCAATAAATATATCAGGAAATAATATTTTATTCATGATATAAATAGTTCCCTTATTTATTTTTAAATGACAAATTTTAATAAAATGATTTATGGTTGTATCAGCTTTATAGAGTTGTTTTAGTTAATGAGGTAAGATAATAATAAAATGGTGTTGAGTTAATTTGAATATAATTAAAATATAATGTTTAAAATTACTTATGAAACATTGATTTGTAGTTTCTAACATTGTACTGTAAAACATAATGTGGACAATTGTTTTAGTGATATGATGAAATAAATGTTACATTTTAAAAGGATTTGTGAATAATAATGAAACTTCTTTTGTAAAATATTAACCTGAAATGCCTTCTGATGATGATCATTGCTTCTTTAGGATCAATTGTGGAGAATCGAATCTATCAGAAAAGAAGATATATACATACAGAGCAGTGGGGCGCAGTTCAGATTTGCATACTTCAAATATGTTCTTATCTTTCTTAATTTATTGGGCTCCTTCAATAATATCAAAAGTTCTATAGTTCTTTCCATTAAAAAAAAAAGTCTTACTTAAGTTTCAGCTAAGTAAATGTTAACATTCAACCCCCTCTAAAGAGAATGGACTCCAGACTAACAATCTTCTTCCTTGAGTGATGGTCTTCTCTTGGTGTCCCACAGGGAAACAGAATGCATGGCATAACACTTGTGTGCTCTGAAATTTTCTAAACTAAATTTCCTTACTCTGTAGTTGTATGTCACTCTAAATGTAAAAGTATTCGGTCATGTTAGATAGATGTTGTAGAAGGTGAAAGGTGACACACTTTTGACAGCCTATTTGAAATGGTTTCCTCTGGTCTACTCCACTCCTTAGGCCTGCTCCTTTTGGTTATTTTATCTTATCTCCTAGATATCTAGACAGGTCAGAAAGGTTGGACTACAATTTTCTACATATATGACAGAAATGTGGTATCTTCAGCTCCCCCTGCAAACATATTACTGTATGGTGGGCAAGGGCTTTTCATTTTCATCTACTTTAAGGACAAGAATGATCATTAATTCTCCTAATAAAATTTTAGTAGCTTAATCCCCCAAAGCACTTACCACTAAATAAATATGATTTCTCACCCTTATATCAATACAAATTAAAAAGCCTTCAAAACTCAATAAGTCTTCTGTTTGTGGGAATGAGGCAGACATTGAATTTTATGTCAAGATGAGCACTCCACTTATTCTGGGTTGCTATGGCAAGCTCTTTCAGCAAGGTGTTTATTTGTAAACATGCATAAACTTACCTTCCCACAGAGTTCTTGTAAGGCTAACTCAACCCATCTTTTCACTTTCATATAATGTTTGCTTTTCCAACCCACATCTGTTTCACTCACACCAGACTCCTGGAGATTCTCTCATGTTGCCACTTTCATTCTTCCCTTTGCTTTGAATTATCCCTCTCTCTGTCTATTTGGAAGGCAACATTAAAACCTCACTACTCAGTCTGTTCTTCTCCTGACCATCTCCAAGTTGAATCTACCTATATAAATCTGCATCAGAATATTTGCTTGTGAGCACAACTCTCCCTACAATTCTACACTCTAGGCTTCCAGCTTGCACCCGCCTCATGTGTCCTTTGCACATGTCTACCCTAAGAGGGGAAAACCTGAGTGATTAATTAAATGTATGACATAGATAATCACACTCTATGAGGTAGGGATTCAAAGTTAGACTAGTTGAATCTGAAATACAAGTCTTTAGTGATAGTGGATAAAATGCTTACCGTGATTTCAGTTGATTTGTGTTTTAAACCTATGAACAATAACTGCTAGTGATCCTGAGACACATTTAACAAAAGAAAATGCAAAACAACATTGGATAAATCCAACATATGGTAAGCACACACTCATAACAATATTTTATTTTGTTTGTATTAAGTTAGCATCAAGGACTTTCAGATTACAAATCCAATAAAGCACGCAAGTTGACTTCAGTATGCCACAGTCTAGACAGAAAGCATACTTCTCTCAACTTCCTTCATGGTCACTGGATTTAACCACTTAGTAGTGGTATTTGAAAGGTTAAATGTATATCCTACTTTTGGCTACCTTGATTCTTTATAACTGTACTGTCATGGCCAGAGGGAATGTTGTGTTTAAAATAACTGTAAAGGCATGAAGGAAAATCAGTCCTAAGTAGGCATTTGCTGTAGCTAAAAATTATAGAACAAACAACTCTCAACTTGTTATAAGTTGCAACTGAAAGCATTCAAAGGGAATGAAAAATAGCAGTAAAACAAGAAACAAAAGTCCTTAAGGGTGAATCACAGGCCTTCCATAAACAAATGTATCACTGAGAGTCATAGTTTGGGAAGTACTTGGCACGAGAGGCTACAGACAAATGATTATGTGAGTAACAAAGGGATGCGAACTGAAAGCACTGAAATTGGATTCAGGAGAACAAGCAGGTGAAAATAATTCTTCAGGCACTGGGCTGGGCTGGCCCACAATGGACTCTGGTACAGTCCACCCTGGAGTTGATCATGCAGCTTCCTCTGCCATTTTCTACCCTCAGAAAACAGCTTAACCTCTATTGGGGGTACACAATGATTATGTTCACTTACACTTCCAGCAGAGAGGGCAAACTCTACATTCTGCCATTCATTCACCTTTTAGCTCATGGCATGTCCCTTAGAAGACTTTTCACTAGTGATAAAATAAGCAAACAAATCCTTTCGAAATGTATAGAAGAGTATTATCCTGTTCTTCAGATCAGGCTGCTGTTAGGTAACTGGCAATGAGCAGATGGCTCCTCCACTCTTGGGGATCCCTGTGGCTTCTGCTTAGATGTCTTGAAACTGTTGAGTCCATTGGAAATTCCCCTCTCACATCTCACTGATTTCTCTGGATTAGTATCAGGCTAGTATCCAGGACAATGGCTATAGAACGTTGTGTTATGCATTCTCCAGGATTTAGGTCTTGCTTCAGGTCCTCTCAGAATGGGGCAGTGGACAGGGTACTCCAGTCTGCTTATGCTTCTTGCCCTCTCACCCAAAATTCTGTATGATAAGAAAATCACAGCATACACTAACTTTGTTCTTCCCTATCTTAAAGAGAATTTTCCTCCCATACAGTAGATACTTCAAGACAATTATCGTGTGTGTGTGTGTGTGTGTGTGTGTGTGTGTGCACCCGCACGCATCAAGGGTGGTATCAGGGTCTAACTGGCTTGCAGCCATCAATCTTCATGAATTGAAGAATAAAGAGGAAATCAAGAGTACCAAAAATTTACACACATCATTTTAATGTGTATAAGATATTATTGTAAACATATACCTAAACCCAGTTTGGAAGAATTAATTGTCTTACAGTTAACTTTCATGTGAGCTCTTTTGGGATGTTTCTGTGTGATTAATACATAATTCTGCTGTGACCTTTTCATTGCTTCAGAAAAATAGAACAAAATATAGATCATATTGTTTTTCTCACTAACTGAAGGATTCTAAATTTGGGTATGGAGATATGGGTTTGTGGTTAAGATCACTTGCTCTGCTTGTAGAGAATCGGGGTTCAGGTCCCAGCATCCACATGGTGGCACATAACGAATTATAATTCCAGTTACCAGGCTTCTGGTGCCCTCTTCTGTCTTATATGTGGACTGCATTCAGGCAAAACAAATCTTTTTTTTTTTTTTTTTTTTTAATTTGAAAGAATAATTTTTTTTATTACATATTTTCCTCAATTACATTTCCAATACTATCCCAAAAGTCCCCCATAGCGCCCCCCACTTCCCTACCCACCCATTCCCATTCTTTTGGCCCTGGCATTCCCCTATATTGGGGCATATAAAGTTTGCAAGTCCAATGGGCCTCTCTTTCCATTGATGGCCGACTAGGCCATCTTTCGATACATATGCAGCTAGAGACAAGAGCTCCAGGGTTCTGGTTAGTACATTATGTTGTTCCAACAATAGGGTTGCAGATCCCTTTAGCTCCTTGGGTACTTTCTCTAGCTTCTCCATTGGGAGCCCTGTGATACATCCAATAGCTGACTGTGAACATCCACTCCTGTGTTTGCTAGGCCCCTGCATAGTCTCACAAGAGACAGCTATCTTTGGGTCCTTTCAGCAAAATCTTGCTAGTGTATGCAATGGTGTCAGCGTTTAGAAGCTGATTATGGGACGGATCCCTGGATACAGCAGTCTCTAAATGGTCCATCCTTTCATCACAGCTACGAACTTTGTCTCTGTAACTCCTTCCCTGGGTGTTTTGTTCCCAATTCTAAGAAGGTGCACAGTGTCCACACTTTGGTCTTCATTCTTCTTGAGTTTCATGCGTTTATCAAATTGTATCTTATATGAACCCACACACCTATGGTCACTTGATCTTTGACAAGGGAGCTAAAAACATCCAGTGGAAGAAAGACAGCATTTTCAACAAATGGTGCTGGCACAACTGGTTGTTAACATGTAGAAGAATGCGAATCGATCCATTCCTATCTCCTTGTACTAAGGTCAAGTCTAAGTGGATCAAGGAACTTCACATAAAACCAGAGACACTGAAACTTATAGAGGAGAAAGTGGGGAAAAGCCTTGAAGATATGGGCACAGGGGAAAAATTCCTGAATAGAACAGTAATGGCTTGTGCTGTAAGATCGAGAATTGACAAGTGGGACCTCATGAAACTACAAAGCTTCTGCAAGGCTAAAGACACCATCAATAAGACAAAAAAACCACCAACAGATTGGGAAAGGATCTTCACCTATCCTAAATCAGATAAGGGACTAATATCCAATATATATAAAGAACTCAAGAAGGTGGACTCCAGAAAGTCAAATAACCCCATTAAAAAATGGGGCTCAGAACTGAACAAAGAATTCTCACCTGAGGAACAAATCTTTTAAAAAGAGAATCAATCTGGTAGGGAGGTGGAAGGATCTGGGAGAAGAGGGTGGGGAAACCATGACCATAATTACTATATAAAAATATTTTCAATTTAAAAAATACTGAATATATACTGGAGTCTGAAACAGAATTTTAAATTCTTAATGTTGAAAAGCATTAAAACAAAATATTTTGGGGAATATGCAGTCATTTCTTTAAATATCTACCAAAATACCAAATATTCAATTATTATAAAATAACAATCTATGCTTGTAATATTTAAGCCATTTAAAGAATTAAAATTCCTCAGCAATATTTTAAATAACAATATAATGAGTCTGTCTTAATCTTCTTGCCCTGAGGGGAAACAATAAATCAAACGAGGAAGTTTAGTAAAAAACAAACAAACAAACAGTATATGTCCAGCGTCTTGTACGCATTGTCTTTTTCACTGGTCTTTCAATGTAAAAGCTCATCTTCACTTCACAAATTAGGAGATGGGAGCACAGAAAGGCTAAGCAGCTTTCTCAAGTCAGTCAATAAGTAATAGAATTAGAATTTTAACCCAAGAGATGGGCGCTCCCCATCACCCTTCCCTTATCTACTGTACTGGACTATGTCACATAGAAAAGAAGTATACAGCACTGAGTTTAGGATTTTAAAAAAATGAGGCATACAAGTCTCTGACATCTTTTAAGGACAAAGGAAGGGGCCGAGATTCCATATTTAGAGTTGGCAGCTCCGTGATCCGCAGAACCATATGTTTCTAATGACCCGATCACTGGCCCTTTCGCTTCTGATCATTTGACATTTTTAAGCATGAATCATCTAATGAAAAAATTACAAGGCTTTCTTTTGAACACACTGTTTATTTGTCACCAGAAGATCTCAGATATACTTTAAACAAATTCCTTCTATAAAGGAAAGGCTACATACCCTCATGAATGGCATAACCTAAAAATAGAAGCTATTTAAAACAGCTCTAACACCTTTTCTAAATTTCCTACATTGTGAAATGACAGCAACGTCTCCTTTTCAACACTGCCTTCTAGTCAATGCAAAAAGAAACAAACCATGCCCACATGCTCATATTTGCTGTTTACTTTTCCATCAGTCATCTGAAACAGGACACAAAAAAGGGATGTGTCTGTCTCTGTTAGAAGGAAAAGTGAGGGGACGGAAATCTAATGCAACAAGAGAGTTGCCAGATTTGGAACTGATTGAAAGAGTTTTGTGTCACCAAACATTTTTCAAAGACCTATCAATCTGCAGCTCTTTTTATAAACCAACCTGTAATGAGTGGTGTTTCCACACATTTTCTTCACACAGTTGCTTCTGAGTTTGGCAGTGTCTTTGATTTGAGAAAGAATTTCAAACTTTAGATGATCACACAGAACCTTTTTGGCATCACAGAAAAGAATATTTAGATCATAGAGACTTAAAGGAATGTCAGTTAGAGTTCCAAGTGGTTTGAACTTTCATTTCTGAGGTGCCCAAAGCCACACTGCTGTATTTACAAGTATGTTTATAAGTGATGCCATTCGTGTCTGTAATTAATCAAGAATTGGAAAGGAAGACATGAGAAAGAAGAGCAGAGATAAAATGTTCATATTAAAAGTGTAAATTGGACAATATTCAAATAACAAGACATACCAAACATCATCATAATGTTCCTATTCACAGCCCTGGCACCAAGGAAAAACCACCTTGGAAAAACCAGCAAATCCTTGAAATAACAGAAAAGTGCCAGCACTAACCGTGGTAAACTTAGCACTCCCTGGGAAAATTCAAAGAAAGTACAGTAATGCAACTTGTCACCTGCTGACTGATTTCTGCTGCTTCAGAAAACAAAGAACACAGCTGACTGGGGTTCAGAATGTATGGCCAGAGGGAGCAGAATTCCTAGCTACAGAGCAGCAGACTCCATTGTAAACATAATCCTTTCTTGCCTTCCTAAACCATTGAACTAGCATCACCAGTGACACCTAAGAACACACAAATACATAGTCTGCCCAAGATCAGTCACATCACGCATCTCTCTGGGTGAAGGCTGTACTGTCTACAAATGCAATATTTGTGTACACCAATGCTGAGACACTGCCACAAATCTGTAAGATGCCTGGGGACTAGCCCATCATCTGAAAATCTGGTAGGATGGCTCCTATCAGATAACAGAGCATTCACTAGGACCAGAGCATTTCTCATGGCATGGTGTTTGTATTTGAGCATTCCTTATAAATCAAACCCTCAACTGCCATGTCCAAGTGACTTTTTATCAGGTAGGGCATGGAGAAAATTATTTCCAGGAAAAAAAAATTAGTGAGAACAGTGAGTGTCCTAGAGGCAGTGCATGCAGAAACCCTGGGAGGCCTTGAGAAGAGATTGCTGCACACATTCAAAGCAACTGCCTTTTGTAAATCAAATTCAAAAGTTCTAAATTTTCACTTTAAAGGTCAAAAGAACAAGATCTATTTCATTTTGCTATCCTTCATTTGAGTCCCACGTGGGAGTTGGTCGAAGTCCAGATAGCCAGATGTACTGAATAGCCATGGTGACAAGGAAGGTAGAAAGGAATCGGCCAGATGGCCTGCAAGTCTGCCCAGATCTGATTTCAACCCTGTCTTCTCCACCTCTGCTCCCTCATCTAATTAGTATGTGCCTTTAGTATTGGTGGGCAAAAACTATAGAAGAATTCAAGAAGCAAAAATGTGTCTGAGCATAAAAGGTAGAAAGATAAGGAAATAGTTCGCTTTGATTCATTAGCTTTGTAACTATTGTTTATTTTCTAACAGTCAGGCTTGAAAACTCAATATTCTTGAATAATATTCATTCTTCACTCTCTTATTCAAGAAGTCACCAAATCCTTGCCCCTCTTTGCCTGGACTTTTCTATGCACACCTCTTATTGTTTTCATCCAAACCGCCTCCCTTTCCTTTCTTCCCCTGCCTTCCTCCCTCTTTCCCTCCCTCAGCTCATCCTACATTATTACAAGACTCTCTTTTAAGAATACATTTTGTTAAAGAAAGCTTGCAAACAAATAAACAAAGTCACACACCAAAATTACCCAGACACAAAGTCTATGAAGCTTAGTGAACTTACGTAGCTAGAATCGGCACGTCTCTTACTTTGCTCCTTTAAGAGTGTCCATCATGGACAAGAATGGCAAGGTCACTGTCACTACCATGCTTCCTTTCTTCAAACCTCTCACACTCCAGGACTGGTGGCCTCTACTTCTGGGACATAAATGCAGTCTCTTGCCAACTTGATTCCAATTTCATCATCCCTACTTGTGAATCCTAAATACTAATCAGTTTTGTATTCACTGTCTCCAAAATTGGTCATGAATATTGCAGCAACTTTTCTTTATCCTTCTCTATACCTGAGGATAAATAGTAATTGGCATAAAAAGCTAAAGTAAAAATAGGTGTTAAAGCAAAAGGCAAATTAAAGCCTCCTTGCTTTTTTAAAAGACTGTGTTTTAATGAAAACTTCTGATTCCATTATTCTATATAGTGAACTCCAACTGTTGGAGGAAATGATAAATGTTTAAATTATTAACCCAGATCCTTGCTTAATCCATATAATAGTGCATAAATTAAATTAAATTCAACTGCTACCAAATGTAAACATATTTATAAAGGGGAGAAAGCTCCTGCTCCAACTTCACATTTGGGGTGAAGCAAGCCCCACAATGACACTTGGAATTCCCATCTTTTCACCAAACTCAGTGCTGAGAGCTGAGGTCAACTTGTGTCTAGAAAACAAGGTTCTATTGAATCCAGTTGAGTCTTTCACATATCACTATGAATCCCAGTCTCTAGAATCTCTGAAATGTCTATAAATTAACCTAATAAAGGAGGCAGAAGAAATCTACAATCAATTTTTATTAGGTATTTTCTTCATTTACATTTCCAATGCTATCCCAGAAGTCCCCCATGCCCTCCCCATCCCCACTCCCCTACCCACCCACTCCCACGTCCCTGGCGCTCCCCTGTACTGAGGCAGATAAAGTTTGCTTAAGGAAAACTTTAAAAAGACAGTAGTTGTCAGAATGAGCATGGTGGAAATGTGTGTGCTGCTAAAAGTGATGTATGAAGTCACTAAACCCCAGCACTCCAGCGCTGGAGGTCAGTGCATATGTCAGTCACTCAACATGATGAAAGAAGATCATGGGTTTGAGGACAACCCACACTACAAAGTAATGCTGTCTGAGAACAAAAAGGGGGACAAGTAAATACAGCCTCAAGGATATTTTCACATAAATAGAAAAATGGCTAAATTCTTTTCTTCTTTGTTCTATTTTTGAGGATTATTTATTATATATGTATATAGATTATATATGTGGAAAAGTTCTCCAACTCAATCTTCTCTAGGAATAAGCTATAATCCAAAGCATCATAAATTGTAACTGCCTATGCTCATTGGTAACTCTGATGTTTACTCACTATTTAGAACAAACAAGTCCCTGAAATGTCATTCTTTATGGAGTTGAAGTTCGTCATATATCTTTCTAAATTATCTAATTATCTTTCTCAATTATTGTTACTCTGCATCAGAGTTTCACATTGATTCAATCTAAATAGGATTCTCCAACTACTAGAAAAATTTTATTGATTTTTTAAAGCAAAACATAGCTTATCATTTGGCATTATAAGCTAATAAAATCCAAAAACAGCTCACCTTTTCCTTTATGAATTTGTCAGCTACAATTTTCATTACAACTTCTATTTATGGAAATGTATTTCAGATTTCATTCAGACATATCCTATTGAAATTTCCTCAGCCTTTTGTTATCAGTCAAAGAACAAGCCATAAGCACTGTGCTAGCAGCACCCTGGGAGGACTCTTGTGAAATGTTGTTCCACTGTAACTTTGTTTACTTACTAAAATTATTTAATTTATAACAAATTCAGATATGAAAAAATTTATCAAAAAGAATTCCTGTATCCTCCTCCCCCAGCCTTTCCTAATGTTAGCATTCCACTTACTCAGATCTCATCGCTGTGTTCCTTTCCTTACACCATGGAAGATAAGGAGCGACTGAGAAACTCTAGATTGGAGGAGACTTGATGACTAAATCCCATATGAGTTATGTCTACCCAGAAAGTCTCAAGAACTTGTGCTTAATAACAATGGCTATTATTAAAGAAAACAAATAACAAATGTTGGCAAAAATGTGAAAAAAAAAAAGGAAATCCTTCTAATGGCAGTAGAAATGGGAACTGATACATACATTACATAATTCAATATGGAGGCCCTTCAAAACACTAACAATGCGATAAGACCCATCCTACCTCCTTGTGTAATACATAGTTTTTACGTGTAAGAAGGAGGAGTGAGGTGAATAAGTAATGTAAGGGTTGTTGAGACTATAGAGGAACTAGAACCTTCACACATCACCAGGGAGAACATGGAAAGGTGTGGCCACTTTAGAGAACAACTTAGACACCCAAAACATTAACCATAGAGTTAGACAAGCCAACAGTTTCTCGTCTAAGAAATGTATAAACATGGCTACACAAGAGCCTGCACATGACACATTATGGGCATTAGCCCAAATATGGATACAACCCTTTGGCTGAAAAATAAATAGTTAAATGTCATATGTCCATGCAAGGAGATACAGCCATATACAGTCTAAGGATTAATTCTCTGTGCTTAACAAACTAATCTTAAAAACACGACTTTGGGTGAATGAAAATAATAAAACTGATACATTTTAAATGATTTCACTCATATGAAATAAACATAAAGGAAATCTGTAGAAATGGAGGAGAGACTAGTGGATACTGAGAAGATAAAAGAAGTAATAGTGCTGTAGCTGACATGATATGATATGATATGATATGATATGATATGATATGATATGATATGTCCTGCAACAAGAGTAGTGATGGTTGCATTACATGTTTTAAAAATCAGATTAAAAGATTTTTTAATGTCTAAATAAAGTTGCTCTAAAAGGTCATGTGCTATGTGGCTCCATTTGCATAGCACTTTTTAGGAAATTATACAGAATGAAGACAATTAACAGTTGGCAAGTCCTGGGATGAGGCTGTGTGATAGTGGCCAGAGTAGAGCCTAGGGGAGATATTTATGGTTATAAAAAAAATGTCTGCCTCTTGACTGTGCTTGTGGTTACACAAATTTACACATGTAGTAAAATGATACAAACCTTAGGCCAAAGTATTAACAAGAGATATTGTTGCCATGCCAATGCCAGATCCCTGGTTTTACTATCATCCTATAATTAAGATACCACATCAACCGAGAGAGGGTCCATTAGACTACTTTATACTGACTTTGAAATTTCCTACAAACATAATAGCTTAAGGTTTTAATATAAAAACAAAGCCATGGTCTTTTTTATTTTAAGTCCCATTCTCACCAACAATGGCCTGATATTAATTTGGCTCTAAATGGGCTTTGAAACACACACAGCTTTCATGGCAATAAATAACTTGGCATTCCTAGTTATTACTTAATTTCATACTAGTTTTGTTAATAAAACTCAGTGTGGTTATTCTTTCTCCCCGGAATGTTTCAGGTTGTTTTGCTTCTTGATATTCACGAAATACATGATAACAAATGACTCCGAACCTTCAGACAGTAAATTGAACTGCAAGTGGTTTACATTTTACTATGAGGTTTATGTATGTACATCAGAGAGCAGCACCTTTAATGTAAGAAATATTCTTTTCTATATAGAAGTTTCTGAAATGATAGTCTTTATTTAGCTGCAATTCTAATAAAATTTTTAACATGTTTCTCTCATCCTAAAGCTCACATCTGCCTCTCAGCAAGTCTTATAATGATCTCTGGTAACAATGTCTAAACTTTCTCAAAGCTGTGATGTCATTGTGTGCCTTGAAACATTCAAGTTTTTAAAATGTATTCAATTTTAACTAAATGAAGACAATAGCATTAGATCATGGCTTGCTCAAAAATCAGTGATTCTCAACCTGTGGGTCAGGACACATTTGGGAGTCCAAGGACCCTTTCAGAGAGTTTGCATATCAGATATTCCACATATCAGATATTTATATTATAATTCACAACCATATCAAAATTACAGTTATGATCTAGCAAAGAAAATAATTTTATGATTGGGGGTCATCACAACATGTAGAACTGTATTAAAGGGTCACAGCATTAGGAAGGTTGGGACTCATCAACAGAAACAGGTTTTCCTTTCTTGTCTAAGTGAGTGCCTAACTGGCCTGGCAGGTTAGTCTTGAAGCTGCAGGGTCCAGCAGTGGAATAACACACGCACATGCACACACACCCACACACGTCTTTTCTCCCCTAGCAGAATTGTGAAAATGAGACAGCATGGAAAGTTTCCTGGTTAGTGAAACCTTGATTTCTTAATGTCCTGAAATCAAAGAATGTGGTATCTCCCATGCTACAGTTTTACTATAGTTATGAATGGTAATGAAAACAAACAGCAGCAGCCCATATTGTTTTGGTGCCTCTAGGGCCTCCCTGACCTGTAACTTGTGGAGAGGTAATTCAGGCTTTGTCCTGAGCTTTTGATTTAGTAACCTATGTTGGGTTCTAATGACTGGGATTTCAGAAGGTCTTTTCATGTATCTTTGGTTTGGGATAATGCCTCTCCCCTGTTGCAGTTTAAACCTTAAACCCTTACCATCTCCCCACAATTCCTTCATATCATGTGTGTTGTACTACTCTTCTCTTCTTACAATTTTTACTTGAGTTTCAAGATTATAAGTTCCCAAGTAACTTCTTCATCCATACCTCATTTTAGTTGACCTTTCCCCTGCCTCATGATATCTCTATCCCTATCACTCCACTGCCTTCTTAAAGTTCTCTGCCTGATCCCCAGGATTCACCCCCACTTTCTTTTTTTTTTTTCCTTTTTTTTTTATTACGTATTTTCCTCAATTACATTTCCAATGCTATCCCAAAAGTCCCCCATACCCCCCCCACTTCCCTACCCACCCATTCCCATTCTTTTGTCCCTGGCATTCCCCTATATTGGGGCATATAAAGTTTGCAAGTCCAATGGGCCTCTCTTTCCAGTGATGGCCGACTAGGCCATCTTTTGATACATATGCAGCTAGAGACAAGAGCTCCAGGGTACTGGTTAGTTCATCATGTTGTTCCCCCTATAGGGTTGCAGATCCCTTTAACTCCTTGTCACCCCCACTTTCATTTTATTTATATTCTATTCCTTTTCCAAAGTGTGTCTCCCATTGTGGTCCATTTCTAATTTCACAGCTCCTACATGTACTCCAGGTTAAACACACAAAACAAGATTTGAACCTAGGACTGGCATATGAGAAAGAAAATGTGGTGTTTGTCTTTCTGGGTCTGTATTTCCTCTTGTAGCATATTTTTTCCAGTTCCATCCATTAAACTACAATTATCATGATACCATTTTTCTTCACAGCCAGGGAATAAATTCCCATCTCATTGTGATAGGTATCTATCAATGTTTGATTCACTTCCTAGCTACTCTGAATAGAACATCAGTCAGTAAATATGTACAAGTATACCTGTACAAGAAAGAAAGTCTTTGGGTCTTTGGGTAAATAGCTGGGCCATACACCAGATTTAGTTACAAATATGTGAAAAATGTCCCAAGAAATTTACAAAGTAGGCACACTAATTTACATTCTAATTATACTTGGTAGTGGTTAATGCATAGACTCCTAACTGTTCAAGATACTGAGAATGAGTTAGAGTCACTTCCCAGTAAGACTAAAGAAACATTGCAGAATAGAGGAGAGAAAGAATAAAATAATTGACTATTGGAGAGAAAAGTTATGAAATATCACCTTCTGAATGCAACTTGGCTTTTGCACATATGAGCACATATCAGCTGTGGTTATTTGCACACGATGAAGTCAGTTAGAAATTGACTTCCTTATAATATTGCTTGCTTAGGCCTCACTGAGAGCCAAGATGCTATTGACAGTTGATGATGGCTGAGGGAGGTAGAATAACTTTTCTTTAAGGGAGCAGCCACTGCCAGGTTGTCCATATCCCAGTAGATAACCCCACACCTATGTACATAGAGACTTAATAGATTAAATAAATACATAAAAGAACATTAAATTAGGAGGAAACTTTGTTAGGATATGTCAGGGGAGGGTTGGAAAGGAAGCAGAAACAGGGTGGATATAATCAAGATATACTATAGATGTGTATAAAAAATTCAACGAATAAAAATATCATTTAGCAAGTATATTTTGTTGGATATCAAAGAGAAAGCTGGAAGCTTTGAGATACAAGTCACAATGTCAATCTAACAAAGAGAACCAAGGAAAGAGACAGTCAAGGAGACCTGTCATTCTGCATTTCTGCCTTACAGCTGGGTTGTCAGGATGCCACCAATGTGCTCAGGGAGGCTACACATAGTCTAATATAGGGGTCCCAGCTCATGCTTCTTCAGGTGAGAAACAGCAGGGGCTGGGATGGAGGCCGTGGTTCTGAAACTCTTCTGGGAACTATTCATGGGGATGAGGATGCATATTCTTACTCGGGGTAAATTAGTGATTAAATCTTTTTACAGGAAGGGATGCACAGGAAGGTAAGCTCATTAGCTAAACATTCAAGAACTATCTAGATACCTCATTAGTATGGAGAACTGTAGGTTTTTATACTATAAGACCAGTGATTATGGTCCTCTTAGTGGGGTGTCATGGTCACGTGCTCCAGGACAGGAACCTGGTCAAGAGTTAGTTTGAACTCCATGCATTCTCAATTATAAGATTTATGGGGATTCTGAACTTGGTACAGCCTTACCAGTTTTGTCTGGTGGCTTGGTCCACTGCCCTACAGTAAGCCCTTTAGTATCACAGTCAACCCCATATGCAAACATGAGTGTTCACATGTGCTTGGCTGCCTTTAAAGGGGCAGTCAGATCACAATGTGGGGAAGATTTGAAACCATAACTAAGCTATACCATCATCCATCAGAGGTTTACAAAACTTCTAACCAAACAGTGACAGGAAAGGCTAGATGACTAAATATCAAGGTAAAATAATTTATATACCTAGAGTTGGCACATGAATACCTTTGAACTACAGGAAAAAAGTAGATATCTTAGACTCATACAAGTAACTATCATTGGCAAAGAAAAAAAATGAAAATGGCTTCTGTAGCAGGAAATGGATCAGTGGAACACTGTGAGCCACGTAAAGAAAGAATCAAGTATGGGAAATATGTAAGAAAAAAGCTAGCAATAGAAACTGCCTCTGAAGAGATACAGATGGTGGATTTAAAACAAAAAGGAAAATGAAGCATTCAGAGTGCCTGTTATAAACATGTTCAAAGACCAAGAAGAAAACGTGGTTAAATGAAGAAGATATGGTGATGATGTCTCATCAGAGAAAGAATATCAACACAAGTCATTATTAAAAGAGATCAAGTGGATGCATGAGTCAGAAAGTAAAATAATGAAAACAATTCCCTAGAGGATCCTAACCATGGATCTGAGTAGGCAGAAAACAGAACTGGTTATCCTAAAGGTCAGTGAAAATCATGCAATCAAAAGAAGAGAGGAAGAACGAAGAAAAATGAAAGATGCAACATATCAAAAGATACCGTTGAATTAAGCAGAAAGAGTATAATAAAAACATATACAATTAATAATCTAAGGCTAAAGAAGATCAATAATCTCCAAGCAGAATAAACAGTGGAACACTTAGAGAGACAGTTTACCAAAAATGTGCAAAGATAAATGGAGACATCTGAAAAGATGGAATGAAAAATGCATCACACACAAAGAAATTAACTAAGATTAACACATTATTTCTCATCAAATACAATAGAAGTCAGGTGTCAGTGGAACAGCATATTCCAGGTGCAGAAAAATCTGTCAATCAAGAGTACAGCAAAACTCTTTCTAAAACAACAAGCAACATAAATGTTGAAGGTAAAAATTTGTGAAACACATTGCTAGCTACCTTATTACAAGGACACCACAGTAAAATTCTTCAGGCTGAAAATAAGTCATATCATATAGCACTATACACACACACACACACACACACACAGAGAGAGAGAGAGAGAGAGAGAGAGAGAGAGAGAAAGAGAGAGAATCAATAAAGTAATATTCAATTACAAAAATAATGTAATTGTATATTCCTTCTCATCATTTTTATTACTTTGAAAATTGATTAAAATATAAAATAAACAGAGAGATATACTGGCATACTGGTGGATATAGATGGCATTAGATACTTTGTGGCTTCTTTCTTCCATTCTTCTCGGCCCCTTTTCTACCCTTTCAAACTATTCACACTAGATAGGAGAGAAAAGTAATGGAAAGGAAGGGGGATAACATTATCCTTAAACTCCTTCCTCTTAATTAGGGGCATTGAGTTCCTTGGGGCAAGTTTAATCTTTGCAATCAGGATATCTAATTCCTTCCTCTCCTTCCTTCTTTGCACATGACTATTTAACAAACTGTGACCAACAACAACCAACAGCAACCAACCAACAACATAGCAACAACCAACTTCTTGAGGCCCTAGCATTCATATACCTTCTGAAAAGTCTCAAGAATTCCAAACATCACATAAAAGCAAAAACTATATGCAGCTGGCAAAACCACACTTCTGCTAGAACACAAGAAAAATTATAGTCAGCTGTTGTAGACAATCTGAAGCAGTCCCACAACCCCACACCTGGGATTAAAACAAAAGCACATTCCTACTTTTGTGGTTTTTAAAGAAACCAAAATTATCACTACATACAGACCTATACCATATGGAAATGTAGTAGATTCAACAATAGATGGCACAAACATTGAATAAGAAAAGCTGTAGCAGAATAAAACATACATCAATACTCAAATTGAAGGGAAGGGTAGATTAGTAGATGGAATAATACAATCTATAAAATATATATCTGCTCTTATTTCTTTTATCAGTGTGATGGTTTGTATATGCAATATTGAGAGGTGTGGTCTTGTTAGAGTATGTGTGTCACTGTGAGTGTGGATTTTAATATCTTCATTCTAGTTGCCTGGAACCCAGTCCTTTCCTAGTGGCCTTCAGATGAAGATGTAGAACTCTCAGCTCCTCCTGCACCATGCCTGCCTGGACGCTCCCATATTGATGATAATGGACTGAACCTCTGGACCTGTAAGCCAGCCCCAATTAAAGGTTATACTTATAAGAGCTGTCTTGGTCTTAGTGTCTGTTCACAGCAGTAAAATCCTAACTAAGACAATCTGCTTCTATCCATTGATGAACAGGTAGTTATCAAAAATGAAACAAATGATCAAAACCAGAAAAAATATACAATATCTTTCCCTATCAGGGAAATGGAAAGGAAAATGATTCCAGCCAGAAGGGCTATTATGAAGCAAACAAGTTTTTGCAAAGATATGAAAAAAACTGCAAATTGATCAATGCAGAAGTTTCTCAAAGCACTAAAAATAGAAGAGCCATACAATCAAGCTCTGCCACTTCTGGGCATATACCAAAGGACTCTAGAGTAAAGTACACTGAGACATCTCCACATCTCTTTAGTGCTCTCACGTGGATAAAGAAGATCTGGTATATAAGCACCATGGAGTCTCATTCAGCCAAGAATGAATGAAATCATGTCAATTTACTGAGAAAAAGAAAGTGGGTACAATTAGAGATCATCACATTAAGCTAAATAAATCAAATACAAAAAGTTAAATATTTTATGTTTCTATCATTTATAAGACCTAAACCTTTATAGGTATATAAAAATCACACACACACACAGACACACACACACACACACATGTGTGTGTGTGTGTGTCTCTGTGTGTGTATATATATATATATATATATATATATATAGAGAGAGAGAGAGAGAGAGAGAGAGATGTGTGTATACATACCAATGTGTATACATATATCAGAAGTGACAGTAGGAAAAGAAAGGCTATGATTTAGAAATTAAAATAGGAGGAGAGACCAAAAGAGACATGGAAGACAATAAACATGATGCACTCAGAAGATACTATCTGTAAGAAAACCAAGATATTATATATGATAACTTGTTTTAAAAGAGTCAACACTATGAAATAATGAAAATAATGTTGAATTATTGATAGTAGTATAAATTTAAGATTTTTAATACATTGAGATATATTACACAAAAATAGGGCATGCACACATGTATCATCATGATAAAAGGAAAATTTCATAAGGAATATATGACAATGATAACTATATATGTATACAAAAGACTTGCAAAATCAAAGAAGAGAAACATTCTAAACTAATAATTGAAGGCTTTAACATATAATTCTTAATTATTATAACAACTTAGCAGAAGATGCCAAAGAAAATAGAGTTGAACAATGGTATAAAAATGAGACCTAAGAGACTAATATATCAACAGGATATGCATTTTGCTCAAGAGCACAAAGAATATTCTGTATCAAACGTAAGGACATAAGATATCAATAATCTGACAAAACCAAAACCACACAATATAATGAATAAAATTAAAAATTAACATAACTAAGACATATATGAAAAATCCATAACATAAATAAGACATTTCTAAATAGTATCTGGTTTGGAATACATAGTTCATGTTTACCTTATTTTGAACCAGAATGCCAAGAAAATTCATGAAATAAGAATAATCTCTTCAAACAGTAGTGGGACAGGGAGAGGGAGGGAGAGAGAGAGAGACAGAGACAGAGACAGAGACAGAGGCAGAGGCAGAGGCAGAGGCAGAGAGAGACTAGAATATAATACGATTAAAACTAGCTGGGTGGTGGTGGTGCACGCCTTTAATCACAAAACTTGGGAGGCAGATGCAGGCGGATTTCTGAGTTCGAGGCCAGCCTGGTCCACAGAGTGAGTTCCAGGACAGCCAGGGCTACACAGAGGAACCCTGTCTCAAAATAAACCAAACCAACCAACCAAACAAACAAATATGATTAAAACTTTTATGCTACAAAAAAATCAAATAAACAGAATTCTTTTTCCAAAGAGGACAGTCAAGTGGCTTACTGTTCTACACAATGGTGTCAGCTCCACAGATCAATAGGGAAACACAAACTTCATACCAGTAGGGTAATGACTCAAAGGTCAAAGGGAAATGAAATCAGTGAGAAAAAAGGGCAGGGGAGAGCTCCACACTGGTATTCTAACCAGGTTAAATTTCTCCTCCTTTATGATTTATCATTTTTTAAAAAATTCCCAAAATACCACAGATGATAATTGTCTCTCAATCATGGTCCCTGTTCATTATGTTGCCAACAATATAACTAGGATGAACTGTGAGCAAGACTCCCTGGTCAAATAGAAATACAAAAAATTTTCTTCCCCTAGGAAGTGTAATTGGCAGCATCATAACTTGTATTAACAATGCAGAAATTACACAGTTCATTTCAAGCTTCCAGCTAGATAGCTACATAAGACTTTGAAGGTTTCTAAATTCGCTTATTCTTTCTAATTATTAAAGTGATATGATTATGATATAAAGAATGTTTTACATGGTTGAGAAACACATATGAGCAATTTGTATCCTGCTTTTTAATCTATGAATAAATATTTTTCATATAGTTCTTTAAAAGTATATCTTAAAGGCAGTGTGTCATGTACAGCATTATATCATATTATTTAATCAGTGTATCTATAGTTATACATTTATATTAATTTTACCTTACAGCGAGTATACATGACATGCATTTTACAGAATGGATTTTGATCCCTCTGAGATCAATTGTGTTCAGGAAGAGTCAGAGTACAGATCACAGTCCATTTAAAGTACTTGATATGTATTCTTAAAACTGGTTCCATAAAGTGTGTACCGGAAAACAGTTCTCACTTGTCCTATCTATTCCTAGGTTAAAGTGTGATCTGAATCCATATGTGCGCATGTAAACATACACAGGTGTGAAATATATCCATTTTTTTCAGTGTTGGATAGAAAAAAAAGTAAACTTGGCATTTGATCATAAATCACTGTTCTTCATTGTGAACACTGAATTATATTTGTATGTTTCTCACTTATGTGGATTTTCTGGATTATCTAACCAGGTCTTTAGTCTTTTGTCTATTTTTTTGAGGTTTTACTAATTTCTGTCATCCCTAAGGTCTTGCTGCTTCTGACCAACACTTTTCCAAGATCTTTGTTGCAAGAGCATTCTCCTGTTCTGTTACCTCCCCTTCTATCATTCCCACTAGTACAATGCATATCCTTACTTCTGTTTATCAAGTTTGTCAATTTTTTTGTGCCAGTTTTTATCACTTTGTTTAGCCTTTCCTTTTCTCAAAATCTGTTTCTTATTAATAGTATCAGCTAAAAATGATTTTACAATTATTCTAACTATCCTTCAACTGATGGATGGATAATAAAACTGTGGTGCCTATACATCATGGAATAAGATCCAGCTGTCAAGAAAAATAAAACCATGAACTCAGAGGGTAAACAGATAGAACCAGGGAAGATCATGCTGACTCAGAATGACAAGCATCACATCCCAACAGCAGATGAGAAGCTCCCTCTCTAGTTATTGATCAGAAACATCCAAGATATTCAAAACACTCATGATGTATCAACGATATGTCTGCCTAAATAAGACCTGCCCGGAGATGACAACAATCTGCGTACTAACTTGGAAGGATATAGGAAGGGGAAATTTCATGAAACCTCAAGCCTAGACAAAAGACTTGAGGCAATTAGGAATGCAGAGACTGTAAGTAACAGTCTCTCCAGGAAAGGGAACAGCTATTGGTTTTCCAACACCAGGTGGCCAGCCCTGAAATCATACTTATATAGGTTTCAGATAGACTGGATTTTTTTTAAATTTATACATTTAATAATATACATTTTGGTATATATTATTACAGAACTTTTTAAAAGAGGCTATGAATCTGAGAAACAGCAAGGGGAAACACAATAGAGGGTGAAGGGAGGAAAGGGATGGAGATAATTATGTAATTATATTTTAATTTCAAAATAGAAGAAAAGAAAACATAAAAAGTTTATTTCAATTTAAAGCAAATCCTAAGCTTTCATTCCTTATTAGGCCTAAACTGTGACCAATAAATATACTGCTCATTTCTTTGAGTAAAATCAATCTCTCTTTGTCTCCTTGCTATTTTATTTCTATACCCTAACAAATCTGTGAAATATATTTTTTATTTTCCTTCCCTTCATGTTCCATCATTTATTCCTCCATTGTCTACTAGGACAATGGCAGTTATTGTGGTATCACTATACAAATATACATATATACAAATATACATATATGCATGTATATGTATATGCATATGTACATATAAACATATAGACATATAGACATATATGCCTTCATTAAGATCAGTATTGCTACATTGAAATACCATGCTAAAAGCAAATATTGGGGAAGAAATGGTTTATTTGTGTTACACTTGCACATTGTAGTCCACACTGAAGAACTTAGCAGAAGAACTAAAAATGGGCAGGAACCTGGAGACATGGGCTGATGCAGAGGCCATGAAGGAGTACTGCTTACTATCTTACTCATAATGGTTTGTTCAGCCTACCTTCTTATAGAACCCAGGACAACCAGCCAAGGGATGGCACCACCAGGAATGGACTGGACCCTCCCCCATAAATCACTAATTAAGAAAATGACCTACAGACTGCTCTATAGGCAAATCTTTTTTTTTTCTATAGGCAAATCTTTTTTTTTCTATAGGCAAATCTTTTTTTTTTTTGGTTTTTCGAGACAGGGTTTCTCTGTATAGCCCTGGCTGTCCTGGAACTCACTTTGTAGACCAGGCTGGCCTCGAACTCAGAAATCCGCCTGCCTCTGCCTCCCGAGTGCTGGGATTAAAGGCGTGCGCCACCACGCCCGGCTATAGGCAAATCTTAATGAGGCATTTTCTTGAGGTTTCTTCCTCTCAGATGACTTTAGCTTGTGTCAAGTTGTCATAACACTCTCTGGCACAATTTAATAACACATGTGTCCTAGTGGCTTGCATATTTTACATACAATTTTTAGACCTATATAATATTTATTATTTCTCTTAATTTTATTACATTTGCTTGTTTCTTATAAGTGTATAAATGTGCAAATGCAAGCCCTGGCACATGTAAAAACATCAGAGAAAAACTCGAGGGAGTCCATTCTTTCAATCCATTTTATGAGTCACGGGGATTTAATTTTGTCATCAGATTTGATAACAAGTACCTTTTACCTAATGAACTATTTCACCAGGCAAATGTTTGCTATTCTTGTCCATATATTTGTCCAGGTAGCCCAGACAAGAACTTCATAAGCAAGTTGAAAGACACCCACCGAGGCTTTCATTGCAATGATAGTAGAGTTATAACTGATCTAGGAGTAACGTCTCCTCGGCTGAGAGTGACCATGTCTTTACATTCATTGCAAGCTCTCTTCTGGCTTTCAAGCAAGTGTTAAAACTTCCTAAACCAGCTTTCCAGTTTACTTTTGCTCTCCCTCAAAAGTAAGGAAGCAGGAAGGAAAGCCCCAAATCTAACAATGTATCAGAAGACTGAGTTGATCAGTTATTATCTACTCACGTTGCAACAAAAGTCATTTAAGCAAAAGCTTTTCCTTTTGAACTATAAAAGAGTTGAAGTACACTTGAAAATAAACACTCAAAAGGAAGTGAGGAAATAGATACATTGCTATTAAATAGAGCTTTCACATAAGGAAATGCTTAAGACTTAAACTTTTAATTGAGTTGGGAGTTACTAATAAAAACTAAAGTAATTACAATCTACAAACCATGCAAAACTGGGAATAAATCCTAGATAATTCTTCAAACATATATATGGATGCCACCTACATTATAGCCAGCAACTTGTGGCTCCTAAGCACTTAAAGTGAGAATGGTTTGTCATTCCTGCAAGGATAAAATGCACAATTGAGTCCAAAGACTATGAATACTTAAATACCTCAATGAAAATATTTCAATGTTATTTATACTTATTAGCATGCTCTTAATTCTGGGTCTCAAAATATACACAGAAAAATACTAATTAATCTTTCTTTATTTTCAGCATGTACCCACCAAAAACCAGACTGTTTCTGGATGGGAAGATAAAGATCTGCAAAAGTCAATGAGAATGCAGTGAATGAAAGTCTACTCTGAAATAGTGAGAGAATACTCATAAAATGTAGGTTTTATAATTGGAACTCAGAAATTAGATGCATGCTGTGCAGACTCACCAGGAAGAGACAGAGTGTCAACGAGAAACAGAGGAAATCACTTTACAAGACACCTAAAAAACTGCCAGGTCCTCAGATCTTGGGTATGTCAAATTCACTACATAGTAAAGTATGAAGCCCTACACTGTCATCTTCCTAATAATCACTGAGGGAAAACATCAATGACAATGTGATTAACAACGTACAAGGAGCATTTAAAGGGATGAGAATTCTTTGGCAAATTTCATGATGGAGACATTTTGTACCTCTTTGTTATATTTTAAACTTCTGATAAATCACTAAATTGGAAACCTCCCAGTGGCTTCTGTGCGTCATCTCTGGCAACTCAGATACTCAACATTTAATTACAATGCTTCTGTGGCACAGAACGCTTTCTACAGGAAGCAATCTGCAACCTCCTGCTTGACATTGTATCCTCTTTATTTGATGTCCTCCACTGTTCCTTACCATAGCAAGCCACCCATTCCTATTTTCCTAGATGAATGATGAGTCTCTGTGATTTCCTGTGGGCCTAAAGCATGATTTTTAGACTTGTTTAAGGGATAAGTCACATGGCATCCAAGGCACTCGAATGGCTATCTATGCACAAATCAGTATATGTTAATGTCTTGTTAGAATGTATCCAAACTTCTTTGCTATGAAAATGATATCATTCTAACATTTTACTAAGGTTTTTTCCCAAATTGCAACACAAGAATATTAATCCTGAGATTCTTCTATTCAAAAAATACAATTAGATGTTATTTCTTACACTCAATATATTAAAAGAAAACAAATTCTATTTTTTGTTATTTGCTTAAATTTGAAATGCATCATTTCTTCAGAAGTTGGGTATATTGTGCCTAAATACCATAAATCCAATAACATATAAAATACTTACAAGTCATAAAATGAATATTTGCAAATTGTATTTTTCATATCATCCTTGTCTGCTAGGAACTATTTCCAGACAAACTATTTTACTCAAAACTTCATTAACAGTTTTCTTATTATAAAAATTACAGTTTATAGATAGAGGCCATGCATTTCCCTACAGTATTAGACAATGATATGAGTCCGAAATAACTCCCAGAAGCCCCAGCAAATTCACTAATTACATCATTAAAAGATAATGTGTGGCCGAAAAACCTGGGGGAGCCATCTTGTTTCCTGGATCCCACCAAGACTAGTCTGCACAGGTGAGAGTGTGGACTACAGAAGTGAAGAGCTTCTGGGGCAGGGGAAGCCACAGAGCTTCTGAGGCAGACCCCATTTGGGGCTCCAGACATCCGGGCAACTTCCCTGCCAGAGGAGAGGTGTCTGCTCCGCCAGGGAGGGCTTTGCCGGAGCACCTGGGGGAGCCATCTTATTTCCCGGATCATGCCAAGATTAGTCTGCTCAGGTGAGAGAGTGTGGACTACAGAAGCTAACAGCTTCTGTGACAGGCCCTGTTACAGGCCTTCATCTTCTGCCAGGAAGCAAGTCCGAATGCCAGATATCAGTGTACCTTCCCTGCAAGAGGAGCTTGCCGGCAGAGAATGCTCTAACCATGGCACGGAAACTCAGGAGGAAGCTACTCTCCCAGGTCTGCTGATAGAGGCTAACAGAATCAAGAGAGAAACAAGCTCTATCCAGAGACAACTATAACAACTAACTCCAGAGAATACCAGAAGGCAAAAGGCAAACATAAGATTCTTACTAACAGAAACCAAGACCACTCACCATAATCAGAACCCAGCACTCCCACCCCAGCCAGTCCTGTGTACCCCAACACACCCGAAAAGCTAGAACTGGATTTAAAGGCATATCTCATGATGATGGTAGAGGACATCAAGAAGGACCTTAATAACTCACTTAAAGAAATATAAGAGAATACTGCTAAATAGGTAGAAGACCTTAAAGAGGAAGCACAAAAATCCCTTAAATAACTGCAGGAAAACACAACCAAACAGGTGATGGAACTGAATAAAACCATCCAAGACCTAAAAAGGGAAGTAGACACGATAAAGAAAACCTAAAGTGAGGCAACTCTGGAGATAGAAATCCTAGGAAAAAAAATCTGGAAGCATAGATGTGAGCATCAGCAACAGAATACAAGAGATGGAAGAGAGAATCTCAGGTACAGAAGATTCCATAGAGAACATAAGCACAACAATCAAAGAAAATACAAAATGCCAAAGGATCCTAACTCAAAACATCCAGGAAATCCAGGACACAATGAGAAGACCAAACCTACAGATAATAGGAGTTGATGGAATGAAGATTTTCAACTTAAAGGGCCAGCAAATATCTTCAACAAAATTATAGAAGAAAACGTTCCAAACCTAAAGAAAGAGATGCCCATGAACATACAAGAAGCCTACAGAACTCCAAATAGACTGGACCACAAAAGAAATTCCTCCTGACACATAATAATCAGAACAACAAATGCACTAAATAAAGATAGAATATTAAAAGCAGTAAGGGAAAAAGGTCAAGTAATATATAAAGGCAGGCCTATCAGAATTACAGCAGATTTTTCACCAGAGACTATTAAAGCCAGAAGATCCCGAACAGATGTTATACAGACAGTAAGAGAACACAAATGCCAGCCCAGGCTACTATACCCAACTAAACTTTCAATTACCATAGATGGAGAAACCAAAGTATTCCATGACAAAACCAAATTCACACATTATCTTTTCACAAATCCAGTCCTTCAAAGGATATTAACAGAAAAAAAAAATACAAGGACAGAAACCATATCCTAGAAAAAGCAAGAAAGTAATCCTTTAACAAACCTAAAAGAAGACAGGCACAAGAACAGAATGCCAATTCTAACAAGAAAAATAATAGGAAGCAACAATTACTTTTACTTAATATCTCTTAATATCAATGGACTCAATTCCACAATAAAAAGACATAGATTAACAGAATGGCTACACAAACAGGAACCAACATTTTCCTGCTTACAGGAAACCCATATCAGGGAAAAACACAGACACTACCTCAGAATGAAAGGCTGGAAAACAATTTTCCAAGCAAATGGTCTGAAGAAACATGCTGGAGTAGCCATTCTAATATCTACTAAAGTCGACTTCCAACCCAAAGTTATCAAAAAGGACAAGGAGGGGCACTTTATACTCATCAAAGATAAAATCTTCCAAGAAGAACTCTCAATTCTGAATATCTATGCTCCAAATACAAGGGCAGCCATATTGATTAAAGAAAGTTTAATAAAGCTCAAAGCACACATTGTACCTCACACAATAATAGTGGGAGAGTTCAACACACTACTTTCATCAATGGACAGATCGTGGAAACAGAAACTAAACAGAGACACAGTGAAACTAACAGAAGTTATGAAACAAATGGATTTAGCAGATATCTACAGAACATTTTATCCTAAAACAAAAGGATATGCCTTCTTCTCAGCACCTCACGGTACCTTCTCAAAAACTGACCATATAGTAGGTCACAAAACAGGCCTCAACAGATACAAAAATATTGAAATTGTCCCATGCATCCTATCAGATCACCATGGACTAAGGCTGGTCTTCAATAACAACATAAATAATAGAAAGCCAACATTCACATGGAAACTGAACAACACTCTTCTCAATGATACCTTGGTCAAGGAAGGAATAAAGAAAAAAATTAAAGACTTTTTAGAGTTTCATGAAAATGAAGCCACAACATACCCAAACTGAAACAATTGGACACAATGAAAGCATTTCTAAGAGGAAAACTCATAGCTGTGAATGCCTCCAAAAAGAAACTAGAGAGAGCACACAGCAGCAGCTTGACAACACACCTAAAAGCTCTAGAACAAAAGGAAGCAAATTCACCCAAGAGGAGTAGACAGCAGAAAATAATCAAACTTTAGGGGTGAAATCAACCAAGTGGAAACAAGAAGAACTATTCAAAGAATCAACCAAATGAGGAGCTGGTTCTTTGAGAAAATCAACAAGATAGATAAACCCGTATCCAGACTCACTAGAGGGCACAGGGACAGAATCCTAATTAACAAAATCAGAAATAAAAAGGGAGACATAACAAGAGATCCTGAAGAAATCCAAAGCAATATCAGATCCTTCTACAAAAGGCTATACTCAACAAAACTGGAAAACCTGGATGAAATGACCAATTTCTAGACAGATACCAGGTACCAAAGTTAAATCAGGATCAGGTTAATGATCTAAACAGTCCTATATCCACTAAAGAAATAGAAGCAGTCATTAATAGTCTCCCAACCAGAAAAAGCCCAGGACCAGATGGGTTTAGTTCAGAGTTCTATCAGACCTTCAAAGAAGATCTAATCCCAGTTCTTCACAAACTATTCCACAAAAGAAAGCAGAAGTTGCTCTACCCAATTCATTCTATGAAGCCACAATAACTCTGATATCTAAATCACAGAAAGACCCAACAAAGATAGAGAACTTCAGACCAATTTCCTTTATGAATATCAATGCAAAAATACTCAATAAAATTCTCGCTAACTGAATCCAAGAACACATCAAAACAATCATCCATCCTGACCCAGTAGGTTTCATTCGAAGGATGCAGGGATGGTTTAATATACAGAAATCCATCAATGTAATCCATTATATAAACAAACTCAAAGACAAAAACCACATGATCATCTCGTTAGATGCAGAGAAAGCATTTGACAAAATCCAACACCCATTCATGATAAAAGTCTTGGAAAGATCAGAAATTCAAGACCCATACCTAAACATGATAAAAGCAATGTACAGCAAACCAGTAGCCAACATCAAAGTAAATGGTGAGAAGCTCACTAAAATCAGGGACTAAACAAGGCTGCCCACTTTCTCCCTACCTATTTAACATTGTACTTGAAGTCCTAGCCAGAGCAATTCGACAACAAATGGATATCAAGGGGATGCAAATTGAAAAGGAAGAAGTCAAAATATCACTATTTGCAGATGATATGATTGTATGTATAAGTGACCCTAAAAATTCCACCAGAGAACTCCTAAACCTGATAAACACCTTCAATGAAGTAGCTGGATATAAAATTAACTCAAACAAGTCAATGGCCTTTCTCTACACAAAGGATAAACAGGCTGAGAAAGAAATTAGGGAAACAACACCCTTCTTAATAGTCACAAATAATATAAAATACCTTGCTGTGACTCTAACTAAGGAAGTGAAAGATCTGTATGAGAAGAACTTCAAGTCTCTGAAGAAAGAAATTAAAGATCTCAGAAGATGGAAAGATCTCCCATGCTCATGTATTGGCAGGATCAATATAGTAAAAATGGCTATCTTGCCAAAAGCAATCTACAGATTCAATGCAATCCCCATCAAAATTCCAACTCAATTCTTCAACGAATTGGAAAGAGTAATCTGCAAATTCATCTGGAATAACAAAAAACCTAGGATAGCAAAAACTCTTCTCAAGGATAAAAAAAAACCTCTGGTGGATTCACCATGCCTGACCTAAAGCTGTACTACAGAGCAATTGTGGAAAAAAATGCATGGTACTGGTATAGCAATAGACAAGTAGAACAATGGAATAGAATTGAAGACCCAGAAATGAACCCACACACCTATGGTCACTTGATCTTTGACAAGGGAGCTAAAACCATCCAGTGGAAAAAAGATAACATTTTCAACAAATGGTACTGGCACAACTGGCAGTTATCATGTCGAAGAATGGGAATTGATTCATTCCTATCTCCTTGTACTAAGGTCAAATCAAAGTTGATCAAGGAACTCCATATAAAACCAGAGGCACTGAAAATTATTGATTAGAAAGTGGGAAAAAGCCTCGAAGATATGGGCACAGGGGGAAAAAATCCTGAATAGAACAGCAATGGCGTGTGCTGTAAGATTGAGAATGGACAAATGGGACCTCATAAAATTGCAAAGCTTCTGTAAGGCAAAAGACACCATCAATGAGACAAAAAGGCCACCAACATATTGGGAAAGGAGCTTTACCTATCCTAAATCAGATAGGGGACCAATATCCAATATATATAAAGAACTCAAGAAGGTGGACTCCAGAAAATCAAATAACATCATTAAAAAATGGGGCTAAGAGCTAAACAAAGAATTCTCACCTGAGGAATATCGAATGGTTGAGAAGCACCTGAAAAAATGTTCAGCATCCTTAATCATCAGGGAAATGCAAATCAAAACAACCCTGAGATTCCACCTCACACCAGTCAGAATGGCTAAGATCAAAAATTCAGGTGACAGCAGATGCTGGGGAGGATGTGGAGAAAGAGGAATACTCCTCCATTGTTGGTGGGATTGCAAGCTTGTACAATCACTCTGGAAATCAGTCTGGTGGTTCCTCAGAAAATTGGACATAGTACTACTGGAGGATCCTGCAATACCTCTCCTGTGCATATATTCAGAAGATATTCCAACTGGTAAGAAGAACACATGCTCCACTATGTTCATAGCAGCCTATTTATAATAGCCAGAAGCTGGAAAGAACCCAGGTGTCCCTCAACAGAGGAATAGATACAGAAAATGTGGTACATTTACACAATGGAGTACTACTCAGCTATTAAAAAGAATGAATTTATGAAATTCGTAGGTAAATGGATGGACCTGGAAGGCCTCATCCTTACTGAGGCAACCCAATCTCAAAAGAAGTCACATGATATGTACTCACTGATAAGTGGATATTAGCCCAGAAACTTAGGATACCCAAGATATGAGATAAAATTTGCTAAATGCATGAAACTCAAGAAGAATGAAAACCAAAGTGTGGACACTTTGCCCCTTCTTAGAATTTGGAATAAATCACCCATGGAAGGAGTTACAGAGACAATGTTTGGAGGTGAGATGAAAGGATGGACCATCTAGGGACTGCCATACCCAGGGATCCATCCTATAATCAGCCTCCAAATGCTGACACCATTGCATACACTAGCAAGATTTTGCTGAAAGGACCCTGATATAGCTGTCTCTTGTGAGGCTATGCCGGGGTCTAGCAAACACAGATGTGGATGCTCACAGTCAGCTATTGGATGGATCACAGGGCCCCCAATGGAGGAGCTAGAGAAAGTACCCAAGGAGCTAAAGAGATCTGCAACCTTATAGGTGGAACAACAATATTAACTAAAGAGCACCCCCCCCCCCCCCGGAGCTCATGTCTCTAGCTTCATGTGTATCAGAAGATGGCCTAGTTGGCCATCATTGGAAAGAGAGGCCCGTTGGTCTTGCAACTTTATATGCCTCAGTACAGGGGAACGCCAGGGCCAAGAAGTGGGAGTGGGTGGGTAGGGGAGTTGGGGGGTATGGGGGACTTTTGGGATAGCATTGGAAATGTAAATGAAGAAAATACTTAATAAAACAAAACTACAACAAATAAAACAATACCACTGTTATTACTGCATTGTTGAAATATACCTCAGACAACACTGGAATGCTCCACAGGTGTGTGTGTGTGTGTGTGTGTGTGTGTGTGTGTGTGTGTGTGTGTGTGTGTGTGAAAAGAAAGATAATGTGTAGCATCGGTTTTAAGTGAGTGTGTGTGTGTGTGTCTGTCCATCCGTTTGTCAGTCTCTCTGCAAAAGATAGCCATGGACTTTGCAGTTCTTCTGGTGCTTACTATATGAATATCAAAGGCCTTTTTTCTCAGATGCTCAGAAATGTTGCCAAATTGTGATGAAACAAAATCACTTAAGAGAATGTAAGCTAGCTTCAAAATTAATAAAACCACTAGCTTCACAGGCTTTCACAAATAATGGGATGAAAACAATAGTTTTCAGCCATCAAGTATTTCAATACTTCACTTTGTTTCCATGATACATTTGTCCCATATGAAATAGTTACAAAAGGAGTTGTAATGGCCTTTTGGGACAAGAATAAGATTCCTGTAGGAAATGTTAAAACTAATTTTGATGGGATGCAAAGTTAGAGACGGCTGTTAAGAAATGGCGTGTCGCCATAGGGTGGGGTTTTGTTTTGGTTCCTGTTAATGCTGCAGGTGTTTGGCTCCAGTTAAAATCAGGGCCAGCTGTGATATTTCAATAATTCTGATGTTTCCCTCATAATATTTCTCAGAAGTGATGCTTCCTGGTGATGTCTTACACCTGACATATTCAACTTGTGTGGTACAAATGGAAAATTATGGTAAATCATACCCATTTGTGACACCATTTGCCCTTCTTCCCCTCCACCAGGTCATAACATCAAGGACAAAGAAGAGCATGAAACATGGGTGCTCTAATCATTCACAGTTGAGAATAAGACGGCAATATTCAAGAATGACCAGATACAGTCTTCTGGGAAGCTCTGAGACAGCCTGGAGTGCTCCTTGATGCTCATTGTAGATAACAGTGCTTTAAAATGTTCTCTGTGGTAGGATCCATACCTTGTGTTGCAGGAATTTGAATAGTTTCTATTAAAAGCCCATTTTCTTTTAAGTTTGTTTGAGTTGGAAACCCTCAAACCACAATGTGTCCCATGCACATGTTCCCAAGGGTATATTCATAGGACCATGCTGAGGTCATCTAGTAAGCTGTTGAAACGTTTTAAGAATTCCTTTAATGTACTGCACAATCTTGGTCTGATTAATAAAAAAGGTATTTTAAGAAAGCACTTGGGAAAGAAGCTATTAAAATCTACATGTAGATAATCTATATTACACTTTGTAATGCATTGAGCTTCCCTCAGATAATTTGTCGTTGGGGGAGGAAAACAATAAAACTATCACTTCAAGAGTTTTGCATGAAAACATCTCAGAACAATTGGTACATTCAGGCAAAACCCCTGAGGTATTTGTGATTAACGGCAGCTATTCACAGGGGCCACTTGAATCATTCAAAGATCAGATCATTTAAGCAGAGGAGTAAAATGTAGACAATCTTCTATCTAGCCAATAAAAAGCATATATGTTGCTTCCAGTTGAGATGAAAAGTCAAGTTTTCTTTTTTAAAAGAGAATAATGACATTTTTGGGTTAGAAATAGTTCTTTTTTTTTAACCATAAAGTAAAATTTCATTTTCTACCAAGTACTTCCAACCACAGGTGGAAGATAAGTGGCACACAAAACTCTTTTTTTTTTTAATTCTTTGAATTTCCAGTCTCCCTTTCCCATCTCCATAGTTGGACATAGCCTTTTTCACTTCATCAGGGACTTCCTTCCTGTGCCTTGTTCCAGGCTTTGTGCATTGCCCAACGTGATTTCTAATTGAGCAAGCAGCTGTGCTGGCACAGGATACATGGGGCATAGGGCCACAGAATCAGTGGCCCTTCCCACATCTGAAAGAAAGTGGCCAGTTTCTTATACCTAGGGCCAAGAAACTCTGTAATTCGTAAGAGGGAAAATAATAGGAGGATACTTCAAACAGAAACCATACTTCAAAAAATACTTTCTATGGAAAATTTAAAAGATAGAGGATTGCCAATCAGATGAGGCAGGGCTGAGCACATTTGCCAAAGAGTTTGTGAACACATTTTTATAAAAAGGTAGGAGAGCATGACTTTAGTGAATTATCTTCATGGCTAGAATGGATGTGACTCTGTTCATAAACATAGGTAAAGCAGATGTATCTGTAACAATAAAGTCTAAACGGCACCATCTCAAATACTTTTCTGGTGCTGTGGTAAGGCAACATGACCAACACAACTTGTAGAATAGAGAGTTTATTTGTTGGTTACAGTTTCAGAGAATGGGAGCATGGCATCAGGGAGGCAGGCATAGCTCAGAGCAGTAGCTAAGAGCTTACATCTTGATCTATAAGCATGAGGTAGAGAGACCCAGCTGATAATGGATGTGCGTGTTCAAATCTCAAAGCCCACTCCCAGCAACAGACCTGCTCCAATAAGGCCACAACCATAATCCTTCTCCATCAGTTCCACCAACTGGGAACAAACTTTCAAGCAAATGAACCTATAGGGACCATTCTCACTCAAACCACCACAGGTACCATTATAATGAAAACTGTGATTACACCGAGTTACTGTCTAGCCTAACCTATACTCCTCTCTGCTACATCTCATCTAATGCTGCCAACAGAGAGATAAAACTCTATTTTAATATTTGACATTGAGAAAAACATTTACTTTAGAATGTTAATAAATGTAGCAAATCTGACACTTGCCCACTGTTTTACACTCAGTTCCTGAAGTCATCAAAATCAGTTCTACTAATCCTAAAAATAAGGTTGGTCAGTTCATTTTCAGAGGCACAAAGGAACCACTTTAAACTTTAGGAAACCTGTACTCCCCACAGTAAACTAAATTTTCATTTGATGATTCATGAATCTACAAATATTATAACATGCCTGCTATTTCATTCAATTTTAATTTGTTTTTCAGAAATACAAAGAAATAAATTTATACTAAATCCCTAGCATTTGATACCTATTAAATACAATAAAGCAACTGAATAAGTGAAAAACTCTTTTAAATGGTAATTTGTGTTTTTATTTTTTTTAGCTTTTGAGATACCCCAATAGTACTGAAACTTGAATGTAGTCCAAGGAGGCCTTGAACTCATGACAGTCTACCTGACTCAACCTCCAGAGTGCTAGGAGTGAGCCAACAGGGTGGCTGACTGGATAATTTTACATGCACATTAGTGGGTATTTTAAAGTATCTCATACACTTTTTATCTCTGATTTTTCTCAACATTATATAAGATTTCCCAAATTCAAAATTTGGAGAGGACAAATACTTCAAGTACAAGGGGAAGAAGGCAGTTCATCTCTTGGATAGAACAAACGAGAACATTTGAAAATTTAACAGTCATCTTTGATTATTTCTGTAATGTTTAGAGCACATTGCTTCCTAGTGTTTACACAAGTCTAAAGTTGCACATATATATTTCATATTTAAATTCCAAAGAAAGATTTGATTGTGAATAAAGAAGACAACTTTTTTCCTTCTAAAGTTCAATTATCAATTTCAATCAGAGTATAATTAAATATTTATGATGATAGAACTACAATTAGACTCTACTTTTGGTGGGTAAGAGGGCCGTTTGTAAAGTCTTTGAAGGTGATATAAGAAGATGATATGTGACAAATAATAATCTTCCCCATTGACAAATAGCATACTAACAAATAAATGCCATAGACTAAAAACAAAAAATTTGCATTACACAACAATTACCTTGCAATGACAATTATTATACATCATTCATAAAAGTAATTTTTACTCGTCATGATTAAATGAGAATACAAGGTTCAATTAGTTATGAAAATATGAATGAACTTATATTCACTCATAAGACCATCACTTGAACAACTGTGTGATAGTAGGTAGAATTTTAAAAAATAAAAATAAAACCTAAAACTAGAAAATATTGTAAAATTAATGTTGCAGAAATTTACATTTGCTTTGGCAACTTTGTTTCTGGTAAGATATTCGTTGAACAACAAAAATGTTGATGAGTAAATACTCTAGAAAAATATACCCTAAGTTCATATAACTGGAATTTCTACACATCTCACAACAACACCATAAAGTGATAGTTGAAGACATAAAGTGAGCAAACCAGCATCGTGGTTCACAGGCAGGTGTGAACATAGCCACCTCTCTCCAAGAGTCAGTAGGCATGATTCCCTGATATTTTGGGATACCTGACTGATTACTCACACTAGACACCTCATACTCACATAATATCAAACTCAAGGTTTGTTTAAACTCAAGGTTGGTTTAATATATGAAAATCTTAACAAAATCCACTATATAAACAAACTCAAAGAAAAAAAATCACATGATCATCTCCTTAGATGCAGAAAAGCATTTGATGAAACACAATACCCCTTCATGTTAAAAAGTATTGAAGGGAATCAGGAATTCAAGGACCATACCTAAACATAATAAAAGCAATTTACTGCAAACCAACAGCTAATATCAAATTAAATGGAGACATACTTGAAGCAATTCCACTGAAATTGGGGACAAGACAAGGATGCCCACTCTCCCCATATCTATTCAATAAAGTACTCGAAGTGTTAGCTAGAACAATAAGACAACAAAAAGAGATCAAGGGGATACAAATTGGTAAAGAAGAAATAAAGGTATCACTATCTGCAGATTATATGATAGTATACATAAGAGACCCCCCAAATTCTACCAGATAATATCTCCAGCTGATAAACAACTTCAGCAAAGTGGCCGGATATAAAATTAACTCAAATAAATCAGTAGCCTTACTTTATACAAATGATTAACAGGCTGAGAAAGAAATAAAGGAAACAACTCCCTTCACAATAGCCACAAATAATTTAAATACCTTGGGGTAACTCTAACCAAACAATTAAAGACCTGTATGTCAATAACTTCAAGTCTCTCAAGAAAGAAATTGAAGATCTCAGAAAATGGAGAGATCTCCCATGCTTATGGATTGGCAGAATTAACATAGTAAAAATGGCCATCCTACCAAAGGCAATCTGTAGATTCAGTGTAATCCCCATCAAAATCCCAACACAATTCTTCAAAGACATGGAAATAGCAATTCTCAAATTCATCTGGAAAGGCAAAAAAACCCAGAACAGCGAAAACAATTCTTATGTATAAAAGAATGGCCAGGGGAATCACCACCCCTGACCTCAAGCTTTACTACAGAACAATAGTGATCAAAACAAAACAAAACAACACAACAACAACAACAAACTCCACAGTATTGGTACAGAGACAGACATGTTGATTAATGAAATAGAATTCAAGACCCAGAAACAAAACCACGCACTTACGGTCACCTGATCTTTGGCAAAGACTCCAAAAATATACAATGGGGAAAAAAAAGCATCTTCAACAAATGGTGCCTGTCTAACTGGCTGTCTGTATGTAGAAGAATAAAAATAGACCCATATTTGTCACCTTGCACAAAGCTCAACTCCAAGTGGATCAAGGACCTCAACATAAAACCAGATATGCTGAATCGAATAGAAGAGAAAGTGGGGAAGGGCCTTGAACTCATTGGCACAGGGGGAAATTTCCTAAACAGAACTCCAATGGCTCATACTATAAGATCAAGAATTGATAAATGGGGCCTCATGAAACTAGAATGCTTCTGTAAGTCAAAAAAACAGTCAATAATACAAATTGGCAACCTACAGATTGGGAAAATATCTTCACTAATCCCACATCCAATAGAGGGCTAATATCCAAAATATATAAAGAACGCAAGAAGTTAGTCACACACACACACACACATACACACACACACACACACAAAACAAACAATCCAATCAAAAATGGATATAACTAATCTGAGAATGCACAACAGAGGAATCTTGAATGGCTGAGAAGCACCTAAAGAAATGTCCATATTCCTTAGTGATCAGAGTAATGCAAATCAAAATGATCCTGAGATTCCACCTTACACCAATCAGAATGGCTAAGATCAAAACCACAGGTGGCAACACATGTTGGAGAGGATATAGAGAAAGAGGAATACTTCTCCATTGGTGGTGGGATTGCAAACTTGTACAACCACTCTGGAAATCAATCTGGAGGTTTCTTAGAAAATTGGAAATAGATCTACCTGAAGACCCAGCTACAGCACTCTTGGGGATATACCCAAAAGATGCCCCACCATGCCACAGGAGCACATGTTCCATTATGTTCATAGTGGCCTTATTTGTGATTGTCAGAAGCTGGGAACAACCCAGATGTCCCACAACAAAAGAATGGATACAGGAAATGTGGTTCATTTACACAATGGAATACTACTCAGCTATTAAGAATGAAGACATTCTGAGTTTTGCAGGTAAATGGATGGAACTAGCAAATATCATCATGAGTGAGATAACTCAGACCTCAAAAGACATGCGTGGTATGTACTCACTAATATGTGGATATTAGTTAAGGTGTTGTGGAGTTCAGAATACCCAAGATACAATCCACAGAACTCAAAAAGTTCAACAAGCTGAAGTGCCCAAGTGAGGATGCCTCAGTCCCACTTGGGAGAGAGAAGAAAGCTATCTGAAGTGGGGATGGAGGGAAAGAACTGGAAGAGAAAGTGGATTGGGGGGGATTATGGGGGACAGGGGAACGTGATCTGGTATTGGGTGAGGGAAAAGGACTGAAGCCCTGAGGGCCAGCAGAAAGAATGGAAACAGGCAACCTCAGAAGAAAGGAGGTTGGGGGGACCCTCCATTATGTACCAGAGACTTGGGAGGTGAGAGACTCAGGACTCAAAGTGAGGGACCTTAAATGAAATGCCTGACAGAAGGGAGAGGGAACTTATAGAGCCCACCTCCAGTAGGAAGACAGGACATTAAGTGAGAGGTGGGGTTGCCATCTCACAGTCACAACTCTGAACTATAATTGTTACTGTCTGAAAGAATTACGGGGATGGAAATGAAAAGAAGGTCCAGCAACAGGCCCAAAGTGGGAACCAGCTCTAGGGGAGGTGGGAAGGCCTGACACCATTACTGAGGCTATGGAACGCTCACAAAAAAGGACCTATCATGACTTCCCTCCAAAAGACCCAACAAGTCGCTGAAAGAATCAGATGCAGATACCTGCACCCAACCAATGGACAGAAGCAGCTGACCCCTGTTGTTGAGTTAGGGAAAGCTGAATAGAAGATGAAGAGAAGGGCGAATCTTGTAGGAGGTCCAGCAGTCTCAATCTGGACCCCTGAGATATCTCAAACATTGAACCACCAAACAGGCAGCATACATCAGGTGATAGGAGGCCCCCAACACAAATACAGTAAAGGACTGCGGGTCTGTGTTCATTCAGAGATGATGCACCTAAACCTCAAGAGACTGGAGTCTCCAGGGAGTTTAGAGGTCAGGTGGGGTGAGGGGTGGGGACATTTACATGAAGACACATGGGCAGGTAGGAGGTATATGGGATATGGAACAGTGGAAGGGTGGATGGGGGGTAATAAAATATAGGATGTAAAAAAATTAATAAAAAAGGAAAGAAAACATAAAAATTCTTAAGTTTATTTTCTTTACTCTAGTAAGGACTGTGGTTTCTAAACTAAATGCATTCACATTTGCTTTTAAGTGAACATTTATACTAAATAAAGGCACTGGTGTTAAAGAGATTGGTTTTCCAACATTTTTCTCCTTTAGGAAAGTATGTGTTATTCAAGAGAATTCTTTCAAATTTAAAAGCTTCTACTATATATGGATAAATAACTCAAGAAATGATATCACATAATTTTGTAAATGTTAGAAATTGTTAAGATACCTGAGTCTTAATAAAATCCTTACAGAAAAAAAATAAAGTTCCCTTATATTTTGAAGACTTACATGACTCTGAGATACAGTAAGTTGTTTCTATTTGTTATATTAAGCAAAGTAATGAAATAAAAATAGTCCAGAGAGCATCTAAATTTGAAGACTATTTTAGAAGAAAATTTTCAGGTGCCCCTTCTTGCTCAGCACACATCCTATTCAAGTTATTTTACTCTATGTAAGTAACATAATTAACCAAAAATATAAAGGCCTGAACTTTATAGAACCAAGTTGACTTACTATGTTTTAATATGATCAGAGAGGATAGTAACTGTGAAACATCATGTTTATTTCTATCAGTGGTTATCTCTGAGTTCTGGCCCCTGGCTATATTTCTCTTTTTTAGGAAAAAAAGCACATGACTCTGAACATTTTATGTATCTTAAGCATGTTCGATTTTATGGACTTGTAAGTATGACTGTAGACAGCTAGTTGGTGCTAAATTGTGAGTAAATGTTAGACGACAAACAATTTTAATCCAATAGTAAAATATTACATCATGTGACTTAGGCCTAAAGATCAACAGTTATTGTCCCTTTATGTAAGACAATAAGGATTTTTTTTTTAAATAGCAGCTAGAAAATTCAAAAAGTACAAACCTGGGCTTCTGAAAACACATCCTTCAGACTATTGATTGGGCCATATGGGATCCCACTTCCTTCAAAGAGACAAAGCCACTTGGCAGTCACTTCTTCTGCAAACCTAGGTGAAGACAAACAGGATGTTTTACAATCTAAAGAAGGTGACACATATTCTTCTCTTCTGTGGAATCTTTCAAAGTAACTAACAGGGATTAAAAATATGCTTCCTCAGTTTTCTTCACTGTGGGTGTTTAGAGAAAAGCACCCATAGAATGTGACTCGAGTAGTCCTGATATGGTCAGAGCAGACACCCACGCTAGCACAGTGCTTCCTCCTAGCTCTAGCCTATGTATTCTCTAACAACGTATCCCTGGAAAGAAGACATTTGGGTAAAGTGAACGAAATAATAAGTGCTTTTGAGAGATCTGATGCAACCTCTAGTGATGATGACTGAAGTTTTGTGGCCCTTCTGCCTCTTCCTCCAATTTTGCTATTGACTTTTGGCAGAAAAGGTTGAGACCCTTGGGATGATGAAGAAATTCGATTGTGACCCATGCTATCACTTATTTTGCCTTATCCCATTTTCAGTTAAAAATAGTTCTTTAGAATGGCCGAGATTGGCTACTTTAGTCAAAGGACAATGGAATAATGAGTTTCTGAATTTGTCCCTAAAGTCAACCCAGGCCATTGCTAATCTTTCCTCCATACATGTCAATGTTGTAGACCTGAATTCCTCCTTTGTAGATAAAATTTGGAATAACATTAAGAAGCTCTTTGATCCAGCTTGGATTGTTACTTATGTTCTAATTAGTGGTTGGGGGTGGTTTACGTTTCCTTCTCCTGTTCCAGTGCCTGTGGAACATATAGTGTAGACAACGGGTGTTCCATCAGAAGGTCATTAATATCATGATGGCCCTCAGAGATCAATTTCTGAATACAGACCAAGTACAGCTGAATGTACGGCTTATTCAGTTGAAGCATGAGACTCAATAATATGTGGACGGGATCAGCAGTTGGTGACTGGATAGTCAATGATGGGTAAGAGCCCACAAGGATGGGCCAGCCTAAAACAGACACAATTGCCCTAGTTCTGCCCTGACCTGCATAGCAGGAGTTGCCACATCAGCTAGTTTTGCTCTCACTGAATTGATGAAATTTCCCCACCTGAGTTGGGAGTTCTGCTTTTGGCCTGATAAGAGAGACCCGTGCTGAGAAATGCAAACCTATGCTATTGGCTGCTGGCATGAGGTGGCTTATATCATCAGTCACACCTAGGGGTTGGACTTATGGTTTTGCCTTTATAAATCTGCTGCTTTACAACAGTTGGGCCTTGCTCAGGAAAAAAAAAATGACAGAGGGGAGTGAAAGTCCAACCAACAAGCTCCTGTGGAACCTCATAAACATTGCAAATTTATTTGAGAATTAGTTTGCCTCAAATATTTAATTCTTGAATTGTGTCAAATCCAAGAAGTAGTGTTCTGAAACAGAGAGCACCATTTGTGTTATAGAAACAGAGAGCACCATTTGTGTTATAGAAAGGTTATCTTTTCCAGTGTAACACTGCCTTGGAGTAGCCATGAAACCTGATGTAGTTACTAATAAACTTTCTTACAGTCTCCAACTGTCTATAGCCATCACTGATTAAACCAAGTATTCTTTTCAGAGTTCTCACAAAGTGCTTCATGATTTTAACTTCTCTACCTGCAAGGCCCATGATACTCATTGTTTTATCTTTACTAATCTTTGGTTAGTTTTTTTTTCTTGTATTATTTTGATGATCCAAGTGTTCCTTGCTGTCACTTACTCAGATGCATTACTTAGAGAAATGGTCTCCAAAGGCCTATGTGTTGAAACTTTGGTTGTAGCCTGTGGCATTTATTGGGAGCAGTGAAGCATTAAAAGGGTATATCTACTGGGGAGCGGGGGGGGGGGAGAATTTTAGTACCCCAGCCCAGTCCTGCCTCTTTCTTGTTCCTAGCCTCCATGAACTGAACACCTTTCTGCACCACAACCATAGTATATTGCCTTGCCGTTAGCCTAAGTGTGACATAACCAATCAACCATGCACCAAAAGGTCTGAAATCATGAATTAAGGTACAAAATTCTTTCGGGTATTTTAACATGGACTCACTAAGCTGGGCAACAAGTTCATTTTCATGAGTTTGATATCTCTGGGAGAAACATTAGACTCTCATTTTGAGACTTAACCTTTCTCATACCCATTTCCATTTCTAGTTCTCAACACAGAAGCACTGCCATCTTAATAAGAATTTCCATTTGCCATCCCCTTGCTAAACTGTATCCATTTAAACCTGGTACTTCTTCCTTTTGGTCATTTGTTACAGTGTGTATAATTGTTCTGGGGCAGAACCACTCCCATGATAACTTTTATTTGTATATTTCTATTATAACACAGCCCTGATCTTTGTGGCTTCACATTGGACAGTGGCAACATTTGATTTAAAACCTATTGCCTCAGGGCTGAGGAGATAGCTCCTGGGTTAAGATGTTTATTGCTCTTGCAGAGGACCCATGGTGAATAATTTATAGCCTCCTGTAGTCCCAGGTCCAGGAGATCCCACAGCCTGTTCTAGTCTTTACAGATGCCTAAAACTCATATAATCAAAATCACATGTGCACACATGTACACATACACACACACAAACATACACACAATTATAGATAGATAGATAGATAGAGAGAGAGATAGATAGATAGATAGATAGATGAATAGATAGATGAATAGATTGGTAGATGCATAGATAGAGAGATAGATGGATTATATATATGTATACATAAATTAAAAGTAAAATAAAGCTTAAAGACTCATATTGCCTCTACTACGCTCTTAATCGATTCAGGAGACTATCAACACATGAATGAACAAAGAAAATATGATAAATATCTCATATAAAACTCATAGGCATTTATATTTTTCATAAAATTCATATATATATAAGTTTTAGTCTATTATAAAAACGAAATCATAGTATTTTCATGCAAATGGATTCTATTGAAGACCATCATACTAAGCAATTAAAGCTAAATTGAAAAAGACAAATATTGCCTTTTTTGAATGCACACATACATACATACACACACAAAGTAAAAGGGAGCTATAAGAAAAGGAATGTGTGTAGTGGGAACCAGAAGAAAGGAGATGTTTAGAGGTAAATATGATCAAAGTACAAAATATACAGGAGTAAAATTTCTTAATAAAACCTATCACTACATATAATGAATATACATTAATAAATTTTACTTTAAAAGAAGAAAAAACATACTATCTCGAATCTCTTTCCAATATATCAGCAAAATTAAATCAAATTTCTTTATCTTCTTCTCAAGGCCTACAACCTGCTCTCACAGAAAAGCACACATTCCTGACTGGGTACCATATCCTCAAAACTATTCTGAACACTTGCAGGTTCTCAGAGACTGAACCACTAACCAATGCGTATGCCTCCCCTCCCCACACCCCCATACATATACCAGATATGCAGCTTGGTTCCATGTGGGTTCCCCAACAACAGGAACAGGGGCTGTCCCTGACTCTGTTTCCTGCATGTGGGTCCTGCTCCTCAAACGGGGCTGCCTTGTCTGGCCTTGGTGGGAGGGGATATACTTACCTAGTCCTGCAGTGACTTGATGTGTCAGGGTGAGTTGGTATGGGGTGGTCTTGTCCTTATCAGAAGACATGGGAAGAAGAAGGGGAGAGAGAGGGAAAGGTAGAGCAGGAAGGTGCAATGTGAGGAGAGGAGTGGGAGGAGGAGGAGCTGCACTCTGGATGTAAAATCAATAAATAAATTATTAATGGAAAAAATGAATAACTGTTTGAGATACTCTGAAATTTTAAGTGACAATTTAAATGATCAAATGTAGAGATGAAATATAGAAGACATGTATTCCATTTATAAGAATGGTTTACAATATACAAGAGAAGATAAATAAAACTCTTGTGGAATAGATAGATAGATAGATAGATAGATAGATAGATAGATAGATGGATGGATAGATAGATAGATAGATAGATAGATAGATAGATAGATAGATAGATGATAGACAGTGTTTGAACACTTGAATATTCTACAACAACAAAAATCCTAGTCTAGATCCAAAAGCTATGCATTAGCCACCACTTGGTTCCTAGCTGCACAGCTCAATGAGTGACATGCTGCTGAGCTCCAGTCCCAGAGGCATTATGAGACAGCTGGAGACTAGCAAGCATCTCTGAACTACATCCATGCTTGTATACCTGACACCAGACAAAATACTCTGCCTCTATTATTTCTAGTCCTCATAACATCATGAAGAGTATTATAGTTCTCACAGTTAAGGAAACTGCAGTGTAGAGAGCTCAGCTGGACCATGGTATGGATTACAAATCTCAAAGCTCTCAGCTTATGAGCTTTAAAAGGTTTGTGCTTGGGGTTTTGTATGTTTGTTTTTTGGTTTTCTGACCTCAATTTGTAGGATGAAATTTAATGATAACCTAAACTCTAGCATGTAGCTCCACCCTTAAGCTATTGCCAATAAAACTACTGTATATCTTTAAGGTTTCAAAGGAAAATGGAGCCACTCTCTACTGAAGGAATTGTCTGGACCTTGCCATTCCTGTCTTCTTTCCAGATGGCTGATTATGGACCCTGGAGCTGTGGGATGTCATGTGTCTGCAGCAGCAATCCTAAACTGATTCATTTGCTTGCATTTTGAAGATTAAAACATGGAAGCTTTACTAGGATTCAAATTCAAATTGGCATTCTAGGGCAGGGTTCATCTTGAAGCCATATCTGGAAGATAGCAGCAATCACTGATCACTAACATTTACTGAGATAAGGCTGATTTTAATCCTAACATCATCCAGGTCTGAGTTGCAGAGTTAACTGTTCACCCTCTGCATTCCAAGTTGTCCATGTTTTAGGAAAAGTAAAATAGCTATAAATGACTTACGGTAGGACATGATAAGTAACCACCATTTGTTTGGCAGCAGTTCCCCTTTTAATAAAAATGTGCATAGCAAATGCTCCCATAACTGCAGATCTCTGTAGGAACGCGAGCAGCCTACTCGATTACTACTTATCTGTCAGGATTTTATGATCACAAAACTTTAAGTTTCTGGGACTTATAAAAAACATTTTTAACTTTGTTTTTGTTGTTGTTACCATTTGTTTGTGCCTTTTCCTATAAAGCATCATTGTACTAAGGCCTCTAGAGATTTAGTGATGACTGGATTCAGGAATTGCACTTGTTCCTCATTATGCTTGGATCTCCACCATAGGGAAGGATGAGGCAGAGAGTCAAGCTGAGCAGGAAGCAATAAATCAGGCTTTTAACAGGCCAACAACTAAGACACTTAGAAACTATTTAAAGAGGTACCAACAAACACTGTTCATGGAGAGGCTAAAGAGGTTAAAGGTTTCTCTTTCATCTCAACTAAAGAGCTGAGTGCAAGGACAAGGCCTTAGCTCTTAATGGCAATGAGAGTGTGCATGCTGACCTTATGTTGTCATAGTTGGATGAAGCCTGCACATCTTACCCAGAACTTTATTAGTGATCACAGTGTGTGGAGCCCACATTGAATCCATAGCTAGATGCGGCCCATGCACCTCTATTCACAGAAAGGCTGTCTTCCCTTATTGCCTGACAGGATATTTAAGGAACTCAAAAAGAATCTTTCCATTTTTTCCAGAGCTTTCATAATAAAGGGCAGAGTCTCTGTGAACCTGTAAATGCATCAGCCCTGCTATGCATAGAAAACTCTTTCCTTTAAACAGGTGTGCATTATTTCTGCCTGTTAGACTCTTTTTGCCTTTTCTTCTGCATAGACTCCTGAGCCTAAAAGGAAAGGGTTTTGGTAAGGACACCCAGTTTAGTGCTGAGTTTTGCAAAATCTCTCATTCTCTGCACACTGTCCCCTTGTGGGTCTCTGTGCTAATTGCTGTCTGCAGCAAGAGGAAACCTCTCTGATGAGGGTTGAGTGATAGCAATACGTTATTAGGAGTTAGATCTCTCTATAAGATCTACACAAGTTAAAGCCAGACAAACATTCCAGCATAAAGGAGGAAGGGTGGGCACAAATTCCCACCCCTAGCCAAGAAACTATTTGCAGTTGATACTTGTTGGGATAGAGAAAATCAGTTTTCTTCAATGGAGTGAATACTTGGCCAACAAAAATCTTACTTCACACCTCCACCCATTTTGTTTGGTTTTCATTTTCATTTTCATTTTGGAGTTGTTGTTATTCCTGTTTTTTGAGAAAGAGAGAATGGACATGAAGTTTGGTGAATAGAGTTAGGGTTTTATCCAGGAGTATTTGTATGAATATGATCAAAGCATACTCTGTGAAATGCCTTAAATATTTTGTAAAAAGAGTAGAATCTGTGACACAAATATAAAATTACGGACCTCTTGGTTTTTTTAATGTAGTAGTAGTGGGTATCTATGGAGGAGTGAAGAGGTTCATTCTCTCCTTTTAAGTGAGTTACAAGGTTCACACTTAGATCATTAGGTTTATGCTATTAAAACAGAACTTACACTGTCAAGCTTGGAGCACAGGTGCTTTATGTGCTGAGCCATCTCACCAGTCCTATGTCACTCACATAGGACAAAAATATTTTATCAATATTACTAAGTTATCTGAAAATGTATAAGAAAAAGGAACATGAGGCTATTAAAAGTTAATAAATGTCGGAAATGTTACATAGGAAAGGCATTCTTCCCCCTTTTCTCCATTCTGGTCTCCCTGGTTCTGCTACTGCCTTCTTTAGCACCCCCTCCTCTCAGCCTGTCTCTTTTCCTTTGGCAGACCCCTGCCTGCTACCCCTGCCTACCAAAAACCCTATAGCAACTGAGTAGCCAAGACCCAGGTAGACTAACCTATGTTCTCCCTTCTTCCTCCATTACGGTTCCCCTGTAAGGATGTAACACTATTATCTATGACAGATAATACTCTCATACTTCTCCCATCCTTTGCAACTCACAGTACCCCAGCTCTGCCTCCTACAAGGACCTTGTAGCAACTATATGAGGTAGTCCTAGCTGTATTCTCATTCCTCTTCTGTCCAGTTGTCCACATTACATCTAACTTCCAGTTCATTACTGAATTCCACATCCTGTGCCTAGCTCCAATCAAGTAAAATCCCTGAACCATTGTTTACCTGCACCCTGCCTCCAACATCCATACATAGCAATAGTTGCACATTGTCTGTACAACTCTGTCTGATCAGTCTTGCTGCACTTTACTTCAAGCTCTAGGCTTGGCTCTTATCCTATAACCAGCAAACCAGTCCTGATTGATCAGCTCTCCTGATGCTCACGTACTCCTACCACATCAAATATACCAGGCCTACCCTTGAGCGCACACCATATGCTGAGGTATAGTCTAGTAAGTTTGCTGAACTCTAGCTCACATGCACCCTCTGAGTGTCCAGACATATCTCTGGTTACACATCTATGTGAGGTTTAAGCCTTATAATTCCCTAGAACCACATCTGCACTCAGCATCCCAGGCTAAAGCCTTGCTCATAGTGACTGGATATGCTGTTCTATGGAAGCCGGTCGAGAAACTCATAGGAGACACAACACCAATAAAAGAAGTCCACATGCCCAGGCCACATTGAAAAAAAAATACAATATGGAAGGCCAAGACAGTATACTTCCCACAAAGTCCACCACTCAATACAAATGTTTTCCAATGAGAATAACCTAGATCAATCCTAGAACACACACCAAAAATATATATATATATAAGAAAAATCTCAAGGACTTTAAAGAAGACACAAATAGCCCAATATACTTAAATGATGAACTTAAAGAAAATAAATGCCTGAGCAATGCCCCAGAAACCAAAATCATAAGGTTGAATAAGATGACAAAGACAACGTAGGATTGTAAACATCAAATTCAGTACAGATAATATTGAATAAAACAAGCTGAAAGTAAGATGAAAATGAAAACCTCAATATTGTAGTTTTAAAACTCAGATATGGAAGAGGCTTGCCAGGAGAATAACTCAAGCAGAAGATAAAATAACAAGACTCAAAAATAAAATAGAAGTTTTACATCACACAAAATCAATGATTATAAAAAATAGAAATAAACACAGGAAAGGAAAGTTTAGGATCTATGGGATATCATAAAAAGACCAATTTTCAAATTATAGGCACAGATGAAGGAGAAGGATTCCAGGTCAATGGCTTAAACCACATCATCAGCAAAGTCATAGAAAACTTTCCCATTCTAAGACAAGGTACCCATACAGATACAAGAAGTACAGAAGCACCAAACCAGAAAAGAATGCCCCTCATGTCATATTACAGTTAAAACAATAAATATAAAGAAAAAGAAAGGGCATTGAAAGCTGCAACAACACACACACATACACACACACACACACACACACACACACACACACACACACACACACCAACATCAGAATAACAGCTGTTTTATCACTAGGAATTTAAAAGCTTTAAGAGCATGAAGCAATGTTCTTATAGTTCTAAAAGAACACAAGTGCCAACTTAGTTTAGTGTACCCAGCAAAACCATCCTCCACAGATGACAGAGAAGCAAAAACTGTGCATGGTATAAACAGGCTAAAAGAAATACGTACATGTAAGCAAGCCCTGCAGAAGAGACATTTCAGATTGAAGAGAGGAATAAGTATAGACATGAGACTGAAGAAAAAAAGCAAGTGATAATACAATTGCTGAAACACAAAATACAGCTAGAAATACATGCAGCAAATAGAAAAAAAAATAAAATGTTATCAACAAACACTTTCAATAATAATTTGAAATATATGTCCTTAGCAGTCAAAAAAAAAAAAGAAAAAAAACACAGGCTAACTTAATGGATGAAGAAACAAAACTACATTCTTGTTGTCTACAAGAATATCTGCTTTAAATGTGCACAACCTTAAAGTGAAAAAAAAAAAGAAAAAAACGGAAAATAAGAGGGCTTCAAACAAGTAAAAACTTAAAGCAAACATTCTATTCCAATATTCAAAAAATTAGACATCAAACCAAAATTTATCAAACTAGATTTTATAAAAACCATTTCATTCTAATTAAGAGAATGATTACTCAAAAAGACACTACAGTCCTAGGCATATACACATCAAACTCTGTGGTACTCTATTTCTTACAAAGCAAACTCCTGAAGTTAAAGGCACAGATTAACACAAAATACAGTAAGGGTAAGTGGTTGTACTTTCTCCAGTAGACTGGTAATCTGGACAAAAAATAAAGAAAGAACCATCAAGATTAATTTATTATACCATAGATCAAATAGACCTGACATATCTACAGAATAGTCCACCCAAATCTCAAAAAAAAAAAGTACATTCTACTAAGAAGCCCATCGAAGCTTCTCTAAAATAGAACAGATCCTAGAACACACACACACACACACACACACACAAACACACACACACACAACAAATGCAATAAAAATTAAAAGCAAGAATAAAGTTCTACTAAGTACACAAACTCACACAAAAATTAAACAACTTATCACTGAATGACAAATGGGTGAGAGAAGAAATCAAGACAAATTAAATAAAACAAAAACAAAAACAAAACCCTGGAACTAAATAAAAATGAAAACACAACACAGCAGGCTATCCAGACACATGAAAAGCATTCCTAGGAGGGAAATTTATAGCTTTAAGTGCCTACATTAAAAAACCAGAAATAGCACAAATAAATGACTTAATGATGTAACTCAAGAATTTGGAAAAACAAGTATGAACAAACCCAAATCTAGTAGATGGCAAGAAATAATAAAAAACAGAGCAAAAACACAATGAAATAGAAACAAAGAAGAATGATATTAATAATTAAAGAATCTAGCCAGGCGTGGTGGTGCATGCCTTTAATCCCAGCACTTGGGAGGCAGAGGCAGGCAGATTTCTGAGTTCAAGGCCAGCCTGGTCTACAAAGTACAAAGTGAGTTCCAGGACAACCAGGGATACACAGAGAAACCCTGTCTTAAAAAACCAAAAAAAAAAAAAAAAAAAAAATTAAAGAATCTAATAAGCCTATTGTTGGAGGGGGGGGGGGAAGCAACACCCACAGATGCTTACTTAGCCCATCTACTGGAAAAAAAGAGCTGGCCCAGTTTAACAGATTCAGAGGAGGAGGGGCACATTACAATTAAAACCATGTTATAGTGGAATATGTTAAAAAGCCTGCACTCCATTATGTTGAAATTTATAAAAATACATGGCCAAGTTTCTAGATTCACTCAAACCATCAAACCAGAGGGAGATCAACAACGTAAACATATCAATAAAAACAGGATGAAACAGTAATAAAAAATCTCCTAAACACAGCCTATGACCAGAGGGCTTGATGCTAGAATTCTACCAGACATTGAAAGAACTGTAGCCAATCACTGTATCCAGAGTGAAGGGCAGTAAGGGCTGGAGAAAGAGAGGAGAGAAAAAGAGAGAGAGAGAGAGAGAGAGAGAGAGAGAGAGAGAGAGAGAGAGAGAGAGAGAGAGAGAGAGATCAAAACTGCTTCTTTAAAGCCAATGCTACTTTTACATGAAACCAAGTAAAGTCAACAGAAAAAGGAAAAAGACCAATATCCCCTATGAGCATAGATATAAAAATATTCAATAAAATACTTGAAAACCAAATACAGATCATCCACTATGATCAAGTTGGCTTTCTCCCAGTGATGTAAGGATAGTTCATCACATGTAGGGCAATCAATATAATTAATCATATAAGTGAACTTAAAGAGGAAAATCACATGGTTATCTTAGTAGATTCAGAAACGATCTTTTACAAAATCCAACATGTCTACAGGATAAAAGTCCAGAGGTAGAGAATCTACCTCAGCATAATAAAAGCTATATATGAGAAACCCACACAAAACGTCATCCTAAATCCATTTAGAACAATAGAAGACCCCATATAGATTGAGTGGAATGAAATAAAATAATGAAGGCATTACTACCTCAGATTTCAAGATAAATTAGAAAGCTATGGCAATAAGAAAAAAAAAAAAGCAGACCAGCAGAATGAAACAGAAGGCTCAAACACTTGAACATGTAACTACATCCATCTGATACTTCACAAATATGTAAACAAAACATTTACTGGAGAAAAGATAGCATAATCAACAAATAGTGCTGGAAAAACAGTATGTCTACATGTAGAAAAACAAAATTAATATCAACCAATCTGCATGAACTTTAACTTCAGATGAGTTAAAAAGCAATAGAAAGCATAGACAGCACCCCCACAGGATACAGGTGTAGGAAAGGGGCTTTCGGAATAAGATGCCATACTACAGCTAGGAAATGGAAACAATCCTAATATCTTTCCATTAATGAATGGATAATGAAAATCTGGTGCATATCCACACAGTAATCCTATTCAGCGGTATAGAAAATATGCAATCGTGACATTTTCAAGTAATAGAAGAGAGAAGATAAAATCGAGTGAATGAACCCAGATCCAGAATGTCTCTGCTATCTGTAGTCCCTACCTACAAATCTTCAGATATGAGAATATAACCTGCAGAAACCACAAGAGCCAGGACAGTAAAATGTAATCACAGGGTTATGGGAGCACTAAAGATAGAAATACCAGGCTAGAGGTGGTTTCAAAATATAAATAGAAAAATAGAGAGCTTTAGTTGGAGAGGGAACATGAAAGTTCATACAGAAGGAGAAGGAGGGAGGAATAAATAACACTAAGGATGTTTGAGAAGTCATAATGGATCATATAAATTTATGTTTACCTAAAATTAACTATAATACATATGTATACACAAGTGTATGTATACACAAATGTATATAGTTGAAATGAAGTTATGCCACATAGGGTAATAATACTCTTCATAAGAGCAATAGACAATCTAGCAAAAACTCTAGTATCAGGTATGTGAAATCATGCTTTAAATTGTTGCCAAGGGAGTCCAAGAGGCTCATAAAAAATACAGAGTACTCCTGGTGACCCTTGACTGCCTCCTAGAAATTGAAGGTAAGCCCCCCGTTGCTGAATACACCACTGTACTTCAGACATAGGACTTAAACGAATCAAGGTGCACCTGGCCATAAAGTTTCTTTCTTGGGAACTATCTTCAGAATACCAGAAGCTGCTGTGCAAAATGCTAAAGGAAGGGGTGTAATTAATAGTTCTACCAAGTTTTGATGTCTATGAAACACAAATATGCTCAGCATGGCAAGATATCCCTAATGTTGATACATATATCTTGATTATAATCAACATGTTTATTTGGATGTAAGACCTACTAAGTAAGAATATATTTCTATTGGTGCTATAGTATTTATATTACATTCATATGTCTTGCTATTTAAACTACTGTATTTATATTAATCTGTATACATCTATAATATGTTATATAACAATATAACTGTCATGTTACATTATTCTATTCATATTATGTATATCACAGCTGTACACCTCTCTATTCAGATTATAATATTTTAACTGTATCTGTGCATCTATCTCTATTTGCATTATATTATTTATATCACATCTGTGTATCTCTATTCATATTATTTATATAACATTTATCTCTCTATTCTTTTGATGTAATTACATTTTAATTTAAAAATTAATAGACCAATGATCAATTTTTAAAGAGCAGTTGACATCAATGCATTACAGTATAATTCAGTTTACAGTACCTAGAGGAGACAACCATAAAAGTCTAAACTCCATTTACATAAATAGATTATTTTTAATGGGAAATTTTATTTACTTACATGTCAAATATTATCCCCTTTCCCGGTTGCCCCTCTGCAAATCCCCTATTCCATTTCCCCTTACCCTGCTTCTATGATGGTGCTCCCCAACCCAGATACCCACTCCTGCCTTACTACCCTAGCATTCCTCTACACTGGAGCATCAAGCCTTTACAGGACCAAGGGGCCCCTCCCATTGATGCCAGATAATGCCCCTTCACCTCTTTCAGTCCTTCCCCTAACTCCTCCATTGGAGTCCTTGTGCTGTGAGTATCCACATCTGTACTGGTCAGGATCTGTCAGAGCCTCTCAGGAGACAGCGCTATCAGGCTCCTGTCAGCAAGCACTTCTGGGCATCAACAATAGTGTCTGGGTTTGGTGTCTGCATGTGGGATGGATCCCCAGGTGGGGCAGTCTCTGGATGGCCTTTCCTTCAGTCTGTGCTTCACTCTTTGTCCCTGTATTTCTTTTAGACATGAGCAATTCTGGGTTAAAATTTTGGAGATGGGTGGGTGACCCCATCCCTCAACTGGGGCAATGCCTAAACTCTGGATATGTTCTTGACAGGTTCACCCTCCCCTTTGTGGGATATTTCAGCTACTGTCATCCCCATGAGATCATGAGAGGCCTTTGCTTTTATAGCATCTGGGATTTTATAGTTGCTACCCCCACTTTCCTATCGCCCATTGCTACACACCTCAGTTCAAATTCCTGACATTCTGAGGGCTTCACGCAGGTTCCTGGGGGCAGAAGTGGTGGTCCTACTTGTGCTCACAGGTTTGTCAGCATTCCTGGGAGACCAGCTCTCTCCTGGTGGGATCCAGGTATGGAGAGCTATGGCACAGGGTCAGCTCTGGGGCACAGATGGAAATTGAAAGGATCCTCTCTATTCATAGTAGACTATATTACATATGTTCACTAGAGTTTTATATTACATTTTGCATCTTTATAATCATACAATAGTATTTATATTTCATCTGTGCATCATTTCATTTTACTGAATTTACAATAAACATGTATTTTTCATTTAATTACTAAGTAACATAAGTAATATATTTTGTATTTGTACATTTTATACAATTTCTTTTCTTATTTGTGATGCTAATTTGTCTACCCAATGATGTCACACATGGATATATCCTCAATTACTTTTTCCAGTAAACATATTCTTGTTTAAATGCACTACAGTAATTTTTTGGTTTGACGTTGTGGTTTGAACATGATGTACTCATAGTTCCTTGTATCTGAATACTTGGCCTCAGATACTGGGCACGAAGCTAGACAATTTGGCATTCCCCCTGCTGGCTTTTGATCTTGCTCCCTCACTATGTCCCATTCCTCCATTTGGAGTAGTAAAGTTGATATGTCAAAAGTATGTCATTTACTTTTTTATTTTATGGAGGTTTACAATTAATAGATTGCTTGGAGTCTCAGCCACAGCTCTCCATACCCAAGTTCATGCGAGTGAGAGGTCTCCAAGGAGTGCTGACACACCTGAGAGCACAGGTGAGACCACCACTTCTGCTCAAATTCCTGACCCAAGAGAGACCCAAGAGGGACCCACCCAGAGCTATCAGGACACAGGAACCAAGGAACAGCTGGGGACAGAACCCTTCCAGCTTCTCATTCACAGTCACAATCCAGACTATAGGGAGTTTCAAAGTTAGACTAAATGCATTTTGCATTATGAGATGGCCACAGGACTATGGGGTCCAGAAAGTAGAATGCTGTGGTTTGAAACCATGGTCTCATGCCTTGGAATGCTCAGTCCCCATTAGTGGCACTGTTTGGGGAGGTTTAAGAGATATGGAGTTGGGCTTTAAGAATTTAAAGACTGGCACCATTCTCAGCTTTTCCTCTCTACTTCTTGCTTGCAGTTTATGATGTGAACCATTGGCCATCATGCTTGTTGCTTGCTGCCAAACTTCCCAACCATAATACATTTTTATTTTTCTGGAACCAAAACCCAGAAAAATTCTTCTTTCTCTAAGTTTCTTTGATCATAATGTTTTGCCACAGCAATATAAATTGCCACAGCCTGATACAGTTGGCATGTCTGTGAGATGAAGTCTCACAATCCCTGGCTACCTGGAACTTAATAACCATCCCACATCATCCTTTTGAATAGTGGTATCACAGGTGTGTACTACTGCACCTGCCTAACTCTCCTCCTGCCAATGACCCCTTCTCTCCAGGGTTTCCAATATACATAATGTTTCTGTGTACACTATTCATTTCTTCCTAGGGACGTAACATGTCTTTACTTAGAGCAAGGCAGAACTGCTGAGTTGCAGGCACATTTTACCATGCTATCATTGACCAAAGAGTTCTCTAAAAGATTTTACACTCACTGGTACTTCTAGCACAGACAACATTCTTAACCCTGTTGCTACCAGAGTTTAAGTTCTGTCAGTATAATGTATATGGAGTGATATCTTAGGGCTATATAAGCTGCATTTCCCACAGAAATAAAAATAAATATTATATCCTAGTAGTCACAGATGTTGGATGTTATTTTGTTTCTCTTTGTATATTATGAGCTTATCAGAACTACTGAATAATAAAAGCACAGATCCTTCGCCAAATATATGTTTTTCTATTTTTCAATTTACTTCTAGACTACTGCTTGCTTTTTTCTCTTATTTAACCTTTCATATGGAAAAATTTTATGTTATGTGTGGTGTTGTGATGTGGGGAAATGCAGGGATATGAGTTTGGAAGAGTATGTGTATGTATGCATGATATGCCTCCCTCCCTTCCCCACCGCCAGTGTGTGTGTGTGTGTGTGTGTGTGTGTGTGTGTGTGTGTATACAATGGACAAAGGAGGACATTAAATATCTTTTTTATTTGCCACCTTAATCTGTTACTCAATCTGAAGTTGTTTCTTTTTTAATCATTTCATTTGTTTTACATTTCAAATAATATCCCCCTTTCCAGTTATGCATCCACAGACCCCCCCAATCCCATAGCCCCTCTTTCTTCTCCATTTTAACTCTATGAATGTGTTCCTCCACCCACTCACCCACTCATGTCTCACCACTCTAGCATCCCTCTATGCTGGGGCATCAAGCCTCCACAGAACCAAGGCCCTCCCCTCCCATTGATGTCAGATAAGGCCATCCTTTGCTACATATGTATCTGGAGCCATAGGTGCTTCCATGTGTATTCTTTGGTTGATGGCTTAGTTCCTGGGAGCTGTAGGTGGTCTAGTTAGTTTATATTATTCTTCCTATGGGGTTGTAATCCCAGTCAGCTCTTTCAGTCCTTTCCCTAGCTCTTCCATTTGGGGTCCCTAGGATCAGTCCAATGGTTGGCTGTGAGTATCTACATCTGTATTGGTCAGGTGCTGGTAGAACCTCTCAGGGAACAGCCATACCAGGAGCCTGTCAGCAAGTACTTCTTGGCATCTGCAATAGTGTGTGTGTGGGGGGGGGGATGTCCACAGATGAGATGGATTCCTATGTGGGGCAGTCTCTGGATGGCCTTTCCTTCAGTCTCTGATCCATGTTTTCTCCTTGTCTTTCCTTTGGACAGGAACATTTCTGGGTTAAAATTTTTGAGATGGGTAAAGCCCCATCCTTCAACTGGGAACCATGCCTATCTACTGGAGATGGCTTCTACAGGTTCTATATCCCTTGTTGAGTATTTCTGCTAACGTCATTGCATTGGGGTCCTGGGAGCCTCTCCTTTCCCTGGCATCTGGGACTTTCTAGTGGCTACTCCAGTTCCCCATCCCCCATTGCTATATGTTTCTATTCAATTTACTGATCTTCTGTAATTCTCTTCTGTCCCTTCCAAAACCTGATCCTGTCTCCCTATTCTTTCCCTTTCCCTCCTCTCTCCCTCCCTGATACCTCCCTCCTTATACCTCCTGTGATTATGGTGCTCCCCCCACTATGTAGGATTGTAGCATCTACACTTCGATCTTTCTTCTTAAGCTCCATATGGTTTGTGGGTTGTATCGTGGGTATCATGAGCATTTGGACTAATATCCACTTATCAGTGAGTACATACCATGCATGTTCTTTTGTGTCTGGGTTATCTCATTCAGGATGATATTTTCTTTTTTTTTTTTCAATGTTCTATTAGGTATTTTCTTCATTTACATTTCAAATGCTATCCCAAAAGTCCCCTATACCCTGCCCCCTCGCCCTGCTCCCCTACCCACCCACACCCACTTCTTGGCCCTGGCATTCCCTTGTACTGGGGCATATAAAGTTTACAAGACCAAGGGGTCTCTCTTTCCAATGATGGCCAACTATGTCATCTTTTGCTACATATGCACCTCTGGGGGTACTGATTAGTTCATATTGTTGTTCCCCCTATAGGGTTGCAGACCCCTTCAGCTCCTTGAGTACTTTCTCTAGCTCCTCCATTAGGGGCCCTAGTTCCATCCATTTGCATTAGAATTTCATGAAGTCATTGTTTTAATAGCTGAGTAGTACTCCATTGTGTAAATGTACCTCATTTTTTGTGTCCATTCCTCTGTTGAGGGATGTCTGGGTTCTTTTCAACTTTTGGCTGTTATACATAATGCTGCTGTGAACATAGTGGAGCATGTGTCCTTGTTATATATTGGAACATCTTTTGGGTATATGCCCAACTGAGTCTTCAGGTAGAACAATTTCCAGTTTTTTGAGTAACCGCCAGACTGATTTCCAAAGTGGTTTTACCAGCTTGCAGTTCCTCCAGCAATGGAGGAGTGTTCCTCTTTCTCCACATCCAACCTAGCACCTAATGTAACATTTGTTTTTGATCTTAGCCATTCTGATTGGTGTAAAGTGGAATCTCAGAGTCATTTTGATTTGTATTTACCTGCTGACTACGGATGTTGAACATTTCCATAAGTGCTTCTCAGTCATTCAAGGTTCCTCAGTTGAGAATTCTTTGTTTAGCTCTGTACCTTAGTTTTTAATAGGGTTATTTTGATGTCTGAAATCTAACTTCTTGAATTCTTTGCAATATTTTGGATGTTAGCACTCTATGGGATGTAGGGTTGGTAAAGATCTTTTCACAATCTGTGGGTTGCCATTTTGTCTCATTGACAGTGTCCTTTGCCTTTCAGAAGCCTTTCAATTTTTTGAGGTCCCATTTGTCAATTGTTGATCTTATAGTAAGTCTTTGAAGAAAAAAGTTGAAGACCTCAGAAGATAGAAATATCTCCCATGCTGATGGATTGCCAGGATTAACCTAGTAAAAATGGCCATCTTACCAAAAGCAATCTATACATTCAATGCAATCCCCATCAAAATTTCAACTCAATTCTTCACAGAGATAGAAAGTTAATTCTCAAATTCATCTTAAATAACAAAATACCCAGGATAGGTAAAACCATTCTCAACAATAAAAGAACTTTTAGGGGAATCACTATCCCAGACCTGGAGCAATAGTGGAAAAAAACAAACAAACAAACAAACAAAAAACTACATGCTATTGGTAGAGAGACAGGCAAGTAGATCAATGGAATAGAATTGAAGACACAGAAATAAACCCATACACCTATTGTCACTTGATCTTTGACAAGCCAAAACCATAAAGTGGAAAAAAGACAGCATTATCAACAAATAGTGCTGATTCAACTGGAGGTATGTAGAAGAATACAAATTCATCCATTCTTATTTTCTTGTATAAAGCTTAAGTCTAAGTGGATCAAGCTCAGTGTTTCAAATCAGTTGTACTTGCTAGTGCTATCCCGAATCCACCTTAGCCCAACCCCTAATGGTATGGGTACAGGCTCATTAGGCCATGCCTGGTTTTGACATATGTAACAGATTTGATCTCTGGTACTGAGGCTTGTGAATCAATCATTCACCCAGTGAGCATCTCTCCAGCCAAAACCTTTACTTTTAATGTTGTCAAATTGTTATTGTTGTGCTGAAGAATTCTAGCTTTTATACTGCTGTGAGACATAACAATACCTAGTTCATCCAATTGTTATGAGAAATTAAATGGACATATTATGGGCATTTAGAATAGTATGAAGGACTAGATAAGTGATCTTTTAGTATTAGACACATACAACTAAGCTAACATTATGGGGAGAAAATTATTGGCAGGGAAGTAGCAGTTATTGGAATGGGAATTTTAGAAATAAAATTTTGATAGTGGGCTGCAGTCCTACAGGAAATGATCTCTAGACAAATATGAATAAACCCAAACCAAACCAGTGAGGCTCTACAAAATCCAGACTGGAGTTCCTAGCTCAGTAACTATAAACAGGCTTGTGACACTTCTATAACCCACAGAGAAACAGCTGGAATTTGTTGGTCGATATTCTACCATAAAAAGAATCATGGGTTTAATGTTTCCTGCAATTTCTTCAGACCTTATTTCCTCTTCGGTATTTTCCCTTCTCTATTACAATGAATTATGGCTAAAGTTATCTTCTTTTCGCTCAGCATTCACCTACTCTCCCCATTATCTGCATGCTAATTTACAGGCCACACAAAAACTGAACATCTATGCAGGAAATTCAGTCAAAGGCTTCTTTCCCAGTGCCACTTAGAACTGTCCATGTAACGTTCTCTTAAACACATTGAGACAAGAGCTTGAGTAGTCAACATGTCTTAAAACTAACACTAGTTTTCAGTATATCAACAATTCTGATTCACACGTATTATCATTCATTGATCACAAATGAACTATTGCGGGCGATTTTAAATGAAGTATGGATTATCATATATCACTGGTCTGTCTAGCAGCACTGTATCTGCTTATGAACTCCAACAGCACTGTGCAAATCTGATACCAAAAATTTGCTCACATTGTCTTGGTTCTGTGACCTGATAGGTTGCCTATCCATGCTAGAAAATGACACACCCATATGAAGAGCTATTAATAAAGTAATGTAAAATTATTGGAGAAAAGTTATTTAGTTAGGTAGAAATAAAAGCAAATATTGCTTTGTCATGTGGAAATAATTTTGATGATGTATATTCTTTTTTGTATATCTTTTTTAAAAAATTTTTATTAGATATTTTCTTCATTTGCATTTCAAATGCTATCCCAAAAGTCTCCTATGCCCTCCCCCTGCCCTGCAACCCAACCCACCCAATCCTGCTTCCTGGCCCTGGCATTCCACTGTACTGGGGCATATAATCTTTGCAAGACTAAGGGCCTCTCCTCTCAATGATGGCTGACTAGGCCATCTTCTGCTACATATGCACCTAGAGACACAAGCTCAGGGAGTACTGTTTGGTTCATATTGCTGTTTCTCCTATAGGTTTACAGACCTTTTTAGCTCCTTGGGTACTTTCTCTAGCTCCTCCATTGGGGGCCCTGTGTTCCATCCAATAGACGACTGTGAGCATCCACTTTTATATTTGCCAGGCACTGGCATAGCCTCAAAAGAGACAGGTATATCAGGGTCATGTCAGCAAAATCTTGCTGGCATATGCAATAGTGTCTGGGTTTGGTGGCTGATTATGGTATGGATCCTCGGGTGGGGCAGTCTCTGGATGGTCCTTCCTTCCATCTCAGCTCCAACTTTGTCTCTGTAACTCCTTCCACGGGTGTTTTGTTCCCCATTCTAAGGAGAGACAGAATGGCTAAGATAAAAAACTCAGGTGACAAAAGATGCTGGCGAGGATGTGAAGAAAGAGGAACATTCCTCCATTGCTGGTGGAATTACAAGCTTATTCAATCACTCTGGAAATCAGTCCAGAAGTTCCTCAGAAAACTGGACATAGTACTACTGGAAGATCCAGCAACATCCCTCCTGGGCACATACCCAGAAAATGTTCCAACTGGTAATAAGAACACATGTTCCACATGTTCATAGCAGCCTTATTTATAATAGCCAGAAGCTGAAAAGAACCCAGATGTCCATCAACAGAGGAATGGATACAGAAAATGTGGTACATTTACACAATGGAGTACTACTCAGCTATTAAAAAGAATGAATTTATGAAATTCCTAGGCAAATGGATGGACCTGGAGGGCATCATCCTGAGTGAGGTAACCCAATCACAAAAGAACTCGCATGATATGCACTGATAAGTGGATATTAGCCCAGAAACTTAGAATACACAAGATAAAATTTGCAAAACACATGAAACTCATGAAGAAGGAAGACCAAAGTGTGGATGTATATCCTTTTGCATGAATAAGCATATATTTTAAAAATTAAAAATAGCTTACAATATTTTGTAAACATCTTAACCTTGGCAATCCTATGCATAGATTTTTAAAAAGTTCTATACTGAGTCATTTGAACTGCTTCAAAAATATCCATTGGAGAGGATAAAAGGAGGGATAAAAAATACTAATGGCCTTTCAAAACTGCTGCATGTTGCATGGAAGCCTACTACTGTAGTCTTCTTAACACACACACACACACACACACACACCATATTTTTTAAAGCTGCCCTATAAGAGAGAAACAATATTTCTCCTAGACTATATAGTCTAACAAATAAAAGCCCAGTTAGGACTGGTTAGAGGTGTTTTGTTTTTTTTTGTTTGTTTGTTTGAGTGTTGGCCAGAGAGGTTCCATAAACTCTCAAGTATTCAGGCTATTGTTATTGTTCTTGGTTGCCCCCTAGAACTTGATTGTATGGTCCTATAGCTTATCACAACAAATATTTGAATTGTACAACATGAAAAAACTGAGCTGATACTGAAAAAAAGTTCATCCCTACTGAGTAGCTATCATACTGATAGAAGGTGCTATGCAATCTACTGGAAGAGAAAAATAATCATCGAACATACTCAGCTGTGAACCCAGAAAGCCACAATAAGAAAGGGTGTGGGAGCCATTGCTGTGGGTATAATAGTTACATGAATGCCATCTATTAACAAATACTTTCTGATTGGGTTTAGATTCAAATCCACAAGATGAAACCTGTGCTTCACACAATTTTCAAACCAGAAAATTATGGCTACACAGGTATTAAGCCTTAGGAGAGAACTTACTACTAATATTTTTGTTAAATGTCCATATTTAACTATATGGACATATATGGAATATGACTGATTCCTAGTACGTTATTATTATTGCCATAGACTAGTATATTTCTCGGGCCCTATCTGAGAAGCTTCCATATGCAGCAATGGTGACTAACACAGGGACTCACAATTATCCAATGCATAAATAAATAAATTTCACATTACTCAGATCTAAATAGAATACATACTACATTCCCACTTACAGGGTCCATTGCAGAAGAGGTGGCAAAAAAAATAAAAAGTATAAGATAAGAGCCACAGTCAGTGAATGACTTCAAGAAAACATTATCTTCTGGACATATCCAGAAAGCTGTACATATGAAGTCATAGCAGTAATGACAGCATACACAAGACCTGTGTGGGCTCAAGCCAGATGACATCTCAATACAGAAAAGGGAACTATGTTTTAAATCCTATACCTATCTTTAGAGCTAAAAATAAACAAAAAGCACAACATTGAGTAGATAGAGAAGGGGGGTTAGATCTGAGACAATTGGAGGAGGGAATGAATAGGAACAAAAACATTGTTCAAAGTTCTCAAAGAACTAATAATTTTTAAAGAATATCCACTATAAGGAACAAGCCTCAGATATTTAAACAAACTCCAGATGTTAGATATGCACATTTTATTTTGCTATTGTTGGAGAATATAACCACAATAAACATATTTATAACTAAATCTCATTCTAGAAATGAAAGTATTATACTTCACCCATTACTACACCATTGTATTAGTATATTCAACGAGGATTTCCTGAATCAGTCAAGAAACACTGTCAAGAAGTTGAAATATTGAATAAAGCAAGTAAAAATGCAAATCTTCAAACAACTTATCTAAGGCAAAAGAGAAAGGAGGAAACACATTTCACTTCTGGAATTTCTATGGAGAAAAATTAAGTTAAAAACACAGCCCCTCTGTCTGCTGATGTGTTATTTAATAGTTAACAAAAGAAGAACTTGAAAAGGAGATGAAGTGTTAAATGAATTGTAAGCAGATCCTTGAAGTGGAAACTTCTAGTTTCTTTGGAAAGTTAGTTGTGTCAAATGATGCTTTGCTGGGGCACACAGATCAAAGGATGTCTTGCTAAAGCAGACACATGAAGGAATGTCTTCCTGAAGTAGACACAGGTGAAAGGATGTTTTGATACAGCAAAAACATGGAAGCGCCTGTGATGACGGAGCACAAATGTGACCCCACAGACACTGAGAGTCGAGCACTGAGCATTGATTGGTTTGGTTGTTCCACCTCGAGACTAATTGCTAATAACATGCATGTATTGGTGTGCCTTATATAGCATGGAGCTGAACTTATGGTAACACTATCATTGAGAGAAGCATGACAAAGAACTGCTCATGAGGTTCCTGCAGCAGAGTCACAAAAAGGTATTTTATATTATTTGTGACTATTTTGAAGGGTGTTGCTCCCCTAATTTTTTTCTCAGCATGTTTATCCTTTGTGTGGAAAAGACCACTGATTTGTTTGAGTTAATTTTATATCCAGCTACTGCACTGAAGGTGTTTATCAGGTTTAGTAGTTCTCTGGTGAAATTTTGGGGGTCACATATATACTATCATATTATCTGCAAATAGTGATATATTGACTTCTTCCTTTCCAATTTGTATCCCTTTGATCTCCTTTTGTTGTCTAATTGTCAAGGACTTCAAGTACTATATTAAATAAGTAGTGAGAGAGTAGGCAGCCTTGTCTAGTTCCTGATTTTAGTGGGATTGATTCAAGTTTCTGTCTATTTAGTTTGATGTTGGCTACTGGTTTGCTGTATATTGCCTTTATTATGTTTAGTTATGGGCCTTGAATTCCTGGTCCTTCCAAGACTTTTATCATGAATGGGTGTTGGATATTGTCAAATGCTTTCTCAGCATCTAATGAGATGATCATGTGGCTTTTGTTTTTGAGTTTGTTTGTTTATATAGTGGATTATGTTGATGGATTTATGTCTATTGAAGCATCCCTGCATCCCTGGAATGAAGCCTACTTGATCATGAAGGATGATTGTTTTGATGTGTTCTTGAATTCGGTTTGCGAGAATTTTATTGAGTATTTTTGCATTGATATTCATAAGGGAAATTGGTCTGAAGTTCTCGATCTTTGTTGGGTCTTTATGTGGTTTAGGTATCAGAGTAATTATGGCTTCATAGAACAAATTGGGTAGCGTACCTTCTGTTTCTATTTTGTGGAATAGTTTGAGGAGAGTTGGAATTAGGTCTTCTTTGAAGGTCTGATAGAACTCTGCACTAAACCCATCAGGTCCTGGGATTATTTTGTTAGGGAGACTGTTAATAATTGTTCCTATTTCTTTAGAGGAAATGGGACTGTTTAGATCATTAGTCTGATCCTGATTTAACTTTGGTACCTGGTATCTGTCTAGGAAATTGTCCATTTCATCCAGGTTTTCCAGTTGTGTTGAGTATAGGCTTTTGTAGTAGGACCTGATGTTTTTTTGGATTTTCTCAGATTCTGTTGTCTCCCTTTTCATTTCTGATTTTGTTAATTAGGATATGGTCCCTGTATCCTCTAGTTAGTCTGGCTAAGGATTTATCTATCTTGTTGTTTTTCCCAAAAAAACCAAAACCAAAACCAAACAAACAAAAAACAGCTCCTGGTTTGGTTGATTCTTTGTATAGTTCTTTTTGTTTTTATTTGGTTGATTTAAGCTCTGAGTTTGATTATTTCTTGCCATCTACTCCTCTTGGGTAAATTTGCTTCCTTTTGTTCTAGAGCCTTTAGATATCCTGTCAAGCTGCTAGTGTATGCTCTCTCCTGTTTATTTTTGGCGGCCCTCATGGCTATGAGTTTTCCTCTTAGGACTGCTTTCATTGTGTCACAAAAGTTTATGGTATATTGTAGCTTCATTTTCATTAAACTCTAAAAAGTCTTTAATTTCTTTCTTTATTTCTTCCTTGACCAAGGTATCATTGAGTAGAGTGTTGTTCAGCTTCCAAGTAAATGTTGGCTTTTTATTATTCATGTTGTTATTGAAGATCAGCCTTAGTCCATCGTGATCTGATAAGATGCATGGGACAATTTCAATATTTTTGTTATCTGTTGAGGCCTGTTTTGTGACTGATTATATGGTCACTTTTGTTATATCCTTTTGTTTTAGGATAAAATGTTCTATAGATATCAGTTAAATCCATTTGTTTCATAACTTCTGTTAGTTTCAATGTGCCTCTGTTTAGTTTCTGTTTCCAGGATCTGTCCGTTGATGAGAATGGTGTGTTGAAGTCTCCCACTACTATTGTGGGCAGTGCAATGTGTGCTTTGAGCTTTACTAAACTTTCTTTAATGAATGTGGATGTCCTTGTATTTGGAACATAGATGTTCAGAATTGAGAGTTCTTCTTGGTAAATTTTCCTTTGATGAATATGAACTGTCCCTCCTTACCTTTTTTGATAACTTTGGGTTGAAAGTCAATTTTATTTGATATTAGAATGGCTACTCCATCTTGGTCTTGGGACCATTTACTTGGAAAATTGTTTTCCAGCCTTTTACTCTGAGGTAGTGTCTGTCTTGTCACTGAGGTGGGTTTCCTATATGCAGCAAAAGGTTGGGTCCTGTTTAAGTAACCAGTCTGTTAGTCTATGTCTTTTTACTGGGGAATTGAGTCCATTGATCTTAAGAGGTATTAAGGAAAAGTCATTGTTGCTTCCTGTTATTTTTGTTGTTAGAATTGGAATTTTTTCATGTGGCTATCTTCTTTTAGGTTTGTTGAGAGATTACTTTCTTGCTTTTTCTAGAGAGTAGTTTCCCTCCTTGTGTTGGAGTATTCCCTTTATTATCCTTTATAGGGCTGGATTTGTGGAAATATATTGTGTAAATTTGGTTTTGTCATGGAATACTTTGGTTTTTCCATTTATGGTAATTGAGAGTTTTGCTGGGTATAGTAGCCTGGGCTGGCATTTGTGTTCTCTTAGGGTCTGTATGACATCTGCCCAGGATCTTCTTGCTTTCATAGTCTCTGGGGAGAAGTCAACTGTAATACTGATAGGTTTGTCTTTATATGTTACTTGACCTTTATCCCTTACTCCTTTCAATATTGTTTCTTTGTTTTGTGCAGTTGGTGTTTTGATGATAATGTGACAGGAGGAATTTCTTATCTGGTCCAAACGATTTGGCATTCTGTAGGCTTCTTGTCTGTTCATGGGCATCTCTTTCTTTAGGTTAGGGAAGTTTTCTTCTGTAATTTTGTTGAAGATATTTACTGGCCCTTTCAGTTGGGAATCTTCACTCTCTTCTATACCTATTATCCTTAGGTTTGGTCTTCTCATTGTGTCCTGGATTTCCTGGATGTTTTGGGTTAGTATCTTTTTGCATTTTGCCTTTTCTTTGATTGTTATGTCAATGCTTTCTATGGTATCTTCTGCACCTGAAATTCTCTCTTCAATCTCTTGTATTCTGTTGGTGATGCTTGCATCTATGGCTCCTGACTTCTTTCGTAGGTTTTCTATTTCTAGAGTTGTCTCCCTTTGTGATATCTTTATTGTTTCTACTTCCATTTTTATATCCTTGATGGTTTTTTTTCAATTCTTTACCCTGTTTGGATATGTTCTCTGGTATTTCTTTAAGGGAGTTATTTATGTCCTTTTTATGGTCCTACATCATCAATGAGAAGTGATTTTTAGATCCATATCTTCCTTTTCTGTTGTGATGGTATATCCAGTACTTGATATGGTGGGTGAGTTGGGTTCTGATGATGCCAAGTAACCTTGGCTTCTATTGCTTTTTGTTTTTGTTTTTATTCTTTTTGTTTTGTTTTTTTGTTTGTTTGTTTTTGTTTTTCGAGACAGGGTTTCTCTGTATAGCCCTGGATGTCCTGGAACTTAGTAACCTTGGCTTCTATTGCTTTTTGTTTTTGTTTTTATTCTTTTTGTTTTGTTTTTTTGTTTGTTTGTTTTTGTTTTTCGAGACAGGGTTTCTCTGTATAGCCCTGGATGTCCTGGAACTTAGTTTGTAGACCAGGCTAGGCGTGTGCCACCATGCCTGGCGTTTCTGTTGCTTTTGTTCTTATGCTTGCCTCCTGCCATCTGATTATCTCAAGTGCTCCCCTCCCTAGATATATCTGATTGGAGCCTGTCCTTCCTGCAATCCCAGTTGAGTCAGAACTTCTCCTAGTCCAGCTGTCTTTGTAATCCTATGATTCTGGAATCCTGTGATGCTGAGATTCTGGGTGTGCCAGAGTTCTTGGCAGTCAAGCTTCCTCAGATACCCTGAGATCCTGGTGCGACCAAGATCCTAAGATCCTGGGCATGTTAGAGTGCCTGGCAGTGGTACCTCCTCTGGGGAATGTGGGGCTGTCCACTGAGTTTGAAACCAAGGTAGACCAGGGTTGACCGGAAGGAACCTGAACCACTGGCTGGGTGGGGTTCCTGTGTCTGTGCTCCAGTTGTCCCCAGGCATCCCCAGTTCTGTTGGAACAGATGTTGTGTTCCACCCACCAGTGATCCTAAGATCCTGGGTATGCTAGGGCAACTGTGAGGTGGGGAGTCCTCTGGAGACTATAGGAATGTCAATTTTTCATTTGCTTTATTTTAAATCCCATACACAATATATCAGAGAATACCTTAAAATACCACAAATAGTTTTGATTTTGTAAGGTTTTCGCTTTGCTGCTCTAAGCCCAAGCCTGTGTTAAACAGTGGTGTTATAGCTATGTACTATAACTGCACTCTTCCCACCTGCTCACCTAGACCCTTGTCTCCTCTATATTTACACTTGCAGTCAAAGTTCCTCTTGTAACAAACTACTTCATCTCAATTCACAACAGCAACAATGAAAGTAATAGGAAAAATCCTAAGTGAAAGATTCATATGGTAGCATATAAAGGCACCCTATTACCATCATTAAAGTTTGTGTGTTCTTGTTTACAAAGGTGTGCATGGTACTATTGCCTTTTTAGGATTATCATGCAGTGCTGGTCATTGATGCAGTTCCTAGGCAACATAGCAGGGTAAGACTGTCACTTCTCTTCTATGAAATTTTGCATAGTACCTTCTGGCTCCATGACAGCTGGTCCTCAAGGAGGAGGCTTTCACAAATCAACTCCATTCCTCCATATCCTGTGTCTAAAGTATACAGTTTCTTCATCAATCGGGATGAACCTTCTATCTTTGGTGTGCAACAAAGGGAAGCAGCAACAACATGTTATGTTTGGAGAGTTTATTGGGATACCTGACCAACAACTCAAAAGAGGGCTTCTTATACCTGGTGCTGAGGTTTTTGTTGGCCTATGGCTCTTATGGGGGAGCATTGTCAGGCCAATGGAAAACTATATGTGTTATGGTTACGAATCTAGTCTTTAATTGCTGAATTATCTCTCTAGCCCCCTTTAAACTATGTATGTATGCACAGATTTAAATATATTACAGGCATTTTCATAGTGTCCTTTTCACCCATTTCTTTTTATCATTATTATTATTAATCATTCCATTCCTTTAAATCTCAACTGATATCCCACTTCCAGGTTACCCCTCCACAAACCCCCATCACACATCTGCTCTCTCCCCCACCACCTTTGCCTCTATGAGGGTGCCTCCTACCCACCTACCCTCTCCTGCCCCACTTCTCCAGCATCTCCCTACACTGGGGCATCAAACCTCCACAGGACAAAGAGCCTCCCCTCCCATTGATTCAGACAAGGCCATTCTCTGCTACATATGTATGTGGGGTCATGGATCCGTCCATGTACACTCTTCAGTTGATGGTCTAGGCCTGGGAGCACTGGATGGTCCAGGCAGCCTATGTTGTTCTTCATATGGGGTTGCAATGTCCCTCTGATCCTCCAATCCTTCTCTTAGCTCTCCTACCAGGGTTCCTGAGCTCAGTCTAATTGATGGCTCCAAGCATTCACATCTGCATTGGTCAGTTGTTGGCAGAACCTCCCAAGGAACAGCCACACCAGGTTCCTGTCAGCAAGCTCCTCTTAGCAATAGCAACAGTGTTAGGGTGTGGTGTCTGTAGACAGAATGGATCCCCAGGTAGGGCCATCTCTACCCACATTGAAATCTTTTTTCCCCTTCTCCTAATTTTTTTCCTTTAGTACTGAGAATAGAACCAGGGCTTTGTGATTGTGAGGCAAGCACCCCAACATTAAGCAGAACCCCATCCTGGAAATACCCAAATGAGGACACCATCTTCCTAGTCTTTCTGCTTTGTCTCCACCCTCCCTAACCATGACTTTATGTTGTCTCAGAACCCACTCAGGTGAGAAACTACATCGGACATGTGAGACAACAACTGCTCGCAGTCATCTAGGAACCTGTGCCTGTGAACTTCCTGATTGCTGATATGTCTGGAGGGACCCAGTGCCACATCCTTCCCCATAGCTGCCCTTCCATCTTCTTTAAAACAACAGTCAAACCCTCCTACCAAATCTTTTCTTCCATAAGCTAAACATCCTTTTATTTATTGTTCAATATGATATCTACAAAAATTTAAATAATCTATGCTCAATTTACCAGTCAAGAAAAAATATTTTATTCAAAAACAAAAGGTTAAAAACAAATCTTCACCAAAAAGCACATTCAACCTAACTTGTACTTTAAAAGGAACAAATTCAGTGACTTTGAGACCTTACCTCAAACAAGCAACAACAGAAATTCTTGAAAACAATCTATTAATAAGTAACAAGAAATATATTTGTCAATTTAGTTATAATGAAAGACTCCATTTGTCTAATGATATAAAAAACAAATGATTTTAACAATCATAATATTTTCCTAAGGCAATTTTAACCTCACCACTCAGGAGGCAGAGGCAGGTATATCTGAGTTGGAGGCCAGTCTGGTGTACATAATGCGTTTCAAGCCAGGACTACACAGCGAGACAATGCCTCAAAAATAAACAAATAAATAAAGACTACACATGACAAAAAGTAATAAATTATCAATATACTATGAAATAGACATACAACAGGCCCGTCTGTGAGTAATTTGTAGTAAGTATATAGCTATATATACCTTATACCACATGCGCACAAAACAATTTTAAGTCAATTCATAAAGAGAATTTATGTTATGTGTATACACATAACTATGAGTATGTTAACAAACTTCTAAAAAGGTTTAAAGATATAAACTAATTTGTAATATTCCTTTGTAATCAATGCTTTTCAAACCCTTTAAGAGGAAGAGAAGGAGGGAAGGAGGGAGAGAGGGAGGGAGAGAGAATGATTAAAGTAGTCTTGTGGTTTAATGAAGCATATGGGATCCCCACTGGCTGCTAGCAGTATAAGGCAGGAAGCACTATAAGACAGGCCGGACTCTTTCCTGTTGTGCTGTTATAGCAAGACAGCCTAACATTTGATAGCTGACACTTTTATGGAACAGGCTATATGCCAGGAACGGTTTTAAGTGCTTTCCATAGATATCACATTCAACCCTCAAAATAATCTTATGGGATAAATCCTATTAGCATCCCATTTTATACTGAAGTGTCTGGAGATTTGAGTGATTTCCCAAGGTCATGCATATACAAGAACAGAATAAGCAACCAGACAGTGCGAGCTCCCGAACCTACGCTCTTCCCATCACCTATAAGGGAGCACATGAAAAGAGGAAGCCAGTAACCATGCTCATGGATGGATGGAGCTGATTAACTGGTGAATCTATGGACATAGGGAGTATATGTCTTCACTGCTGCTGGAATCTGGGAAAGGAGAGTGAATCAGGCACCTCCTGCTCATCCAGTCTGTAACCACAGGGGCAGCCTGGTATCCACCCATTATTTCTGGCCTTTTGTGAAGAAAAAGAATTTGTTATGGATGCTTGGGAAGTTCATCCTAAGACTCTAAAACAACATTTGACAGAGTAAGAACTTAATACATATTTGTTGAATAAATGTGTAAGTACTCATTTCATGCTTACAAAAGGAAATAGTAAGAATTAGTAACCAATACAGCTTTCTTAGAGGAAGCTAATATTAATCCAATGTTATTGCTTTAATTGAATAGAAATCCAAGATGAATCCCATAGGTAACATGTCCTGTGTTTGATAAGAGCTACTTACAAGGCCATCCAAGGTACCTCTGTGTATCAGATAAACATGTGACACCTCTCCCTATCAAGTGGTTCACACATACCCAGAGAGTTCAGTTTTCCTCTTTGGTAGCAAAGCTACTTTTTATTACAAAACTTTAATGGAGACTTGCTGATGTCATATTGGTGAGTATTATAAGAAACAGAAGCAGATAGAAAAAGCAATCTTGTTAGTTTAAACAGAGCTGACGTCGTTTTAAATGGAATAATAAAAATGTATTTAAGGCCTCAAATAATAAATGTATAAGGAAAAAAAAAGACTCAGCTTAAGAAGAAAATAGAAAAAAAATGGTGCTTTGTGGTTAAGATTTTATACAAGTCCACAGGATACAGTGCTTGAGAGACACTAACAAAATGACTTTACACAAAGCAAATGAGCGTCCACCACACTGCAGCAACCCTGCCAAACTCCTAACAGTACTACACAGTAGTGCTTATTGTATGGCAGTCACTTTATAGTGTCCCTTTAATTCTCTCACATTTTTAGAGTTGGAGATTATTATTATTATGCCCAATTTATAGAGAGAATAAAATCTAAAACACCTATAACTTAACTACTATAATATCTTAATAGGACAGAACAACTGTTGAGAGTTCAACAGCTTTATTCAAGCTTCAACTTACACTAACCGCAACTCTTTCCCCTCTCTTGTCCTCAGACACCAATAGCCGTAAAGGCTAAAAATACCTCATTCCATGTCCTCTGGTCAATCTGGATTTCACTCAAAGTTCATATAGAGCCTCCTCCAATATCAAAGCTCTGTGTTTCTTTGCTTGTGGCTTGGATTAAACTTTAGAGGCAACCCTCAGGCTCTGGGAGGTGGGTTGATAAATAAATGCCCCGGCTTCCCATGCTCGGGGGCCATGAATCTGAAGTATATAGTACAGCATGCTCAGTGTCCACAACATGACTGTGCTACACTACTGCAATGCCAGCTAACACATTCCTGTTCCTTAGAATCAGTTCCCTGATAAAACTCTATATCCGTGACCATGAATTGATTGGGATTTTAGGCAAAGTCAAATTGTGATAATCCCTTTTGCTGCTTCTGGACTATCCTGACATATTTAGCTAATTTTAATAATGTCAGTATTTTACATTCTCCAACATGACACAAGTAACTCTGGTGTTGGTTAAAGTCCCTATTTTAATGAGTCAAATGGGAGCTGGGTTAGGTGAATGGGAAGAATCCAGCATGATTCTTTCCAGCCCACCTACCAAGCCTGCCAGTAACTGAAAAGGAGAGTGAGTATCTAAAGGAAAATTAATGGGAGAGAATTGTGAGGCATAGATTCTTAGTTTAATCACCACAGCTCAATAAAGAACTTGGACACTGAGCACCCCAGCAGAAACCCATGTGCTCCTAGCACCAATTATAAAACTGTCTCATACTCAAGAATACCCTGAAATCATTTGCTCTCTGAATACATCCAGAGGAGGCCAATGGCATTAGAAACAACTCAAGCTGGACAGCAAACTTGGAAGCTATTTTTGTTTTTTTTTTTTTGTTTTTTGTTTTTTTTGCTCTTGGATAAGTGGTTAAATATGTCTGGTTCTTGTTATTGCATTTGTAGCTCATTGTGCTGCTATGCCATCATCAGTAGCTCTTCATCCTGACTGAGGTAACCCAGTCACAAAAGAACATACATGGTATGCACTCACTGATAAGTGGATATTAGTCCAAAAGCTTGGAATACCCAAGATACAATTCACAGACCATATGAAGCTCAAGAAGAAGGAAGACCAAAGTGTAGATGAGTTACAGAGATAAAGTTTGGAGCTAAGACGGAAGGAAGGACCATCCAGAGACTACCCAACCCGGGGATCCATCCCATAAACAACCACCAAACGCAGACACTATTGCATATGCCAGCAAGATTTTGCTGACAGGACCCTGATATTGCTGTCTCTTATGAGGCTAGGGCAGTGCCTGGCAAATACTGAAGTGGATGCTCATAATCATCTATTGGATGGAACATAGGACCCCCAATGGAGGAGCTAGAGAAAGTACTCAAGGAGCTGAAGGGATTTGCAAACCTACGGGAAGAACAACAATATGAACTAACCAGTACCCCCCAGAGCTCGCATCTCTAGCTGTATATGTAGCAGAAGATGGCCTAGTCATCCATCATTGGGATGAGAGGCCCTTGGTCTTATGAAGATTATATGCCCCAGTACAGGGGAATGCCAGGGCCAGGAAGTGGTAGTGGGTGGGCTGGGGAGCAGGGCAGGGGGAGTATAGGGAACCTTCAGGATAGCATTTGAAACATAAATGAAGAAAATATGTAATAAAAAAAAAGAAAGAAAAGAAAGAGGAAGAAATATCCACGGGTGGAAATATGCAAAGTATGGTGTAGAGACTGAAGGGAAGGCCATACAGAAACTGCCTCACCTGGGGAACCATCCTTATTCAGCCACCAAACCCAGAAGACATGATTGCGGATGCCAAGAAGAGCTTGCTAACAGGAGCCTGATATGGTTGTCTGCTGAGAGGCTCTGCCAGAGCATGAAAAATACAGAATCAGATGCTAGCAACCAGCCATCGGACTGAGCACAGGGTACCCAATGGAGGAGTTTGAGAAGGGTCTGAAGGAGCTGAGGGGGTTTGCAGCCCATGGGGGGAGCAACAGTGTTAACAGGCCAGACCCCTCAGAGCTCCCAGGAACTGGATCACCAACCAGAGACGGACCCAGCCCATGGAGGGACCCAGGGCTCCGGCCACATATGCAGAGGATGGACTTGTTGGACATCAGTGGAAGGAGCGGCTTGAGGGGGTTTGATGCCCCAGTGTAGGGAAATGCCAGGACTGGAAGGCAGAAGTGGGTGGGGGAGCACCCTCATAGAGGCAGGATGAGGGGGGATGGGATAGGGAGTTTCCAGAGCGGAAACGGGGAAAGGGGATAACATTTGAAATGTAAATTTAAAAATATCCAATAAAAATTTTTTAAAAAAGAATGGACAGTCACTGTTGGTGTGCAGGAGGAGCTGCTGCACTGCTGTTATCTTGTAGAAGGAAGGAACAAGCTCTTTTGGGGACAGGTGAAGCATGAAAGCTACTTGAAAGAAAAATGTAGTCTTTAGTTTATATTTTGTTCTGGTGAAAATAGTTTTAATCAAATGTCATATTCTGCTGCAGCGGCTGCTGTGGTGTAGATAAAGTGATACATTTAGTAAAAATATGGTAGATGCTAGCACAGAATTATTTGCAGTTCTCGAATATACAACTTTTGCTAGTGAGTACTGCTTTAACGGCTTCATATGGTTGCTGTTAAAATGAGTATGTGTGCTTTATTAAATAATACCATAAACAACCACAAGAAGCATGCATAATTGTTAGTAGATTCTGCTACTTAATGACAGAAGTCCTGGGTGGACTGTCTTTCATCTAAACACTCCCTTTTTTATACTGAAGAATGAAAAGTTGTGTAGCATACAAATAAAATATGGAGTAGTTTGGCTCTTACCAAGTTGGGTTTTCCTTCCCATTATATCAAACTACACCTGAAACCAAAAAATTGGCATTATAGAATTATAGCCATTTTTCTGCAGTAAAGTAGAAGTTAATCATTGCTTACTTCATATAAAATCAAAGAACATGAATTACTGACAAAGGGCATCTCTATGAATAGTACTAATTGCTGACCTGTAACCTCTGTGTTCTGTGCTTTTCTTTCTTTTTTTTTTTTTCCCTTTCTTAAGTATAAGCTAAGAATAGAATTTCTGTGTACTTACTAGATAGAGCAGAGCCCAAAAGCTTTCAGTTTCTTTTTGTTTCTGCCTCTATTACTTTGGTTACTTCTAATATAATATTATTTGATTATTTATATATATGTATCTATATGACTTTTTATGGGCCAGTGATACAGCTCAGCAGGTAAAAGTGCTAATAACCTGATTACAGTACCCAGGACCAACACCGACATTTTCAAGTTGTCTTCTGACCTCCACAGATGCAACATGGCACATGTGAAGCCCTGTCCCTCAAATATATGCAATAAAAAAGTTAATGGACTACTTTAATGCAAACAGATGCATTATGCTTTTTGCTCATTTTAATCAATTTAAAAATTGAGGAAACAGGAATCTAAGGATCTAAAAGCAAAAACTACTTATTAGTGTCCAGGAAGAGCTAAGTGAAAACTTGATATCTTTCTTTTGTGTTTTTGCTTTCTATTATCTCTTGTACAGTCTTTTCTGGTACCCAAGGTAAGCTGGTTTCAGGACCCCTGTTGATACCAGATGCCTTGAATGCTCAAATCTGTTATGCAAATGGTGTTGGCATGTAGCTTATTAAGCACAGTTTCTTATGCATTTCAAATCCTCAGGTAATTACTTATGACATGCATGCAATGTAAATATTAGTGGTAGAATATTGGGGATAACCATGACAAAAGGGAGCATATTCAATGTGGATACAACATTTCTAATGTTTCCGATTGGAGTTTATTCATGAACATGTATAAATCACACAACTAAATCATAGAGCTAGGTAGGGCCAATTGTAACCTGTAAATCTGCCTTTA